>NW_015090800.1:8384247-8528826 GCF_001431845.1 Calidris pugnax | reverse complement strand
TTTTTGTTTTTGTTTTTGTTTTTGTTTTTGTTTTTGTTTTTGTTTTTGTTTTTGTTTTTGTTTTTGTTTTTGTTTTTGTTTTTGTTTTTGTTTTTGTTTTTGTTTTTGTTTTTGTTTTTGTTTTTGTTTTTGTTTTTGTTTTTGTTTTTGTTTTTGTTTTTGTTTTTGTTTTTGTTTTTGTTTTTGTTTTTGTTTTTGTTTTTTTTTGTGGTTGGACTCGATGATCTCTGAAGTCCCTTCCAACCACCACAATTCTGTGATTCTGTGATTCTGTGATTCTGTGATTCTGTGATCCCTATTTCTTAATCTGAAGCTGTGGTAGGAGGTCCTTTTTCTCCTAAGTTATATCAGACTCACTACATTTCAGGAAGCAGGAATTCACCCGGGAACCATCTTGGTCCAGATATCCTTTGCAGTTTTCTGACAAATATGTACCCAACCTTTAAGTGACTGGATGAACAGCCATTAGAGGCATTGGTTAAAACTCTTCTTCAGCTATAGTTTCTTCTCCTCCAGGTTTGTCTTCCCAGATGGACACCATCTTCCCTTTCTTTTAAATTCAATATACCTGTCCCTAGGTCCTGATCTCTGGTTTTCATTTGCCAGGAGCTCAGAGCTGCTGGAGCTGCTGGTGCCAGGGCAGGACTTGCGGAAGAAACACTTCTTCCCAGAGCAAAGGACATTTCTCCTGGAAGCCATCCAGCTCCTGAGAGCTGAATATGCCAGAAAGGTCACAGCTTCAGATTCTTCAGAAAGCCTTTCCTCTCCATTTGAACCATTCACCTTTGAATAACAGAGCTCTGAGCTGTCAAAGAACGACTTGTCTTACTGGGATCTGCAGCAGCATGGCCCCGCGCCCCCTTTGCAGACTGTGAGGAGCAGTGGGAGGCTGTGAGTACACTGTACCTCATCCAAAAGGAGGCACTAAAAAGGTTCAGAGGGCTTGTACTCTGGAAGTGCCTATGCTTTCTCCATGGGCTGCAGAGTGAGCCTGAGGTACCTAGCTCATCTCCGGATGTCCATGTTGTAGACATTGCAATGAGATGAGGGAAAGTCAGTCTCTCTTCTAGTCCAGACACTGGTTTGTCTTTCAAGGCATTTAATATATTGTGTCTGTAGTATATTTTTCAGTGCTAGCCCCGCATTTCCTACATTCCTTGTTAATATTTATTCAAAATTATAATCATAACCTCCTGTGCTAACCTCATAGGTCTGGAGAAATGTAAACCTATGTTCAGGGAAGATTTCCCTAATCACTACCTCAGGTTGAGCTGCAGTGAAGTGGCTCCCTGCTTCTGATACCCACCTGGGTAGCACTAAGTAGAAGCAAAGGGAGCAGAGTCTGGCTGACCAGGGCTGCTGTTCTTCATGGAAGGGGCTGGGGTTGGGTGGGACCAGTGGCTAAAAGGAGCCTTCCAGGACACGTACAGGGAGGAAGAGGCATTTGGGGCCAGGCACACAGTACCATGGGGATGGGAACACCAAGGAAGAGCACTAGAGCAAATAGCTCTAGGCAATTTATATCTTCTTGCTCCCTTCTGCCTGGTTATTGTCTTTGATTGAGACATTTTCATCACTTCATTTCTTAAATTGTGAGACATCCCACAGTGCAGGTTGTCTCAATCCAGAGGAAGTACAGTTACACAATTACAGTGGATGCAGTGTCATTATAAAAAAATTAAAAGAGCGTTCCTTGGGCATAATGTCATCATTTTGCCAATATTCTGTAACTCAATAAACAAGCGGTAGAGCACTGATTCATAGTCAGTGGAAAAAAAGAATCACAATTCCTACTAATAACATTTCTTATTTCTGATTTGACTATAGCTGATGGCAGCTTTTATAGACTGACCTCTGCTGAGCACACACCTGCAAGGAAATGAACCTGTGATTTAATGTATTGTATAGACTCAGCTCAGGAATAATTTGTACAAATCGATGATCAAGGCCAAGTCAAACAAAATTTTGAAGCCTGCTATGACAGCGACTAGGAAGGGACAGGCCTAGAGGAGATAGATTACTTCCCCATGCACTTCTGTCAGAGTCCACAAGGTGCCCTGCTCTTCCAGTTGAGCCTAGATCCAAAACAAATGTAAGACAACCCTTTCCAACAGCTGCTTTTGGTAGTGAGTTCTCTGTTGCATGTGTGACTCCCATCTGAGTAAATGCTCTTCACTGCGAGGAAGGATTAAATGGTTTAGTACCAGGCTCAGGGATGAGATGAAGAAAAACATAATGTATGTGGGGAAAGCAGGTGGCAGTGTATTCCTGGGGCCAAAGGAGAATTGCTCAGACTCTCCTTGACTCAGCATTTCAGGGCAGAAGTCATCTTGAAGAGAGCTACTTCTTACTGGGGTTGCTCTTTGTGGTAAAATGCTTTTGAGTTCTGTTTCTGATGGAGGATGTGTAAGGCTCTAGGGTAGTCAATGCTTTGTAGTGAAGGCCAAATTTTACCTTAAAAGGCTAACTTACTGTCATGCCTCAGTCTTCAAATGAAAAGCAGTCTTAATCACTTCATGCTTCTTGTCTCTCTAGGTGCTCACTCGGCCTTTTAGCACAGACTACGTGGAGATGCTTCACAAAATGTGTCCCAGGTTTGTCTCTGGTAATCAACCAAAAAGCGGTTTTAAGGGAAAAAATTGCATTTCTCTGCAAATCATTGCCAGGTGATTTATAACACTAGTATGTGTGAGCCTAAATCAGCCTGATTGAACTGTTTTTCTGCATGCATCAGATCATTTGAATAGAGAAACAGTCTCAAGAAGACTGACTGTAGCTGTTCCACTTTTGTGGATTTACTGTTTATTATTAGTGCAAGGAGGGCTGACTATGCCACTCACTGCTCTGAGCATGAAAATGCAACGTGGATGTTGATGGCCCAATGCAAGCAGGAAAAGGTGAAGTCTGGTCATGTCACCAGAGAAACAGACGGTCCTTCCTTAGAGGTCCTTCTGAGATACCGGCTAACATGTAGCGTGAAGCAAACCAATTTTCAAGTTGTAGGAGCTGTTACGGGATGCATGGGAGCCTCTTGGTGGTAAAACAGTCTAAGTGTATCTTCTTAGAGACTTTGGCACAGAATAGTTTTGCCATGTGTAAAATAGAGTCAGGATCAACATGTTCCCTGAAAAAACTGGTCACTCACCTAATTCTCATGCAGGCTTGAGGAACATGTTTTGTAAGTTTTTCTTCCCTCTTTCAGGAGAAAAAAATGTATGAGTTTTTTGGACACGTGCATGTTCTCAATTCCATCAAAAAAACCTGTTCTCTTTTCAGTCCCCAATGTTCATTTCCCTTGCCATGACCAATGTGCAACAAAGACATAATGTGATACTGAATGCTTGAAGTGTTCTTGTCCTGGTGAAAGATGGTATGTGAAAGGCAGGTTTAAGCAAAATGGAGATCTCTTCTAACCTAATGAAGTGCAATGCCTTGTTCTAAGTGAAAATAGCCTGCTTGACAACTTTTCTGGATAAGAAGAGTTAATCAGGAAAGCTGGTCTAAGGAAACATTAGTCAGTGTGCAGCACAAGAGGTGGTTTGCTTTCTTTTTCTTCTGTGTGCAGATTGAGCCTGGCTTCTAGAAGACTACACTTTCTCCCACATGATATCATCAGCTTTCACTCACCTGGGGAAATATTCTCCTGGTAGACAAAAACTGATTCTTTACATATTTGGAGAGACCTATGGCTAAAACAGTAGAGACTGTGAAGTTTTGTTTTCAGTTTCTACTTCTGAGGTACCTCAAAGGTATGGTGTTCATTGGGGAGCATAAATTCACAGTGAAGAGCTCAACTAGAATACAAATGATATAGACAAAGTAAAAATGGCAAATATGGTCCACCCTGCCAGTTCTCATCCACATTTTATTAGACCGTTTATCTCCTCTGCTCTCATTAATTATTTTTGAGCATGTTTTTTTCTGTCTTCATTTTGCACTCATCCTGAGCACGCTGTACTTCAACAAGAAAGACCTTTTCAGCAGACGCTTCTGCTTTGTGGACTCTGGCATTCCATACTTGGTTGTTTCTTGACAACTCTAAATCCTGACTGGGATGTTTCATTTTGCTTTGGGAGCACCACAGAATAACATCTAATCAGTGCTAATTCCTGTAGCTTGTATTAACTAACATTAATTACTCAACTTTGGGGACAGAATGTACCCTTAGCAAATTTGCAGATGATGCTAAACTGGGGTGGGGGGGTGTGCTTAATATGCTGAACAGCAGAGTTACAATCCAAAGAAACTTCAGTATCAGGCCAAGAGGAACTTCATAAAGGGTGGGAAGAGGAGTGCAAAGCTCTGCACCTGAGAGAGAATAACACCAGGCATCGGCACAGGCTGGGAACAGACTGGCTGAAAAGGGCCTGGGGGTTACAGTGGATGCCAAGCTGTGAGTTGGCCGTGCACTCTCAGTGCTAACAACACAAACTGCCTAGCGGGCAACGTCAGGGGCACTGCGGTCAACACTGGAGGTGAGAATTTCACACCAGTGTAGCTGCACTTTAAATAGTTTCAAGTTCGTGGACTCTGCAGCCCAAGAGGGAAGGGGAGAGACTAGAGAGGGTCATGTAGAGGACTAATAGGATGATCAGAGGCCTTGAGCTACAGACCTACAGGGAGAATCTGGGGAGCTGGGGTAGCCTAATGTGCTGAAGAGACTATTGGTCAAACTAAAAGCAGCATACAGCTACTTGGTCAGGAGCTACAGAGATGCCTGAGGCAGACTCTTCTTAACAGTGGCAGATGGTATAACAAGGAGCAACAGTCACGTGTTGCGCCTTTGAAGGTTCAAGTTAGACACTAGGAAAAACTTCTCCATTGGGAGGGTGATGCAGCATCGGAACAGGTTACCCAGAGAGGTCAAGAACTCTCTGTCCTTGGAAGTTCTCAGGACTCAGCTAGGCAAAGCAACAGCTGATCTGATCTAGTGTTGGCAACAGCACTAGAAGCAGCCCTGTTTCTTATGGGAGGCACAATCAGATGCATCCAAAGATCCCTTCCAGCCAGCACTACTCCAATAATTGTACGAATTTGAGGGATGCAGTAAGCCAATCTGAAAGAATCCTGCTGCAGTCAAACTTTAATTGAACAGCCTACAGTTATGAAGTGTTACTGAGAAGTGAACTGTATCTTCATGTACAATGGGGAAACTATTCTCCCAAATCGTGCTTCACGTGTTATAAAGCTGCAACAGAGTACATGACTCCCAGATGAGTTTAACATAGGGCAATTTTCTTACTGACTTGTGCCCCAGTTCTGGAAGACTTGTACTACATGCCAACGTTTAAGTATGGACTTTGTTTCAAGCCTTTGTATCTATCTGTCGTTTGGTTAAAGTCCAAAAGTATGTGCATAATTCTTTGATGAATCAAAGCATTTGCAAGTCCTTAGTTGGCTCCTGGTGGTTGTTCTGTTCCTGACGTACCTCAGCTGTGGCTAACTCTGAAGAATTAAGTCAAACAAACTGAATGTACATTTTACATTGTGCACATCTGTGTCCCGTATTCAGGTTACTGGTTCACAAAATATCGTATCTGTCTTCCAAGCGAAACTTCCATGAAAACACAAGCTGCTCCCATGTCCTCATGAGTGCTGTCCTTCCCAGAAGAAACCCCCTCAACATCTGCAGAAGCAATTACTGCTTCAGCAAGAGTGTTTATTGTCCCTTGCAAAATCCACCCAAAACAGCTGAGGGGCATTTTTAAAAGTAATGTAGAACTTGCAAGAAGTTAATGATATTCTTTAGTGTTTCATCAGATTCTTGCCTTCTTCCACTAAAGGCAAGAATGTTATCACTCTGGTGGACTCATTATTCATAGAACTGATTAATTTGCTGTCGTACAGCCAAAGATATTTTTTCACAGCATCTCATGTCAGTATGAGTGAAAACTGTAGAGCCTGAATTCAAAGTGCATTTCAGGCCTGTGGAAACCCTTGCTAAGGCTCTTTTTTGAGTAACGCTGTACAAAGCTCAGGGAGAAGATATTATATGTTGAAAAATTCACATTTGACCACATCATTTGAATGATACGTCCACCTGTGAGGGTGTATGTCTATGTGAGTTTAAACCTCTTAAAACTTGGATGCCCACTGGGAAGTTCAATGTACTGTTTCAGAACTGTTTTGAGTTTCTCTTCTTGTTTTCATAAATTTTTTTTTGTGTACTTTCCTGGTACTCTTATTCCATGAAGATAACGGTTACATCTAGTGTAGAACAACCCTTTGCTATATTCAAGCCCCACTATGTGACCAGTGCTTTCTGGTAGACTTAAAAGGTTTCAAGATGTCATTTACAGCTAAGAACAGGTAAGTTAGTGAATATCCCATTTGATAAGGCTTCTTATCAGTAGAGAGATAAGCACTATAATAAACGTTACATCTTTATGTAATGTAACATGAAGGGGAGTTATGGAGTCCTGCTGACAGCTCTTGCCTTTCTCCTTTCAAAAATACAGTACTTTGAGGTTAAAAGGCTTCCTGATTTGAACTTTGGCTTCTGAAATATGTTATATTGTTTATATATGCATATATGTTATATATATATAACTTCAGAACGTTATATGTTTTGTTAACCTAAAAATCTCCTGCAAATCCTTCAGCTAGCATCTTGACTGGTATTGCATCTTTGGTTTCAGACATTGATATTTGCTTAGTGTAACTGGGTTTGCGTTACTGTAATATGAATTAACTTTGTCCAGGAAAGGAAGAATAACAAAGTTCAAGTACTGTGACTTTTTGTTTGATCTTCACTCATGCTTTAATTTCCATATCAATTATGTATTATAGGAAGCCAGAGACAGAATTAGCGTCAAGAAAAAATAGAAAGAAAAAATTGCTTGGACATGCAAGATTCTCCTGAGTCAGCTCGTTCAACCATTATACTAAATACATTTGTACAGGGTTCTTTTTGTGTCATCATTTTGTCCTGAAGCTATGATTTAGTCAAAGGAAAGACTGGAAAAGTACCACATGCTATAATGGATGTGTGTATAAGGCATTCATTTGTGCCTTTTACGAAGCTGTTACATTGTCCTGTTTTCAGCCCACTTGGACAATGTATGGGGATCAGAGGCTCTTTTGTATCTCTACCAGCTGCCCTCTGTGCAGTCATAACTCTCATTCCCACCTCCTCTACTGTTATAACAAAAATGACCCATCTGCGACAGTAGTATGAAATGAAATAACGTCTGCAACGGTTGTGTGTCTCTGTAGCTACCCCTCAGAAGGACTTATGGCTGGACCCTTCAGAAAGATTTAGATCAACATTTAAAGTAAATGCTGTAGATGCACTTCTTTAAGAGAGACAAAATATGTGTTTTGGAAAGAAATCACTCATGAAACAACAAGTATTTACAAGTTACAATGTCCTCTTCTTTGACATCTCTTGTAAACGCCCTGGATGTGGACTCGCTTCAGAGAAGCAAGCTCCTGGGATGCAATTATGTCCTACAAGGATGTGGACACACAAGGTTGACCGGTTGTTTGCTGTTTCCCAGAGCACAATAACTGTAGGCAGCCAGTTTAAAAGTTGGCTTTCCCAGAAACTCTAGCTATTAGAAGATTCTTATATATTGACAAAGTTTTCGCTTCCAACTGTGTGAGAGACTGATGGACCTAAACAAAACAATGAAACATCTGAGTTTCTACCCTTGCATTGTGTTCTTTGGACTTAGGCCAGGTGCTTCAGCATCTCTATAATTCCTCCTATGCATGTCTTCTGTACAGCCCATTTTTCTCCTCCCTGAATGTTCCCCAGTGTAAAAACCAAATTCCTTGTCAGCTGAAACTGGTGAACTGACTTCTGTGAGATTTTGCTCACACAGCATTTGCATTTTTAAAGTGGCCTCTGAAAAGAATTCTTATCTGATGGATCCCAAACTACATTCGCAATCAGGAGCAGTTACCCTAATCATATTCCTATAGAGTTTTTCAGAGGTCTAAACCTCTTTGTCATTACTTCCTGAACTGTTCCCTCCCCACTTGGTGTGACTGTGAAGTTCTGGTCCTTGTGTCTTATTCAAATGTCAGTCATACTCAAAGAGTTAATGAAGACAACAGACTCACACTGAGAAATCATACATGATGCGCCAGGTACAATTTGGCCTGTCCCTTGTTCCTAATCTATATCTGCCTATTGAAGAATACCTTGTAAAATCTCTTAAATCTCCAGTTCAGAGAAGTTTTCAGCATTACACTTGTTTCCTCAAAGCAATGGCAATTTCCACTGACTGAGGGCCTGGTTATGTTTGGATTTTTAAAAAAAGCCCAGCAGGCAAGGGTAGTGAATGTAAAGGATTATCAAATAAGCCCTATTTGTGGTTCATTCTGTTACAAATTTCACTGGTGTCCAAAATGCTTGTGTGGTTCTCTTTGAGGGAATAACTCTCCCATTTCAATTTTGGTTTCTTCATCCTACCTGCTGTGTTATGAAGGTTTTTTTCAGAAAATTACCTTGCAGCAGAAGACCATAGTATCTTGGGTGAAACAGTCAATGGGCAGAAACTGCAATCTGGAAATTTTCAAGGGGAAACCAAATTATGCAGCTTGCTGTAGAAGGTGCAAACAAATTTTAGTCTGGTCGTCGCTTATCTATTTTTGCAAGTACATCACTTTGGAAAGAGACATGCTCAGCTAATCTATAGCTGTCATGGCAATGTAATTTTTCCTTCCTGCAAACCAATAACGGGCACCTGGCAAGCTTGCTTGTGCACCCATGCATTCAAGTCTAGCAGTTTCCATGGAAACCCATCAAACTGTCGCACCAGTTTTCTAACATGCTGCCACTTCACAAACACAGGATAAGCTGTTTTGCACAAAAATCCTGTATAATGCTATTTTGTTTTCTCTCTGAAGACAATTCAGTAAGGCTAAATGTTTTCAGACTGCAAGAATCACTTCTTATTCCAACCAAAACAGCTCATCTATACAAGAACATGCAGAATGAAGCTTTCACAAACTCACTGAAAAACACATTTTAAGCTATTAAACTCTCTATCTTTAGAAAAATGAAAAGTTCCTTTTAAAATATAAGGATATTTATATGGTGATCTCATTAATACACTACCTATGTTTTTGGTTCCCTTCTGTGAAGATATTTCAATTCCAAACTCAATACGCCAGACATAGTTCCCTCTTTTGAGAGACTCCCATGTTAACTTCTAAGTTAGTTTGATAAATTTATTCAAGGAGTTTAAGAACATGACCTCTGTGAGGACAGATGGGACTCAGACACCCAAGAGATCTTGTCCACTCTATGGTCTAAGGGCCCATCTGGTGACTAAAATACCAAGGCTTCTTTGATCGTGAATAATTCAGTTTTCAAGCTGTATGCTAGCATATCCAATAACCAAGGTTTCAGAGGAGCTTTAGAATCTCAAGAGGTACAGAGGAGTATGGTACTCTCTCATCAAGAGTATCCAAACACGTACAGATGTGGTCCAATACATGTAGTCCTCTTAGACTTTCCATTTGAGTAAAACTCATGGCATGTATGCTCCTCCCCATGCAACTCAACACCTATTTATCATTCAGCAAGAAGCAAGGTTTTTCAGTGAACAAATATCCTGATATGACCATTTTTTGACTCACACAGTGCTCGTTTTTCAAAATTATTTCTGAAACTTAGAAGCTGTGAGCTCCTGTAATTGAGGAGTATGTTAGGGCCCTGGTTGTCTTTTTAACAATATCAAGCCTTTTTCTGCATTTGTCCCTTTCCTATGCAGTACCGTTTTATTGATATCAGCAGTTGGCCCTCATTTAAATTGGAGAAGCATCAAACGCTATGAATTCATCCTGTGGAACAGCAAAAAATAGTTAATGGTAAGTGTGAGACGAAGCTCAAACAAAAGGTTCAAAGAAAAAGACAATTCGTTGGCAGGACGCACAGAATTAATGCACAGCAAAATTTACAAGAATGTCTTATCCAGTGAATATTTATAATGGAGATCAGATGGAGCGGGTAGCTAAAGGGGCATAAATGGGATAAATGCCCATTTATCAAGAAGCATCTTTCAGCTGAGGAAACCTGAGACTGAATAGTGCATACTGTAAAAGATTGAATACACTTAATATTGGCTTGCTTAATGGAGAAGTTTGTCTATGCTATTTAGCATTAATGTAATGCTAATGTGCCCATTTAATTACAATTGATATTAAACAGTTTTCTATTCAATGTTAATTGAAAATTACTGGTCTCCAGTTCCAGATAGTATTTAATGACACTTATTTCAACCAGTGACAAAAAATGCTTTTTTATTTTCACCTAAAAACTTTGTAGGAAAACTAAAATACAAAAAGCACAGATCTGTCACTAGAACTATAAAATTTAATTGAAAAAAAATTACCATCAAAGTCCTAGAAACATAATTAAATGCCACAAACCACAAAGGATACACTGAGATGATACTGCAGTGGCTGTATCACGAATCATACTTTTTTCCCCCTTTATTTTTTTTTCTTTCTTTTCTTTCTGGTTGAGCAGGGCAGAAAGTGGTTGTAGTAAGGAAAGGGATTTTGGTTTGACCACCACCTTTTCCAAATTAAAGTCTCTACTTACCTTATGACTTTCCAGTGCAGATGCCACTGGCCTGTCAACAAAAACTGATGGCATAACCCCTTAATTTGCATTCCCTATTTGGCTAGGCCTATGAATATACATTCAAAATATGCCCTATGAGTTCCAGACTGTCTTTGAACTGTCAACACTTGACATAGGTGCTACACCTGACATATGCTATAGGTATCTATGATGCTCAGCCCTCAGTGCTCTAGAACCTAAGCGTCTTTTTAAATCCAGCATCTAATTTTTTTTGGAAATTATATTCTATTTCCACTTCAGGTGTGTTGCTTGTATCACATGGGCTGTGTGTGCATCCTGTTTGTAAATTATCTTTGTCCCTTCCGTCGTGCACGTACATGCACAGAGTAAAAAGTATAAGTAACACCAGAGGGTAAGTTCATAAAGTGAAACATTTTCATATGTTATATCAAGTACAATTGCATCATTTTTTACAGGTGGTCTGCCAGTCTAACTATCTAGTCTGCTACTGTTGTCTGGGTCTTCTTACTACCCTCAATCTTGCTATATTTCTTTGCTATCATTTTGTTCTGCAGGATTTGTGACTCCAGTTTTGCACAAGGTATCTTGGTTATCTTTTCTGTGCATTGTCTGACTGGTTTATTTCAAAAAGTACGAGTTCATTATATTATTGCCTGTTTTCTAAGTGCCTGAGAAAAGCTCTAATTGCTTTCTGTCAGTTGAATCAGGCATGGCTATTTCCTAAATCATTTCTCTTCACCATCGGAATAGTCTCCCACTGAGAATACTCCCTCCTTATTGTGGAAACTTTTATTTTGGTGGGTCATAATTAATAACAGTGATGTTATTAATCTCCACTGCATTTTCTAACCTTTAAAGCAAAGAAAAGCGTAATTTATAATGTTAAGGAATAAAATTATGGCCCACTCCTTCCCCGAGGGGAAATAGGTTTCCTGCACAATTCGCAATTCTTTCCCACAGCGAATATAGCCTGTAGCAGGCTTTTAAAAGGAAAGCTAATTGTAGAGGAGTAGGAGGCAATACGGATTGCATTACTTCACTGTTTGCCTCATTGCTTTTGCACATAGAAAGTGAAGAATGAATTCAGGGATATGCTAATGATAATAGGTTCATTTTGGATGGGAGCTAGACGTGTCCATTGTGAGCACCACTGACGGATCATCCTGTTTCTGATTCTGCTGACACACAAACGTCTGTATATCTGAATCAATCTGAAGCATTGCACACGTCAAACTGTTGCTCTCCCAGTGCTTGCATTGATAATTCGTCTTCTGCACTAAAATTTGACAAGCATAAAATTTTGAAAAGGCCAAGTTTGGGGTCTCTTGAGATTATTTTTGACCTCAGCTTTGACAGCGAATGAAGGAAATCACTAGCTGTCTGCATTTTGCAAGTCCATTAAGCAACTGAGGCCTGGAAAGTTGCAGTTATTAGTAGGATTAGTGATAGCAACCTTTTCATAGCTAATGGAAGCCATCGTTGATATTAGAGGCTTGGCAAACACAGAAAAGCTTGCATCACCGCTGGAGCAAAATAAATTCATGCAGTGATTTATGGTACTGTGTGGACAAATAGGAGCTTTCCAAACAGGAAACCCTATTGTTTTGAAACCATGAGGCCATATCCTGGTGGGGTCCTTGATCCCTAAGGTATCAGTATTTCAGAAGGAGACTCATTTCAGAAGGCTTTAATGATGTTCATTGTATTTTCTTTTTCTTCATGATGACCTGAAACCTCTGAAATTTGAATTGCTGATCTGATGACTGTGGTGTCTTATCCAGCTGGAACAGAAAAGTCATCCCCACCTGAACATGACTTTGCAGGGTCAAACTAGAAGATTCAAGGAAATATTCCAGACTGACTTTTGCCTGAGGAGTGCCATCTCTGAAGACTAGAGTAGGGAAGAAGATACTCGTCCAGAGGAGAAATCTGTGGGGTCACCCTCCCTCTCTGTTATTTGCAGAAGCACTGTAATGGCACACCTTTCTTAAGCCAACATTTGCCTGACCAAAGCTCTCTCTCCCCTCTTTCCAGTGTGGTCTCTGTCCTTCCACCTCCATTAAAAAAAAAAATATCCAAAGATCTATATTTTACCATTTCTACCAGGCACAAACTACACCTGTGGCACTCTTACTCACACAAACAGGCAACTTACTCTGAGAGGAGCCAGTGTCAGTGATGGAGTTACTTGTGCAGTCAGAGTCTATTTTTACATGTGCACTAGAATAAGAAAGTCCAATTAATTGAAGCTTAGGAAAAATCTAAGGACTGTA
The DNA here is from genome assembly GCF_001431845.1 of Calidris pugnax. Lineage (NCBI taxonomy): Eukaryota > Metazoa > Chordata > Aves > Charadriiformes > Scolopacidae > Calidris > Calidris pugnax. The sequence goes on along the minus strand of NW_015090800.1, from coordinate 8,515,992 downwards.
TGTTAGGAAATTATCATGCCTGGAAGAGTAACCACTCAGTAACTAGCAGTATAGATATGGATAGGAGTCCTCTTTCCTAATCTTACCTTTTTGATGTTAGCCTTTATGTGATAGTTACAGAAAGAAAATGAGGAATGACTCTTGCAAGAATACCAGGATCTTGGTATTAATGAAGAGGGAGCTCTGTGCTCTCTCATTCTTTTGAGGGCAAGAGAAAGGGAGGCAGAAAAGACTACAAAATCAAGTGAGACTGCATTTTAGCATATGGAGATATTCTAGTTTAACACAGGAGAAAGGAGAAACTGAGGTGAAAGCTAGCTGAGAGGTTGAAGGAGTATTTTGCAAAGTAACATTGCAATAGATTACTTTGTTGTTTCATATTTGTCAACATTTCCATTTTACTACAGCCACCCTTTAAGAGAAATATGTTGTTATCATTCAAGTGAAGTGATAAAACTGACTGAGTAATTTGATTTGTGACCGGGCATTTCATTTCAAGAGGTGTGGTGACCCTGAAAAACCTGCTGGCATAATAAAATATTCTAAAAAGTCCTTTACTCTCCAACACTGGTCAACAATAACTGTATCTTCTTCTACTTGGCTTGCATTGGCTGTTTAGAGGATCAGCACAGAAAAGGGGCCTGTCACTTTCTCCTATAGATAACAGATGCTTTATGCTTATACCTCCAAAGAGCAAATGCATCAGAACTGATTGGTAAGCTTGCCAAACCCATGTCAACAGAAAATTTATAAAGCTGCTTTTGACAATTTATAGCTAATAATGTAGACTTTGGATAAATCCATATAAATATTATTTATTAATACAACCTTACAGATTTTTGTGTAGCTGCTTGGTTTGGTTTTATAAGTCTTGCTGGTTTTACTAAGTCTTGTTTTTAGGGAACAAGAGCAGGATCCATATTCTTTAAGATCATTTCTCTCTTTCGGGGTTTGATTCAGTCTGTTTAGAAAAGGGGATAATTCCTTTGCAATGAAAAAGAATATGACATAGGAAAACCATAGCTGGAGCCAGGACTGGTCCAGGCCCATAGGCTGGTCTACTTTTTTTTTCCAGAAAGTCAGACATCTTCCAGCCACTTTCCCTTGCTGCAAAAAGACCTGCCTGTGTGTCCCAGCTCTGCCAATTCACCTCATCGGTCAGCAGTGTTGACTCCTCCTGCCTGTGTACCTGGCTCCAACACAGCACTCCCACTGCAGGAAAGGATCCCATTTGCCTCTCAGCACATGCTCTTCAGCACAGGTTTTGCACGGCTGCCTAGTAGCAATGCATTTCCATGCTGTTGCAAGAATAGGGAAAAGTAAGGAGGGAAGACATGAAACTTCAGTCCAAGAGAACTGATTCACTTCCAAAGGAAAACAAAAGTGAATTGGTGTCTCTTAGAAAAAAATAACCTCAAGGCAATTCAGAAAGTTGCTGGAATTGCAGGCAATGTGGTCCTATTTTATTCCCTACTCAATTTCTGTTTTGGCTGTACAGTATGTTAGTTTATTTTTTATTTATAATTGTTTTTAAATTCACAGCCAGCTGAGCTAAATGAGTTCATCCTTAAAAACAGGCTATAATTTATTATGAATTGTCTTGTGTGCCATGTAAACTATAGCAGTCTCACAGTCTTAGCCATTTGTGCCCTTTTAGCATCCTATGGCACAACAGAGTATAGTGATAAATCTTTCATACCTTCAAAGTGGTATCCTTGTTCTGTATTGTTCTAAAATCCTCCAGGTTTAGTCAACACTGAAGGTGGCCTATGATTTGAAAAAATGAAGGAAGGAAGGGAGGAAAGAAGGACAGAGATTAACTTTCATAGTAGCAAGAGAAAGAAAATATCTCATTTCAGAAAAAGAACCAACTATATTTACAGAGAAAAAAATATAAGAGAGGCAGTCTCTTAGGAGGTGAAATAAAGTTTTAGTCCAGTCTGAGTTCTAGTGTGACTGTTTTATCTTTTGGAGGATTCCTTTATGTAAGGATAATCTGATGATGATACTCAACTGCACAAGGAGCTTTGCCAGTTTACCTAAAGACTGTGGAAAAGCATTAAGAGGGTGGTTCAGAAAATGAGGCATGGTTTGGACAACACTGGGCTCTAGCACAGTTACTAGGTCCATTTGTAAACTATCTTGAGAGTATGCTGTCTTTTCTCTTAGAATCATGCCTTTGACATGATCCCTGGTGAAGCTTTCTAGTGCATGTTTTGGTCTGATATAAGGCTATCTGTAATCATTTGTACTCGCCAGTCTACCATTTGCTAACATTTTACACTCCCTTTACATAAAGGATTACAGAAGAGCACAGTGACTGCATCTTGTCTACGGGCCTTGTACTGACAGAGGCAAAGATCTAGAGAAGCATCAGTTTTTCTCAAACGAAGTGAATTGTTCTGGATCCTGCATGAAGCTGACCTCCTGCCCTCCACAGACAAAATTCTCAACACTCAGTTACATTGGAGTTGGAGACACTTTTTCACAGGATCCTCTGCTGAACCAGAAATCGGCAACAACCTGTTAGTTCTCTTACCTCTTGAAGTTATAAGGTAACAATACCCTGGGGTTTGGATCACTTGCATGGATAAGTCTAATTGTCCTGCAAAAGCTAAAGCTATTTAGCACTGCCACAGCTGAAACTATTTTGTTTGTATTTAAAATATTTGCAAAACTTTATTTTCCACACTTTTTTCATATTGGAAAAACAAAAAGATTTTTTGTAGTCGGTGAAGAAACATGCCCAAACTTCCCATTAAAGGGGTTTTTGAAGGCATAAGCTTTAAACTGGAAGAAAAACAACTTGCCATGGAATGAATATAGGATTTTCTCCTTATTTTGGAAAGTAACATATGAAAATAATAGTTGTGATTTTTTAATTTCATCTGAAATACATAAAAAGTGTAGTAGTTGTTGATTCACATTTTTCAGTGAACAGAGTATTCAACAGAAGTATTGTCATTGATTAAATTTAGTATACTTGTTACAGAGTATGTGGATGTAAGATACATAAAAATGTTAGTTCCTTCTAAAATAGGTGGATAGGGCTGGTGTTGTGTTGTTACATTAACTTTTAATATACATAAAGAGGGCAAAAGTATGTGTCTATGCTAGATAGTATAATCAAGGGCCATACCAGAAATTGTGTTTCACTAATTTTATAGATATTTGCAATTAAATTGGATCTTGCCTTCTCTGAAACCATCTCCTTCTTTGACTGCATTTGATCTTCCAGTGAAGGAAAATTATGCTGAGCTTGTGACATCCATAGCAACATATTATATTGACATCAAATACAGGGTCAAACAGGGGTAGGTGTCTTATTGCAAGAAGAATAAGCTTTTACAGGAAGCCTGCCCAGGGAGGTAAACATTCTCATCACTCCAGGTTACTTCAAGGGAGCGCTAGCCAGCATACGTTTCCAAGTGGCGCAAAGACTAAAAGAATAGCAAAGGCTCTATATGCTTCTACAATACACCTCAAATAGACCGAAGGTCAGGCAGATGTGTCAGTTTGAGTGTTATGTTTTTCAAACATTTAAAAAACAAAATAATAAATACAAAGTATTCTAGGAAAGAAATAACATTCTGTTTATTTGGATTTTTTTCTGAACTTGAAGCCCTCTAGTAACCGGAACATTTCAAATGACATTCCCAAGAGACAATTCCATAAAATGCGAAGCACAGTTTAAACGATGGATGTAGTTAAGCCTGAAAAAATTTCTATAGAATTGTGATGGATTCTCCATTGTTGAAAACTGTGACATTAAAAATGGTTATTCTTCCACAGAGGAGACACTTGTCCAAAGAGAAATAATTCACTCCTGGAAGACGCATGACCTGTGTTATGCTGTTGGCCAGACTAGACTGTCACAGTGGTACTCTGCGATTATTTATGAGTGTATCTGTGAGGCGCTGCTTACTGAAGAATCAGTCACTTATTTTTGTTCAAGAATTTTTCATTGATTGCGGGCTTTGTTTTAACACTTTTTTTTTTTTTTTTTTTTTAGTAGCCATGCACTAAAAAGAAATGATCACAACCGATTTGTGGGGAAAAGGTAGGAAAACGTTTATCTTCATTTCCTCATGGAGTTGTTTAGCTGCAAACCAGAAGCATGGATAAGAGAGCCAGAAAGCTGTAGGTAAGGGCTATCCCAGCCTGTTAGGGATATTGGGTGATGGATGCTTCTTTATGCTCACCATGCTGGAAGCCTTGGCAGCTCCCATCTGTGCAAATCACAGGCACAGACAACAGCAGCACACACATCTTACTTAAAGGATGAGGGATTACTTTTGCTTCTGTTTCAGCTTTAGGGAAGTGCTTCATTTCTCTGTTCTCCAGATAAAGCCGCTCTTGAGCAAAGAGAGGGCTAGGCTGCAAGCAGAGCAAGGGCTAGGAAGGAAAGAGCAATAGCTTTGTTAAATAGCTTCGAATTCTCTTCCTGACAACAGCAACAAGCTGAAATGGTGCAAAATCCATAGTGTTGGTCCTGCTCTCTCACCTGCTACAGTTTGAGGAGAAGAGCCATTACCCTGCAAATAGTTGTTCCCTACTCTGGCTGTGAGCAGAGGCACAGAGCCCCTTTGCTGACATATGAATGCTTATGTAGACTGCAGAGAAGTTTCTTGCTTTTAAATTACTGCAAAATGCATCCAGGATGGTCTAAAATTTGGCTTTTCATGTCTGAGAGCTCAGATGGATCTGTGAAATCCTTCTGTTCTTTTCTACGCCCCAATGCTTTGCCTGGGCCAATTCTCTTGAATGTTTGGAGTATTTTTGTTTGAGGAATGATCTCAATGGAAGCATAACTTCTTTGTTAATGTTAATTTATAGGGTCTTATGACCAGAACAATTAAACTGTTGCTGTTAAAATTGAATCTGTGTCTGTCAGGAATTTATTTATGCATATTCAGAAAGAGCTTGAGGATGAGCCCAGTGGAAAAATAAATACTGGCAATGTTCTGAAATCTCAAAGTGAAAAATGCTATGACTAAACCAATGATGATGCTGGTTTATGTCATGTCTCCTTTAGTGAAAAGAAAGCAGGACACACATTAACACTGCATTATTTTTGCCTCCTCAGGTGGCCTTTCTCAGGGAGCTGGAAAATTTGCTTTTGCCAGAAATTGTTTCTGGATTTGTGAGGGTTTTTTTATGTTTTTCAGATTTTAACTATTGTGGATAAAAGAAAAAATTAATTGTGAATATTTCCATCTCTGATTTGCTGTATCGGTAAATTAGTGGCCACATATATTCATTCTTTATTCTCACCCATCTACAACTTTTTCCTCCCCCCCCCCAAAAAGTGAAGAATTTGAATTACCAATAAGATTAAGAGAATAATTTGAGGATTCTATTGAACAACCATATTTTTTCAGCTATTTGAACTAGATTCTAAGTAAGGCACAGAAGGAGAAAGAAAGAGTAAGAAACTGTAAGAAAGAGAACAAAAACTAACTATCCATCATCTATATGGGTCTAGCTTTTTTTAGAACTCTTCCAGTTAAAATTAATCTCTACATTGACTTAAAATTTCTGATTTCATAAATTCTCTTAATTAATCTTGGCAAAATTGTTGTACTCACCAATTGCCATCTTTTACAAGGCATCGTGGCATATCATTACACTGAAAGTGCACTTAACAGAGTTACTGAGGGATGTGTCACAACATTTTAAAAGACGTCTCTCTGTATCTATCTTTGGAAATCTACTTCCTGAAACACCTATACTGCAGCACTGGTGAAGAAAGACCATAGCAAGTCAAAGATGGCCCTCAAATGTCATTCCCCATGTAACCAAATGGTGGTACCTACTGATCTCTACTTTCTGCATTGAGAAAATTCTTCTCTAAATTGATGGGGAATTGGCATATTTCAAAGATGATGCAAGGAGACTGTGAAGGTGAAAACAAGTTTTGGGTACATTGCATGTTTTAACCCAATAATATTTGAGTAATTCCACCTTGTTATTTCCTGCATCTCTCAAGGAAGTTGAAGTTTCCTACAGCTCTAGCAGTAGGAAAGAAGGAATACAGTTCATCTGTCAAAGTGTCACTGACCTATTTCGGAATAACCTGTAGAGTAGCTATGAGTTCCAGATTTATTTCTCTGGTGAGGCAGTAAAAACAGTTTTATTGCAGATAAACTGACACTGGAAACAAGCTCTCCCTTTCCCTTGAAGCATTCCTATAGGCAGCAGCTCTCTGCCTGCAAAAAAACTCCTCAGACAGGGCCATGGGAGCCTTTGAAAGACTGTGTACAAGTGAAAGTTTTAGTGCAGAAAAAATAAACATGCATAAACTATCAGATGCCACCAGATATTCTGCTGGAAAAGTAAACCACAGAAAGAGTTGCACACTTACGGATTCACGGAATTGTCAGATTTGGAAGGGACCTCTAGAGTCCTCTGCTAAGCAGGATTACCTAAAATTACACAGGCATCAGCTTGTGTCCCCATATAGGCATACATACACAATATATATTGGCACACGTACACATACCCCCAGGTGCATGTAAGATGAAGCAAAGGTTTTTCTGTTCCACTGTAACTGTACATATACAAAACCTTATTACTTTCTCACCTTCAGAACTTAATATCCACACAGGAAAGAACAATTAGGCAAGTGTTAGCCTCACACATTTATCATGTCAGTATTAGGGGGAACTTATTAACCTTGACAGAGGAATAAAAAGTGGGTTATTGCATTATATGGACTTCGCAATTCCCTAAAGAAAGACGGAAAGTGCGGAGGCCCCTTTCCAAGTAGGTTCCTGTAATTTGTGATCTCCAGGAATGTAGAAGAGAGGTAGGAACTAGTTGGGACTTTTGGATCTCTTTCTTTTCCCCTGTGGCACCTGCCATCACCAAGGCAAGTGTGGCTGTATTTATCTCACTTGCTTGAGGACTACGGTTATTTACCTGTAAAAAATCTGTTTCCCCTCCTTCCTCCTTTTAGTGAGAATAAAATACTATCTTCATGACAGTTAGAACACTCAATTTAAAAGAGATCTTTTATTTCCTTTTCAGATGCCTTTTCTGTTAGCCCCATACTTTTGAGATTATCCACAGTGTAACAGCATGGTGATTGTTTTCTGAAATCCTCTTTAAGCTTCATTAGATTTTGCTGGATCCTGTAAAAAGCTATGACCAATTCTTTGAGACCCATGAGTATAAGTGCATTTATTTTGATAAACGTTATTTTGCTCTCCTCTGTTGCCTAGGACTCATATTTGTTTTGTGTGACACCTTGTAAAAGTATAAGGTGACTGTGAGCATACATAGAGGGAGGTGACTGCATTTAATTAGTGACTCTCTGCATGTGAAGAACAATATTCCATTTCTCCCTGATATCACCAGTGAAGGAAAAAAGAAAGATAGGGAGAAGGTGGTGGTGATAGTTTCAGTCTTCCTCGTTAAAACCTGCAAAGGAATTATCAATTACATCAGCTTCAGTGTTGGCAGAGTAGATGAGTTGAAGTGTAAGCAGCCAGCCCAGCCCCTCCAGCAGCCTTGTATTGGGGCACCTGAAAATGGAAAGCGCTAAGATAAAGGAATTGTGGATGGCAGTTTGAGCAGCCCACAACTGCATGGTGCTTGGCTTCAGAAAGCCATCTGCTCACGATGCTTTCCTAAGACACGCGTGCATTTCCAGTGGAAAATAGTTCATGCGTATAATCTCAGTTTCTCAATCTCTCACAGGTGTAGAGAGAAAACACAAGGCAAGGCAGAATCAGACACAATACCTGGGATCCAGAACATAAAATTAAACCTTAGAATCCCAGTTTCTATTCCTCTATATTTCAATTAAGTTAGTAACGTTGAAAAGATATAGAGATAATTAATTTTCTTCATAGTAGCTTATATGATGCTATGTTTTGGATTTGTGGTGAAAGCAGTGTTGAGAACATAGGTACAGATTCAAGGCCTTTTCTGTTTCTCGTGCTGCCCTGCCAGTGAGCAGAATAAGGGACACAAAAAGTTGGGAGGAGACACAGCCAGGACAGCTGACCCCAACTGATCAAAGGGATATTTCACCATATGATGTTGTCCTCAGCAATAAAAACTGGGGGAAGAAAGAGGAATGGGGGATGGTCAGAGTTATGGCTTTTGTCTTTCCAAATAACTTATGTGTGATGGAGCCCTGCTTTCCTGGAAATGGCTGAACATCTGCCTGCTGATGGGAAGCAGTGAATGAAGTCTTTATTTTGCTCTGGTTGTGTGTGCAACTTTCGCTTTACCTGTTAAACTGTCTTTATCTCAACCCATGAGTTTTCTCATTTTTACCCTTATGATTTTCTCCCCCATCCCCCTGGGAGAGGGAGCGAGTGTCTGTGTGAGGCTGAGCTGCTGGCTGGGGTTAACAGACAACAGTCCTTTTTAGTGCCCAATACTGGGATTCATAGTCCCATGCTCCCATGCCCGTAAAACCTCTTTGGGCTTGATGTTTTTGTCTTGAAGCATCATATGTTTGCAGCAATTCAAAAGGGATACAAAAAGGACCCTGTTTAGACATGGCAGTAATTACATCTACTGAAAACAGACTTAAGAGCAAGTTGAGTCTAAAACAGAGGTGAGCAACTCCTTTTTTTCAGGGAAATGAGTCCTTGTTCAATGTGCTGGAGAAAACTGGAAGTCAAACCCTTCTCTTCCCTTGCCCTGAATTAACTGGGGATCTAGCCCATGACAATGTAAGGGCATGTTCTCTTCAGGGGGTTAAAATATATGCCTTGGCAATTCACTACCAGTTCATCAATCAATAAAGATCTGACTTCTTATGCAAAAACTGAGCTTCTAAAATTTTCATGATTGCTTAATGGAAGGGACCAAAGAAAAGCCAGCCAAAGCCTGCTGGCTATTTGGGATTCAAATATGCATAAATTTCCATTCACAATTAATGCAACGGTGCACTCTGCATGAAGAGCAAAATCACAGGTTGTCCCTGAAATGATTTTTAGATGACTTGGAGGCACACGTTTTTGTCCTTTGATTGTGTACTTAGGACAATAAAAGCCTCAAGGGATCCTAGAGGGGACATGTCTTGGATCATTTGTGCTAACTAATTCAAAGTGAAATGGCCTAGCTGCTGGATTAGAAACATTCATTAAGTTAGTAATTTCTTTTAAAAAGTTTGTGATGTTTCTTTCTGTGTTTTTCTTTTACTTAAAAAAATCAAAGCCTCATTGGAGCAGAATAGAGAACGTTATTTTAATAATTTGCAAATTTATAAATGTTATTCAAGATAGTCCTTCCGTAACAGAGATAACTTTTTGTTTTTGGTAGGATACTGCAGATTTGCCAAAGTGGCACATCAGATCAAATGGTCAAAGAGCACATGTGCATTAGTAGAGCTATCATTCAATCCTAAGCCTCTTGTTCGGTCTAAGTGTAAGATTTTTCATAAGACAGTGTAGGAAATACTATATGGAAACCATTCGGCATGGAACAAGATAAATATAGGGATAGTAATTTTGCATAAATGAGTAACAATAGAAGCAGCTTGTGCCACTTTAGTTTAAGTTAGCATATTAGGAAGTTAACTGGGCAAATGTAGAGACACAGGTCAGAGAAGCATCGTCTGACTAGAAAGCACGTGACAAACATGTTTTATAATTTAGATTAAGATAAAGCAGTACTGTAATGTTTGACCACCTTGTATAAAGTATATACTGAGATAAATTTATGCAAATAATTAAAAGAAACGCCATCATGGAGAAGATGCTCTCCTTCTATTAAGCCTGTGCTCATGTGGAGATTCTCATCTGGTGAGAATTCAAAAATACCTCTGTGATTTCAGCTCATGAATTCAGGTAACGTGGGTAAGATTTCTGCCTTACTAGGTTAATTTTTTTAGAAATAATCTTTGTATTTGCATTGTATAGTCCTTCATACCATATGGACTTTCTAATGTAATTGTTGGCTGCATACCCTTTGTATCTCTGTGTGACAGGATATGTATGAATATACTATTTACTTATTTAGTCATTGCATTGCAGTTTCAAACAAAAATTCTTTTTATCTCTTACAGTTGCTTGGGGTGGGTTACTTGAACTCTCTTGATTCTCAGCTAATGTCAACATGCGAGAGCAACAGAACCTGTCTTGTTCATGTTCTCTTTTACTCAAAACTTATTTGTTGCATGTGCAAGGAATGTGGAACATTGCCAAATGGATAACCCCATGGAGACTAACATTATAGATTGCTGTGGGGGGCTTGTGTCTGGGACGAAGCAAATTGCAGAGCAACGGGGACTTGAACTTTGGCGCTCTCCATCCTGCCCTGTCTGATTTTACCAAATATGTCAAAGAGGTCTGGCCTTTAATCCAGTGCAGAAGGAAAACAAGCAGTAAAGCTTCAGGTATGTTCTCAAAATGCAATTCCTGTTTGATATTAATCTAGTCCCAACTATTCTAGTGATCAGGAGAGCATTGCTTGAGGAAACGAACTACTCCCCTCATTCAGTCTGCCCAATAATTTATATAATGCTTAGAAAGAGCAGCCAAGAGTTGCTTTAAATGGAGAGACCTGTACTCATATTCCTACTAAAACTCCATCTCATTTCTCCCTAAACTGCAGGCTGTTTTCTGTGAAAGCCTGAAACAAGCTGTCTGAAGTAAACAGGAGTTCTTTGGTTCACCTCTCTTGGAGATAAATCAAATGCTCTTCCAGTGCTGTTCTCCACAGACGTCATAACAACTGCAAACTGGTAAGCCAGTAACTTTATGTGACTGTTTCCACTGTTCTGTTGCCATCTTACCTTTTAAAGGGCTGGCAGTATTTTACCCATATTTTGTATTCAGCCTAACTTATACACTGTTCATTTTCTGCAGCATCAACAGTAACAGTTTGGGGGTTTCTTTGTGAAGTGGGACCCAATAGGGTCCAAAAGAAGTACCTCAGTAAAAAAGAAAAAAACCCTCAGTTTATATTCTGAGGTGGATTAGAAGCTGAAAATCGAGTCAAAAAGGGATGTTAAACTTGAGGGAGTCACATACTTTTCTTTTGCCTAGCATCGTCTTCATGCTACCCTTTGAAGATTTACTTCATTTGAGGATTGTCTCTCCCCCTTCCTCAAGAGCCTGGATCAGAGCTGTTTGCCCTTGGAGGCTGGTTCTGGTTAACAGTAGTTGTCCTCCCACACTCTTGATAACTGCTTCTGGTGAGGATGAGTGAATAAAAAAATTGAAAGCACTGGAAATGTCAGAAATATGCTTTTCCTTGTGATATTTTAATGAGGTTGCAGCTTATGGTAATCAAGAAATTCCCCACTCTGGAAAAGAAAAGGGGTTTATGTTAATCTGCTGTGACACTGGTTGTTTTCCTAGTGAGAAATTATGTTCTGCCCATGTAGCTGTGTGACAGCAACCACAGCCCATGCTGCCTTGCTGCTGGGCCTGGAGGCTCAGAGGTGGGTTTGGGCAATGGTGATAGAGAGCTACTTTGTTTGACATGAGCTATCTAGGTGTTTTTTACAGGCATTGAATTAAAGACCCTCCCTTTGACTACTGCCTTGGGGAAGGTACAGCTTTCTGTGTTTTCTCTTTGCACACGCAGTGGTTTCTGAGACCAAAAATATATTATACCTTTTAAAACATACAATTGCAGTTAATGAGAATCTTCCTGTTGAAATTTAATTTTATGGATATGTTAACTCTCTGCCTTAAACATTGCTTTCATAAAAGCAGTTTTCTCTGGCAATTTTATTGGCTTGTATTTGGAAACTTTAAAAACCAACAAATTGGGCTTTCATTATAGTTAAAGGGTGAGAGTCTTGGGCAGTTTTGGGTGGAAATTTTTCAATTTGGACTGTATGACTAACCAGGGTCATATTTCAATGAGAAGTGGAACAGTTTTACCAATAGGGACTGGGAAAGCCTGGGTTAACCTGTAGTCACAACACTTGTATATATTGAAAACATTATCTTGTTCCCCCACGCTCTACTTTTCCATGCAGGGATATATCCTGCTCCTTCAGACTGTGCTCTGCAGGCCCTGGAGTTCCATCAGCTTTGAAGGGATGAATGAAAAGCAGAGGAGAAAAGAAAGCTTATTGCTAGTTCGCAAAAATGAGCTTTGTATGATGCTGCATTTCCAGGAAAAACATTTTTGGGTGTCTACAAATAAGACAGAAAAAAAAAGACAGAAAGTGGTTGTCTTCTAAACTGGAGTGGTCATTTGGGAGCCTCAATAGTATATTAAAAGTTTCAGATATTGCTCTCCTGAGAAGATGGAGTTTGTTATCATGGGATGAAATCTGGGGCGAATAAATCTGTTGTGTTCATCCAGAGACAAATAGGAAAAACAGACACTGATGAGTCCATTCAAGCTAATTAATTACAAATAATCTACTATATGTGAGAATATTGAAAAGACAAACTCCATAGGCAAACTCTCATGTATAAGGTGTAGTCTTACAAGAGTGCTTGTGCACATAATCGAAAAGCTACGATGATGTGCACAGGGAGTTGGGAACAGAGTTTCATCAAGTACAGGCCAAACAGGAAAGACTCCTTTGTACATCCGTATTGCCTGGGACAGACACAGTCACTTTACTAACTCCTACTATTTTTCTGGGAAACTTCCACTTATTGGGAGGCTGGAAAAAGTACAGAGCACAAGTTGGATAGTCATTAAAAAAAACCCTGCACCATACATTAAATGTTGCCCTGTGCTTCAGAAAAATAAGAGCCTGGCTCCTATGTGTTCTTGGGCATGCAACAATTCAGCTGAACAGTGCTTTTACCTGGAAGAGTTGTGCAGGACCCAGTTAAATTGTGAAGCTGGGTGCCTTTAGGCACACATTCTTTCTCTGCCTCACCTTCTCTTTGCCTGAGGCCCAGTAATTATATCTGTATTTTGGGAAAACACAGACAGACACCCCCCTCCCGACATATAAAACCTCCTGTCTGGACTGTTTTTTACTTCTTGTCACAGAGAGAGGGAGAAGGGCATGACTATCTTTCAAAACTGATTGCCGATATGAGGGACTGAGGCATGAACGGTGTTACTGCCAGTTTGTAGAGTGAGAGAGGACTCCAGAAGGTATGGGAAGCTCCACATTTTTCAGAGGTCTGGTTCTTCTGGATTGGAAAGATAGCTGGTAGGTGATTAAGAACTAGAAATCTTTTTACTGCAGTTTTCAGAGTTGCCTTTCTATATGCAAGTAAGGGCAAAACTCCCTAGCTTTCCTGTTTTCATCCTCTTTGTCCTGATCCCTTACCCTTTGCTCAGTTCCCTCTGTCACATCTGTTGTGGAAATCTTGTCTCCAACTGGAAGGACGAGATGTATGGAAACTTTCCAAAGCTGTTGATGACAGCACAGGGGGCTCAGCTGAACAACAAACATCTTTTTTTAATACAGCTAAATACAAGGTTATTAATCTAGGAATGAAAATTGTAGGCCATATTTATGTAAGATGGAGGCTGTATTTTAAAAAGCGTGATTGAGATACAGGACTGAAGAATCAGAGTGGATAATCATGGCAACATGATCTCTAAGGATGATGTAGTAGCAAGACAAGAGTCTATGCAGTCCTTGATTGTGTAAATAGACATCAGTCAGGAGCAGAGGTGCTGTTACCACCATATGTAGCCAGACTGTATACAGCTTTTGCATTTAAACCATGATTATCTGAAAAGCAAGATTTCTGTTTTGCAGGGTGTTTCAAAGCATAGTCATGGTTTTTAGCCCTGCAAACGGAAATTGTTTGATTTTTGTGGTGTGAAAGCTAAATAACACAAAGGAAGTCAAGCTAGCCTGTGGCAAGTAGTGGTACCACTCCCATGGGCCCTCTTGAATTTAAATTCAAATGGCTGGGTTGAATACCCCACGATGTGCCTTGGAGCCTGGCTACATCTTGGCATTTGGTGCATTTGAGCCTCCTTGACTGTCTCAAGGAGGCAGCTACCTCCTTTCCCTGCCACCGCAAAGTCCCCATCCCACAGGAATTCTGCAACAGGGTCTGGGCATGTTTGCCCTTTTGGATAATCCCTCAGAAGGACAACCAGGAAGGATGTGCTTCCTACCAGGACATGACCCAAGCTTTATGGGTCTCTGCTTTACTGGGTTGGAACCCGAGATTTTCATGCCAGGAGTGGCGCCAGGAGTGGTCTTTCACAGCATATTATGAACTACTATTTTCTCAGTTTGGGTCCACTGAATTTCAGTTAGTTACAAAATCTGCAATATCTCCAACTGGAGACAATCAACGTAGAACACTTCTGTTTTAGTGATTAGGTCAATCCCTTGGATTAGAGGAGTTAAAGATTCAAGACCCCTGCTTTCAACTGGGATGACTTGAACATGTGTGAGCCACATCCCTGGAAAATATTTTCATTGTCAGTCTAATTCTGAGGCAGTTCAGAAATCTCCTGTAAATCAGTATGTTTCCATGGAAAGCTTTGGCTTTCATTGAGAAAAGGTGTTTCAAATAAAGGAGTACGTGCAATCAGCTCTATTTTGTATTTTAAAAGGCATATTGGCAAACTGGAATGTCTAGAAAAGAGCTACAAGATATACTGGAGTCCTGGAAAATCTTCTTTCCTATAAAAACTCATGACATTCAGTCTTTTTAGTTTATCTTTAAAGGTAAACGGTGCCTGTTCACAGTAGATAAGTGCCTATAAGAGGAGTAGATTTACTAGGAGACAACATTTTAACTTCTGAAGGCATAAAAAACTGCAGCTCTCATGGCTGGGAGCTGAAGTTACTCAAATTCAGAACAGAAACCAATGGCAAATGTTTAAGATAAAGTTAATCAATCACTGAAGCACCTTTTAGAGAAATGGATTATATCTGCCAGCAACTGCTGTCATTAAACCAGGATTATTTTAAAACTGTCTCAAGATTCAGCAGAAAGTTTTTCTATAAAGTAAGTTTTAATTCAAGTGGAATTTCTGAACTTGCTGTAAGAATCACTTGATATCCCATGGTCTATCTTATGCAGAAGGTCAGACTAGGTCATCGTATTGATCTTTTCTAGATAATGATCTGCAATTACATTTTATGTCTCATAAATTACTGTGAATGATAACAATAAAAATTATTAGGTCAAACAAAATGATTTCTCACTAGACATTCTGTCAAAATCTATTTAAATGAAACAAAGCTTGTTTTCCTATTCCTTTCCTTAAATTTTCCACTTACTAACATATGATTTAGGTGATTTTTCAAAACTACTGCTTTCTTTTTACATTTTCATGAAAATATTTCAGTTATTCATTTAAAAAAAAAAAAAGCTTTCTTCTTTCCCAGGTATAATTTTTCAGAAACTTTAGACAAATACCTTTTCTTTAATCAAATATGTATTTTTTTGTTCCAGCACTGAAAGAGTCTGTACCTTGTCATTTGGGCTCAAATGACTGGATTTTAAAAAAAGAATCTGAACTCACTCTTTGGTATTTTTCCCCATACTGAAGGGCATGCAGTCCATGGGCTTATATGCAAGATTTCTCCCTTGAAGATTTGCTAAGTAGCAGTCTTAGTTCTAGAAAGATGATGATAGGGAAAAAATTGTAGATTCTTGTTTATATGATTGTTCACTAGTTATGCTTAATAAAGAGTAGCAAATTGCCAAGATAAAGGCAGATAAATAGCTGACAGATACAGATTAATATCAGACCACTTCTCTGCTGAGTAGGGTTATAGCTGGCTACAAGGGAACACTAATGCTGGATCTCACCAGTATCAGTGATGATTCTGCCCAGGAAACAGGTTATTCTGCCTAATTTCACACTGTTTTCACTGAGATTTTATAGGACAGCTCCAAAGGGTACGGAGAGATAGACCTATGCAACTTTCCTCAGAAATGAAGGAGAGAGGTTATGAGAAAATTTTAACCATAACGTTACGATGATTCAGTTCCAAAGTGTCCTCCTCTTTGTTTTCTACTAAGCATGCTATAGACAAGGAAAGGCCCCAGGAATATGGAGAGGTGGTGAACTTAAAACCAGAGATGGCATTCCAGGATGGCATCCCTCATGCTTTCTTACCGTGTTGTGGATCTACTGCACTGTTAAAAATACATTTCTTTTGAACATTCCCTCATTCAGTGTAAAATAAGAAGCTTGCAAATGGATTAAGTTTCAAAGAAGGTTCAGTATATGCTTTGGATTATCAGAGTCTCTGCCTGAACTGTTGTTTCATTTCTAAAATAAATATTGCCGTCTAAAAAACATCTCAGCTGGAAGACTGCAGTAATCACCTAATCTCATTATTTTCAAAAAATTTGCATGCTGTGACTTCAGAAGGGAAAAAAGGTTCAGAATCTACCTCCACCTTGGTATCTCATTTCAGAGAGTCCTAAAGATGAACAGGGTTCTCATAAGCCCTAAAACTTAATTTAAGAGGAAGGTTGCTGCCTACAAGGAAGCAAATTCAGGTTCAAATGCAACCTCTTGCACAAGTGAGAACATCGTCACTGGCATCTCCGTGACTCTAGAAGCCTGTGCCCCTCTGCACAAGGCAAAGGGTTGCCACTAGGTCTTTACCTGAGGTGAAAGCTCAGGGATGGGAGGAAAGGAAAGAGGAAAGGTGGCAGGGCTGAGTGAGATCAAGAACTTAATTTTAATTCAAAAAATAGTGCTGAGTGCTGAAACCTGAGTTGATTCGTTATCTCAGCTACCAGGCCTGTTTCTATGTATAATTCTTATTAGCCTACTTTGTATTTGTGGTTGGCTGGCAAATCAGGTTGCAGAGCTGCATATGAAACATGCTTCTCCCAGGGGTGTAGAGAAGATACCCCTTTGGACCCTGATTTGAAGAGCTTGAAGCACTGGACAGGTGGCAGAACATCCTGGGTGCCATCCTGGGGTCCCCAGCTGGGAGAGCTGCCTAAGAAACTCTTCCATGGGAGTGATTTATTATTGCAATGCATTTCTCTCTGATTAAACAACAAGAAACAATCATCTTCAGTTGGAGACACAATTGTAATGATGAATGTGTCATGAAGAATTTACTGCTTTCTCAGAACACTGAAAGAAAGCGTAACTTTTTTTCTAGGCCACTGCTGTAGTTATTCTGTGGAGTTTGAATTGGTCCCAATGTATGTCATGGATAGGAATGGACTTTCTGGGATGCGTTCAGATGCAGACCTTCAAAACATCCGTCGACCTCATTAATAAACTAAGAATCACAGTTTACTTATTTATTTAGGCATTGCAATGCCAGACCTTTTGGTAAGCTTCTCTTCAATGGGAATGGCCCTGAAAAGCTCTTTTTGTAAGGAGCAGGGTGCCTTGGAGAGGAAGGCTTGAAAGATGACTTACTGCTAAGGAGCTGGTTTTTTTTGGTTAACTGGAGGCATTGAGGGGAAAAAAAAAGAGGGCTTAATAAAATTGAACACAGTCTCTTGTACTTGTATTCATAGATGCAACTTTGGCCCAGCTTGCTGTCTGTTTCTCAGGCTTGAAACAATGTTTTAGTGGCCCAGTGGCTTGCCTTGCTCTAGAAAACCTTTGTTCATATCCCTGTCTGTCATGTCCAAGAAGATTCAAGCATCCATATTCCATTTGAATCTACAAGAGCAACCAATTCAGCTAAAACTATTCTGCTTATTGGGCTAAATAGAGTGATCTCCTAACCTTGTGGTTGGAACACTGATAAAAAAGGGGAGAAGTCAGTGCTGGTAGTTGGCCCAGCTGATACCTAGGCATCCACAGGTATCAGCTGAATAACCAAACATCAGGCATCCAGTGGGTAAGGAGTCATTCTTCTGCTCCAGTCTAGTTTAAGTATTTATTGAAAGTAGGAAAAGTTCAGCCAGGAGATATGGGGAGACACCGCTGACAGCCTGGTCTCACTGCCAGTGTGGAACATGGCTGGGAGACACCATCCTGCATTGCTCTAGCACCATGGGAGCCCAGGATGGCTTGCTCTGCCCCAGTGCTGTGGCCGTGGGGGAGGACTGCTAAAGGTGGGCTGTGCTGCCCTGTTGGTAGTGTGGGCAGCAGAGCCCAGCTGGCAGGTTTGCTCCGAGAACACATATTTCCTGTGGTCAGGCAGGCAGAGGAATATTTGTTTATGAGCTTTTGAATCTCAGCAGAGTTTGGGAACGAATTGAGAGTCTCCCTGGTCCAGCACTCAGCAGGCAGAGGCAGCTCTAGGAATGCACCTGAAAGTTATTTAGGCACTAGGGATGTTTTGCTAGCCCTCTACTTAGTCTTCTACTTGTGGTCCTGTTACTGCACAGGGAGCCTGTGTCCAATACTTGCACACTCAATGTCTTTGCTAAGCTACCATATAAGTTCTTCTTAGCTCCTTTAAGTAGAATAGTTTTCTCCGTCATTTTGTATGGCTGTTTCTCTGTCCTTCTGGCAAAAAGTATGGATATGTTGAGTATGTTTTATTGTCTTCCTGTATTACAATTATTTCTGAAACTTCTGGACTATTTGTTTCTTATGTCAGAAGAGTGGGCACAGAGGAAATGAGACCTGTTCGGTATTGTTGACTTCTGCTGAAGACACTTATTCACTTTTTCCCCTTACTGTGGATTAGTGACCTCAAGTCAATCACCTTTCCCTTCTCCTTTGACATTAGAGTCTCAATATGAGAAATGTGGTAAAGTCAAGATGGAAGTTGCTTTACACTAGAGAACATAACTGGGACTACTTAAAATAACTTGTATAAAGTTATAACTTGTATAAAATACTAAGAAAAACAACCAGGAAAAATAACCTTGTTTTGCTTTTTCCTGAACATAAATGTTATATCTATCTAGCTCTTTTTTGCAGTGGCCTTAAAATTAGGTGAATTTGCTTTGTGTTTCAGTACCCTTGCTTTTTTCACATATACCATCAGTAAACTATTAAATGAAGCAGTGAAAACGGGTCACTACACATTTCCTCGTACCTCCTTTGGAAGGTAAACAACATTTGGGGGCTTTTTGGCCAGAAAACAGGGTTCAGTCCTTGCTGGAAGCCAGCTGTAGATTAGTTTTTCTGTGCTTTGTTGTCCATGCTCTTTTCAGGCTGTTCTGGTTTTCTCTCTTAATTGAAGACCACACAGTGGTCAATCCAGGTTGCTAAACAGAGATGGACCTGGGGAGCCGATGGCTCTGGCCAGGACGTCTGTTCCATGCTAGACAGTGCCCACAAGGGGCACTACCCTGATGAAAACTCCTGATTAAGACACAGAAGCATCTGACATCTAATTGCTTTGTGTGGGTGTTTTCAGTGAAACATCCTGAGAGTGTAATAACTTCTGCAATTGATAGCACTTCTTAGAGCCCTTCTCATTATTTAATTGATTCTAGGCTGGTGCTTACTAAGAAAAATGCTGTTTGTGGGTGCTTGAGCTGTTTATTATCCATTAATAACCACGTGGGTGGACAACTGTGTTATGCTGATCAATACACAGAGCTCCGCTCCTGAAACAGAATGGTGCAGGGAATTTGGCACCCAGGCTGTGCAGAGAGAGGAGAGATGCCTTTTTGCCTTACAAGGGTCCTTCTTCCTCCTGCTCACCTGGCATAAACCCTTTTGCTACAAGGCATCTGGGGAGGCAGTTTTGCACCAGGCATGATGAGGGACAGGCTGTGTCTTGGTGCTGAGCCACCTCCTTCCAGTTGAGGAACAGAATAAAAATGAGGCAGCAAACATCCGTGCTCTAGACTGGCAAGAAGTACTGCTTTTCAGTGTTTTCCTGAGGTTTAAAATAGCAGATTTCCGTTTTGGACTGCTCAAACCACACTCACTGCACAGTGACATTGAATCCCGATTTTAATATAAATCTTGAAATTAGTATTTGTAATAAGAAGAGAGTAGTTATTTATACTTCAGCCGATGTACCTTTCATATAATGTCCAGCATGTCATGTATATGCATTTCAAGAAGACATGTAAATATTAGAAACATTGAAATACAGTTTTCCAATTCATGGAAAATTAGAAACTATTATTTTGTTTTGTTTAAGCTTGGAATAAATACTTGGTTCTACAATTTCACATTAAATGAGAAATCTTAAAAAAAATATATCTGCTTTCAAAATTGTATGTTATATGGTGAAAGACTTCCACCTATTTGTCATAACACCATATAGAAATATACACAAAAAGCAATGAAAAAATGATGAAATTGCGTTAAATTAAATTTTCATTTTTATTGAATTTTTCATTTCTGGTTTTGAATTGCTTTTCTGATGCTTATGTCACTACAGATATGATACTAGAAAGAAACCCAGTTTCACCCTAATATAATTTCCTGACAAATATATGGGTGAGTTGTATTCACAAATTGTTACTGGGCTCATATTTGCTCTGAGTTGAAGGTTAGTTTTGAATTTGTTTCAGATGAGCTGCTGACCTGATGAAAACCAGCAGAAAGTAAAGGTAAAAATCATAGCCCTCCCTAAGTTCTACATTTTCATCTAGGTTCTTCCTTTAAGTGCTTTGCTTGCAGTAGCCACCACCATCAACATATTTTGTCATCAACAGATTGTGATCTCTTTTAGCCACTGAGGAACTAGAGATGATTTCAAGGCAGTGACCTAGAGATGAGAGGTACTTTATCTCATTAGAAGATAATCAACACTATCTGGGCCCCTGCAGAATTACTTTTTCTTGATTAGGTCCATAACCTAATGGAAAATAAGCCCCTTGAAAGAGGTAACTTTGAACAGTAGGCAAAAGGTAATACAGCAGCTGTGCAACTAAAATTACTTTAAACCAGAGTCTCACGGCTTCTCCTGGCAAATGAACAAACAAGGGTGGATTTGTTTTTATTCAGTATATTTATTGTTTACCCATCACAGTCACAACCTAAATGTCCAACATAGCAGGAAGAGCAGCGGCTTGTATGGAATTGAATGCAAATCTGTTATTTTTTGTCCCTTCTGCACAAAAAGGAAAGTAAGAGAGGGAGAGGAGGATAGAAATGGAAAAAATGCATGGAAACGGCTGCCTGTCCCTTCCTTGCCCTTTGGGGTTTTGTCACATTAGACCTTTGCAATCAGATTAGAAGATTCCTTTGTAAGGCTCCTTTCATTTCAGGTTAGTATTCATATGCAGTAATGTTATTGCAAAGTGACTTTCCTAGCACCTTCAGTAAGATGCATGCTAATTGGGAGTGATGGAGAGGAGCTGACATGACGGGGATGTCAGACAGTGTTAACAGAGCAGTGCTGTTCTGCTTTTTCCAGGTTGCACTGCACCAAGCCAGAGTTCTTTGCCATATTTCTTCACTTCGCGTGAAGAGCCTTTGTGCAGGATGAGGAGGGCAGCTCTGTGCCAGCTGTGACCACTTCAATCACAGCAGGGAAAAAAACCTGTTCTCCTACACCCTTGAGAAACTTACCTCAAAGGTGGCTTTACTCTGTTTAAGGGCATGCAAAACTGGACATCATGGCAGCAGCAGTAGCTGTTATAAGAACCAAATGTTCTCCAAGAGGGATGTAGACTAAAGACACTCCTGGAAACTAATTCACGCAGTTTGCACCTTTGCATACTGGATTCATCTCCTTTCCTCCCATCTCTACTTTTTATCTCATCCCTTGTACAATCTATGTCAGGAGTACATCTAAGATTGTGGCTCTTACCGTGAGCACAAGCAACTAATTAATCATTAAGCAGTAATTACTTTTCTTTTTCCTAGCATAATACCAGTTACTATAATTATTGTTACAGCTGCATCTATAAAAGATAACAAAGACTGAAACCCTGGGGCTGGGTCCACACCTGGGCTGGGGATAATCGCATTTAACTGTAGCTGTTCAAAAGGTCTTCTGGGCTACTCCCCCAGGCTCTCCCTCTCATCAGTCTAGGCAGAAATAACTCTATCCAAAGAGGCCTTCAACCCCTTTAAATAAGGATCCTGTTCTAGAGAAAATTGTGTTTATACATTGCCCCTAGGAGGGTGCCCTACTTTTGACAAAGTGTGACATGCTTCATCTTCATTTCTTCCTATGGCTTCATAGTTCTTCGCAAACAGCATTGATTTCACTTTTCAACACTTTCTACTCCGAACTGTGTTTGCCCAGGGTTTATCACATATTATAGCATTTATCTTTTAAAATATATATTTCTCCCTTTTATAAATAGTTCCCATTTGCAGGGTCCAAAGTGTTGAAGTAGCATTTACCTAAGTGTTCATAAAAGCATAATCATGCTGATTGCCTGCTTTGGAGTATGACACAAGCATGCCCAGAAAAAAAACATATGGTGACTTTTGTTCTTTGTGAAACGCTGTGGAAATCTGCTTATGCTTGTTTTAGCAAGGTGCATCTCTTTGATATCTTCTGCTCAAGGCTGTGCGTAAGTCCTACAGCCTCTCACTGCCCTGTGCAGATTTACAATGAGATGTTTGAGCAGCAGCACTCAGCTGGTTTGCCACCAATATCTATTTGTAGCCCTGTTGTATGCAGTTTCTTCAGGGGTTGCCTAAGCAGGACCAATTCCAATACACTAACCTGATCTGTAGCCTTCCCTGCCACCCAAAACATCCCCTCGGACAGGCTAGTAAGTCCCCTCCCACAAGGTTTGGAGGGGATTTTAGATCAATGTGGAGACAGATTTGTTGCAATCACATCTTTGAGAAGTAAATGGCTCCCAGACTGCTGTGTACAGGCAGTTGTACACCCAGTGTTGTTGTATGCCCAGTCATGGCCAGTGAAACTAGTAATGGGCAGCTGAATGAGAAAGAATTTTTCCTGTTCCTGTCCAAAATCTTGGCAGTCAATCTCTGAAGAGTTGTATGCCTCTTTCTTTCCACCAAGGTAAGACTAGATAACCCAGATAACCCAATATACATTTTTTAAAAAGCCTTTTAAAGCCTTTTCATTTTTCTTATTGATTTTTTTTGTATTTAAGCTTTTTAAATGAAAAGTAATTGAACCAAAACCCAAACTTTTTAGAAAAAGTGTTAACAATTGTCTCTTAAGATAAATTTGATTTTTTCTTAGAACATTTCAAAACCAGGCAATCCATTGAAAATGACCCCTTCCCACCAAAAAAAAAAAAAAAAAAAAAAGAATTTAATACATCAATATTTTATAGTGGAAAAAAGTTTCTCTGGAAAGTTCCCAACTAACTCCATTATTTTTTAATTGTCTAGCTCATGTCTTCTCAGCATGATGTGAACGCCACTAAACAGAAGACAATCTCCCTCCCTTATATAAAATTTCAGGGTTTTTTTCCATATGTGTAATGGAAAATACACCAATTGAAATAATTGAAAACTTTTGCTTTCTTTACTTTTCATTTTAGGAACACATCATAGCAAAATCTGTCACATTTATATTTTCTGTATAACACCCACTTTTTAAAAAACTAAGCCTGCATACACTTAATTCTGCTCTCACCCTTGTATGTTGAATACTGGTAGGAAGATTGAAGCCCAACCCTCCTGTTGTAACACATGCATTCATTGACAGTAGCTTAGCCCTTGTTACCCAAAATTACAGCCTGGGCAGATGACCCAGGAGTATCTAAATTTGTGCCAAAGAATGTGACTTTTACAAAGGGAAGTTCTTGCTCCTTTGGGCTACAGACATTTCTTAGTCTTCCCATCTGTAAGAGGAGATGAGCTTTATCTTCTGTGCTGGAGGGGTTTAACTGCTTTGACTTTGCCCCCTATTATTTTTTAGGCTGGAGTTTTAGCAGGAAGAATTGTATGATGCCACATATCTGTTGTGCCCGTACTCCCAGAAAATGATTTGGTGCAGCTGCCACCAGTAATGCTTCCATTCAGGAATATTTCTGCAGTTCCATATGGATCCAATCACCCCTGCTCAGCCCTGCTCCTGAGCATTTTTCATCTGCAGGCAAAATCATAGAAGTGATTATGGTGGGTGTCAAGGAAAGCCTTTGGTCTCTAAACTTAAATGAATTAACTCAAGAGCTTCTTGAGGCATTCCTCCTTGCCTCCTCCCTCCTACATTGCTTCACATTTTTAAGCCAAAGGCATTGCTTTCCTAGTGATTTATTCAGCACCTTTAGCAAGCTGCTAATGAGAGAGTGAAACCTGGAGAGCTAGCTCAGGCACTTCAGAGACAGGAGAGGAAGAAAAAGGAACAGGGGGAGGGAAGAAGGAGCAAGGGAGGGAAGGAGAGAGAGGGGGAAAGATGGAGAAATGACTGAGGGCAGAGGAAAGGGGTATTTTTGTCTTTCCATTTCTTTGATATCATTCTTGCTGCTTTTATTATTCTCCCTGGTTCTGCGTGTTGGTATAAATGAAGTTCGCAATCTCCATCGAGAAGGCGGCAGCAGAGTGAATTTTCTGGTGCTGCCAAGTAGGTTCCCATGTCTAGACGGTGCATACAATGGTTGGCAAAAGGCCAGAAACAGAGTTAATGGATTTACAAAATAGAAGCATTTCTCTGTATTGATTTTCTCAGGGTGTTTCCAGAACTCAGAAGTAGGTGGTTAAACTTTACAATTTTTTCTGCTAATAAAAGCCCTCAGAGGGGAGCACTTAATAAAGACACTTCTGATCTGGGAGACAGATGTCTAAAGATGTCTCTCCAGAGGGGAGAGGATGAATAGTATTAGATATTACATTAATTGTAAATATTACTGGCTCTACGTGGAGGTTGAGGTGACATTTTTAATTGTGTTTGAGTGTGATTCTAGTCTTTTAAAGAAAAGCGTAACTTTATTCATAGCCTAGTGGTGGAATTTTAAGCCCAACTGAATGGTTTAGGCAGGGAGATCAGTGTTTGCAATCAACTCTGGCAACAAAGTTTTGAAGGTGTGTGTGATAAGTGCAACATGCCTGAACTCCTCTGTTTAGACAAAATAGGTTTAGCTTCAGTGCTCTGAATTTACAGATACGCCTAGCTACAGGCTTTCTGTAATGTCAAGTGAACTTAAATACACATATAAAAAAAAAAGCGCGCTTGCTGGAAAAAGGATTTTTTTGGACTCTGCTTTCCAAAACATATAGAGCTGAAGATTACATCTTGGCCTGCTATGCTGTGTTTCAAGTGGGATTGGCAACTCCCCCCATTTTGAAGTTAACTGTCGTATTGCAGAAACCTCTTCCATCTGTTAAAACTCTCCCTGTTGGCATCTTGTGGCCCCCCTGAAGCCATATGTTGGCAATTATAGGGTGGTATAGTGTGTGCGTGATAGAATTATTCAGACTGTGGTGGTACACTGACAATTTGAGTTATGCATATAGGCTGTGATGTGATGGTTAGCACAGAGGGGTCTGAAACTGGTAATGTGTTCTTTGAAGAGAAGAGATGAATCAGAAATAAGTAGATTTAGACTGTGCCTTGGAAAAAACAGAGTTCAGGTACCTATTTGTGTCTCTGTTGGAATCTTCCCAAGTGTCTTTGGACCATCAGGATCTACCTATAAAAGAGATGTAATAGCATTTTGCCACCTTACAGCTTCTCAGTAGAGTATATGCAAGGGATTTAAATACAGGGCAAGCAAAGAAATATATTCAAATACATAAATTTATCTGATTGAGAAAAAGGCAGATGAAAAAGTGACTTTTCTGGCTTTTATTGTGGAAAGCTTGTGGACAGCAAGGTGGTGAAAGGGCTGAAGGTAAGCTTGGACTGAAGAAACAACAGAACAAATGGCAGTGGTGTGAAGTGTAAAGTCCTGAAAAGGTGGAAACAGTGAAAATCCTCAAATATTAACAAAGGAAAAATCTAGAAAGAAGAGCAATGCAGGGCACCTTATTAAAATTACTTTTTTCTATTCTGAGAGGCTGGGCTGAATTATCCTAACCCTGACAGAGCTGATACACCCACTGTGCCCAAGAGACCCATGCTTCAATCACTTGTTGAGGTGCTAGACTGACTGTGCACCAAAAGCCAGATTTACCTGGGCAAGGATGGTCCACAGTCACTGTCACTGTCGTCCTCTGTTGCATCTGAGCCCTGTCTGCTCCTGAAATGGTGGTGGGACAGTATCTTGAGACCCTGAGGAGCTGAAGATATGCAACCTACATTCTTTATTCCTCCTCCCACATGCTTTCCAGGCATGCTGTGCAGCTAGATTTGCATTCATAAGGCAAAGGGAGCTCAAAAAATGTTTGGTTGTTAGTGGTACCACCTCCCCCCTTAATAATGACTAAAAATTTACTTTCCTTTTATATAACAGGATGCCTACAAAAGAGTCTTACCTATTCCCTTTTAACATTTGGATGACAGAAATATATGGAGGAATATCATATTGGAGGCCCTTGTCAGACTGCTGAAGGGACCTTGCAGTTAAAGGTGAAATCTTCTGACCCAGGGGAGGTCAACTGAGGGAGGAACAGAGACGGGGATAAGACAGGAATGAGTGAAGTGGTACTCCAAACCTCTCTTGAACTTCACACTTGCCATGAAGGTTGGACCAGATGATCCTTGAGGTCCCTTCCAACCTGGTATTCTATGATTCTGTGAAGGCTGGGGAAAAGAAAGTTAGAATTTTTCTCTTAATTACTACTCTCACAGCCCCATGGCTACTGTAAGGAAACTATTTTTCTCCACTCATTATCCCAGTTTCACATATCACAGGGTAGTTTACTTGGTAAAAAGAAAAAATAAACAAAGATACCACATACAAAAACATTTTTATTATTGTCATATTTCGCTGTTTAATGCAATACTTTTAACTAGGAATACAACTCAGCAGAAGTACATACACATATATTGCATGTAATTTTAGTTGAGTCTTCAAGGTATTTCAGACCCTTATCATCTCAGTCCTTCATGAGTTATTTTGGTGAAGCACCTTCTTCCTTCATCCTGCATAACATATTTGAATGTTGCTGAATAACACAGACATTTTTCTTCCAAACGGAGCACACATTACATCCAAATTCCCAGTTAACGTGACCTTGTCAAACTTTGCTTTCACTGTATGACTGTTGTGTATAATATGTATATGTCTATACAGCATATATAAATATATCTCTATAATGTATATATAATCAAGTGGGTCAGCTTTACATAGCTAACCATAAATTTGTGCTTATCTTATTTATATGAGATCAAATGTACAGCATCAAGAATTTGACCAGTCCTGACTTGTAAGATCCTCAGTTCCCAGTCTTACCATATGATTTTGGATATCATTCCCTTCTTCCTTGCAGTAGTACTTTTTTCGAAGAAAAGAATGCAGTTGTTTTTTTATACAAATGAATAACAGGTTTTCCATACCCTTAAAGTAAAAAATGTCTCAAGAAGAGATGAGGTTCTTCCTCGTACATAGAGCTTGAAGAGTAATTGGACATTCATTGTAGTTATATTTACATTATAACCTTATCTGGATATTATTACACGTAATGTATTACTTTTTTACACAGTCAAGATATGGTGTTGGTCATGTTAAAACACACTATCTAAAGGTATTTACAAACTGCTAGTCTCTAACTTACCAACCACCTTTGCAAAGTGGCATCAGAATTAAAGGATAAGATATAAGAAGGTCTGTTTATTGGCAACCATGGCACTCTCACCAATGTTATTTTTATTACTATCATTACTACCATAATGTGCTTCAGAGAAGGACTGTCTTTGGGGTAGAGGTGTAGAGACAGAGCCTCCGGTGGGGGCTGAAACCCTCCCCCTTCTCCCCACAGCTTACATGAGCTGGGGGGAGCAGAAAGCAATCCAACCGTGACCTGTCTGTCCCTTTGCAAGTTAGGGCACACCAAGCTTGTGCCCCTGTGCTTTCTTCAGTGCTGTCTGTTGACACAGTCTAAACGTTAAACACCCAGCGAAGTCCTTCCTTTCAAAGGCCACTCTAACATGGCTGTGATCATAGTGCCTCACGTACTACCCACAGCAGATTCTCCCAGAGAGTCAGAGCACTCTGAGACAAACAGTTTCTGTGTGCTTCTTGGCAAGAGAGGTCAAAAAAAAAAAAAAAAAAAAAAAGAAATTCGCTATAAAAAGACAAAAAAGAGTAGCTACCCAATGGCACTTTTCAGGTTATGGGGAGCTTTGGAAGGCAAAAGACACCAGGATTTGTTTCCCTTTATTTGGTTAATACCAGAATGAAACGTGTATGACAAATCTACCCAGCATCCTGAAATATGAGGCTGGGAGAATTAATACACTTGTGTGACCCACTAGTTCCACAATGTAGCAAAAGAGACCATAGCAAAAGGAAGTAAGTAAAATACAGGATAAATGATTGCATTGGTTGTGGTAAAGGATTCATGTCCAGCTCAGCCTTGCTATAACTACATTCTTAGGCTTGGCTTCTCTGTGCATACTCTGACAGTAAGCATGAGAATAAAAGGGGATTCAAGGGAAGGGAGGACTGCTTTACCATTGCACAGGGCATGAAATTCATCCATCCATGTTGTTGTGTGATATTCCACTACTAGAACATTCACTCTTTGCCATTAGCCACTATTGTTTCTAATATGGAGATATGGAGATGACAAAACTGGAAGAAAGGGAATTGATTTGACTTTGTTTCATGTGAGGATTAATTTTTATTTTTATTTTTTTTACTTCAGTGTAAAACCTGTGCAGAAAGGATTTACAGAACTTCTCATTGCACTCAGTATTTTGTGCTTCAGTGCAGGGGGATTTGCATGCTAGGGAAAGCAGTGGTTTTGGTGTGATTAAAGAGTGTGAATACCAGCATTCACAGTGCTTGAAAGGCAAGAGAAACTACACCAGTAGCTGAAACACAGGTGATAGATACTTTTTACAATAAGGAAAGAAGAAAGCAAGCTTTTTGTCAAGAGTGTGACAAAAGAAGAAAGACAAGCAGAGAAACGAGAAAAAAAGCCACAGCAAATTAAGGACGGTCTATCAGCTTCCTTCAGGGAAAGATTTTCTATAAATTAAAAAAAAAAAAAAAAAGAAAAGATTCTTAGAAGACTAGAGCTTTTCAGGATATACAGGAACAATAAAAGTGATACTTTATAGAAATCACGTCCTTAGCAAGTGTCTCTAGACGTGTTATATAAAGCATTTGTAGACCCAGGGGTGAAAAAAAAAACTTGCTTCTTTTTAGCTTCTCAATTTCTACCATTTGCACCGCTGTCAGCCGAGAGTACAGAGCCATCTAGGAAGAGATCTTTAAAAATATCAAAGGCTAATAGACTCTAAACCCACTACCTGTCAACAAACACCCCCCACCCACAGGATGAGTTTTTTTTCGTGCTACCTGTTTCTTTCCTAAGGGTTTGGCTTCTCATGAGACGCAACCTGGTTTGTCAAAAAATAAAGATCTCTAGGAATTATTTTAAGGGGAGGCAGGGTAAACAAATATCAGCAGCACTCTCCCTGGCCCCCCAAGCTGTATCAGGTCAGTTTTGCAGCATAAGGTGTCTGTGCAGATCCTTTACCTATTTGGTAACGGTTTTGGTTAACAGAAATGGCAAGGAGAGGTGCTGCCAGTGGAAGTGAAAAATTCAAAGTGTGCCACCTCGGCATCACAGGAGAAACCAGGAGCTGTATCCCCAGGTAGCATTGGGCAGCTGTCACACCCACAAGAATTTAGAACAGGGATCAAAATTAATCAAAAGTGGTGAAGGGGCTCCTGAGTTTACCAGTAAGCCCCACTGCAAAGCAGACGTGGGTATGTTCAAATCCATCAGGAGATGAAACAAACACAAAAATGTCCATCCCCTCCTTCCCCTTTCCCAGCTGGGAAGCCCAGGAGCACCTGGGACATCCTGAGGGTTTCCTCACCGGTGTGTGGGTTGTTCTCACCACAGCCACCCTCGCTAAAGATGCCTCCTCTTGTCAATATGTTTTCATCCACCAGAAAAATATAAAACAGAGGGCTGATAGATTTAGCACTTGTTTTTGTCCCCTTCACAGTGTGTGGATGCCAAACAATTGAACCCTGGAATCCATTTGAACACTCCTATTGCCATCAGCATTTGGGAAAGAAAGGAAGGAAGGAAGGAAGGAAGAAAGAAAGAAAGGAAAGAAGGAAGAGAAAGAGAAGAAAGAAATCAAGCAATCTGACTTCTATAGATGTGGCTGTTGGCTTTGGACTATTTTTCATCAGGTGGTGTTCACTTTGCTGTCTCCAAACAGATCCTTCTGATTCCTACTAAATCAAATGAAAATCCCAAACAGAAGGCAGAAATTTTTCTTATGTTTTGTCCTCCCTGGAAAATAGATTTCTCAACTTTACTTAGGCTTTTTTCTTTCTTTCATTTTTTTCCTTTTTTTTTTTTTTCTTTCTTTTTTTTTTTTTTTTTTCTTTTTTACCACAGTTGTCTTTAACATTCAGAAAAGGTGCCAGTTGGATTTACAAATCTTCAGGTTGTTGTGCTCTCCCTGGAGAGTGAAGGCAGGGCTGGCCTGCGACAGTACAGGTTGTTCCCCACAGGCTGCCGGTGTGACAGACCTGCTGCAGCAGGGCTACTGTCAAGGTTTGGTTGGACCTTTTCAGTTTTAGCCCATTTCTGGAAATAATTAAGAGGAACAAAAAGAGAGGGCAAGAAGTACTAGTTGCAGTTTTTGTTTTTGTGGTTTGTTTTGTTTTTTTTTTTCTTCTCATGAGTCACCTTTACAGTTTGCTGAATTTCTATGTGAAACAGAAGTGGCCAGCCCATGGTGTGGACGTGCCGCTGGGATCCTCTGGCCAAGCCCAAGATGAAGACATGGCAGCACCAGCAGCAGGGCCAGCTGGGGCCTTGGGGGCGACGGGGCGCAGGAGACAGCTGGGGAAGCCGGAGTAGGTACCCAGGGAGTGCTGCTCTTCAAGACCAACATCTACATCTTGCAGAACTATCACTCAGAAGGGAAGTGAAACCTGGTGAACGTGGTTTAGGACACAAAGGAAAGACATGAGAGTTCAAAAGATGTTCAAAAGAATAAATTATTATGTGGCTCTGACAGATTATTCCACTTTTTGTCTTACTAAGCCACAACCATCTGAAGACCTGAGAGGTTCCCAGTATCTCAAGGCAAGGCCCTTCCTCCTCTATGCCTCTGGGGGGAGGGTAGACAGTGTCATGAGTAAGTGTTGGCTCTGCATCTCCCACCAGCTTCCAGTGAGTACAACATAGACACAATGCCATGCAACATCTTGAATGTTAGATGATTATTTTCCATGTGTATAAACCATGTTGGGGTGTGTGTTTGCATGCCTGTGTGCACATGCATTATGTCACGCTTTTTTACATTGTTTAATTGGCTGTGAATGTGGATGTACCATGGAAATATTTTTTCACTGAACTGGTACAAGGTGGAAACACATAGGATTGTGTGTCCTGTTTTAAATATACTATAACACAAATCAAAACATCTTGTCCTTTAGTATCAAAAGCAGGGGTGGTTCTAGGGAAATGTGTTAGAAAACTTCAAACGGAAAGATTTTTTTTTTTGTTTGTTTGTTTGTTTCGTGAATGCTGGCCCAAAAATATTTTTTCAGCATGTTATTTTGAGTGTCATCACATCACACGATGAAAAATTATAGTTGTAATTTATATGTTGCACTTCTTAACCTGTAGAATTGTCCTTAGCTGTTAGAGGAATTCATAATTTATGAACAAGTGACAGTTTCAAAGGTCAGAATAAGGGATTTGCACATCTGCTGGAAAACCGGAGTTAAAAGATTAAATAAAAATATACAAACCATTATTTCCCAATGTGAGTATCTGTACTATCGATACCCACAGCACTTGCTGAAAGAAAGAAGCAGATGTGTTTCTTTTATAAAAGTCTTCTAAAGAAGTAAGATTTAGAAAATGAGCAGATTTCATCTTTGATTTCTATCTGAATTTTTAACACTGTAACAGAATAAATGATCTAGAAATTATTATGTAAATCTTTCCTTTGACCTATCAAGATAAGCCTAGTGAATGTAGTTTTGAAAGACACGCAGCACTCAGTTTTGCAAGCTTTATCATTGAGTTATTCTTCCTTACAAGGAGGAAGATCAAAATAGTGATAATAAATATGACTTAAGGCGAGTGAGAGTTGCAAGATTAGATCCTTGGATGCATGGAGACACTTAGATATATTAGGATGAAATCACTAGGGGTATAAAATCAATGAATGCATATTAAGATCCATTAATCCTGAGTTTAATGTGGCCTTAATTTACTGCAGTTTAATCCTCCTCATTTTTACTTTCTGCTAGGAACTTCACTTTGAAACATGAAAATGGTCATATTGCCAAAGTGCTTTGACACTCTGTTTCAATAAGCTTGTCAAATATAAAACTTGTCCACAAGATTAGTCTCCCTGTAATCTTGAAGGCTGCTAGTTTGAAGTACATTTTGGAAGACTCTGATGTGCATGAAATAATGTGCATGAAATAACAGAATGATTTGGTGTCCTATTTGGTAGGTGGCTTTCACTCCAGAAGACAGTCTCTCAGGACACTGTCTATGCAGCCAACTCCTCTTTTGGGTAACAAAATCTATAGGTGTACCTTCCCTAATGTCTGGAAGTTAGAGTTACTAAGGAGGAGGTAATCAGAGTAATTAGAATAACTCACAGACACTTGCTGTTTTCAGTAATCTGCTACACTTTTTCTGATCCACACAGTGCTCAGTTGTGCTACAATAAATACCAAATATTGAAATAGTAAATTCTTTGCCAGGCAGAAAGAATCTGATTTTGAGCTGGTGTGGAGTAGCAGATAATATTTGAATTTTACCTCTGCCAGCCCCATATCCAGACTATTCCACTATCTGTTTTTGTGTAATCACTATTTTCTTCTCTGCCTTTTTATTAGTGTTATCCCTTGGCTTGTAGTGAAAATATTGCTCCCAGCTGGTACAAAAGGCAATGTAGCCAGTATCCTTTCCACAAAGTAAACCTTTTGTCCAGGACACACCTAGGAAGGACCTTGGTTTCACACTGAGGGCTTAGGCAGAGCTTGATCCATGTGGGCATGTTAGTCCATCTTATTCTTTTCCTCAATAAATTAATGTGAATCATCTTTTGACTGATCAAGAGCGTAGGCATCGAATAACTACTCATGCTGTGGAGCCTCAGCATATTTTTTCATCTGTACATCCAACTTTAAAAGGATGTAACGTCCATTTTCCTAGTAATAACCTTGTTTCTATTCTTCAGCTGAGGTCCTTTTTTGGCCACCATGGTGGCTGACTGGATGAGACCTTTGAATCTACAACTTCTTTTGATATTCAATCTTCATGCCCTAGACAAGTAAGGTACAAAAAGGAAGAAAAGTTTGATGGAGGTAAAAGACAAATCCACAGGTGGATACTATATGACAAACAAACAAAATTGTCTCAAAAGCTTTGGTTTACACGGACACTGAAATAGTCTTGGGATGTAGCAATCTGGAAAAGACCATTTTTTTTTTCATTTTTATCTTGAAGTGATGAAAGAATCACAGAACAAAAGCCCATAGAAGGGGGCCAGTGGCAGGCTTTGAATGATACACAACTTAGACGATGGTTACGTGTTGAGCATAAGTACACTTTTCAGAACTGATGTAGGTTTGGAAATGGTAGTGTCATAAACAACATAAAATAACTTTCATTATGATTTGCCTGACATTAAGGTTCTTACATGACAGTGACAAAAAACTTTAGACAACATTGAGTTCTAGAAACTTTTGACCATGATCCACTCAGATAATTTAAGGATCTTCCAAACTCCTATGACTCTTCCACACAGTTATTGTTAAAATTTCCTTTTTTTCCCCCCCCAGCTGAAGACATATTAAACAGACACAGAAGAAAAAAAAAAAAAAAAGAACAAGCATTTTACACAGAATGACAAAAATTTGTAGACTCTAAAGCCCTTCTGCAGTATTCTCTCAGAAAGAAAGGAACCGTGCCTCCAGTCCACATACTTGAATAATTCTTCAAACATCCCCATGTCCTTAAGATCTATTTTCAATGATTAAAAAATGTTTTCAAGTGTAGTTCTCAGGGGTGGAGCTGATGCCCCATCTCAGTATTTCCACTAACAGCCTGGATTGCACATTCCATAGAAGAGCATAAAGTGCTATGGCGTTGTTTTTTCTAATTCAATTTGAAACTTCTTCACCCTTTCCATTATTATTTTTATTATTATTTTTACCTTGTAGCTCCTATATTCTTGTAATGACACATAAGGAGGTGCTTAAAGGTCTTCTTGAAAGTAGCATTGCAGAGCGCATAACAAGCAGGGTTAATGGTGCTGTTGATATAACAGAGCCAATAACCTATGGTCCATACAGTGCCGGGGATGCAGGATGCGCAGAAGCTATTGATGAGCACCATCACATTGTATGGGGTCCAGGTGATGATGAAGGCCAGGAGGATGGCCAAAATAGTCCTTGTCACTTTTTTCTCTCTAGAAGGAGGTGGTTTCTTTTTGGCTGGCTGCTTTGTCATCTTGACAATTTTTCGGGCTACGCTATTCTGCTTCTCCTCCCCATTAGTGCCTACAATCTCCACAGTAGTGTTGGTGGGGGCACAGCAGTCACCCTTCTGGGACTTGGTGACTATCCTGATGCATGTGAGCTTGGAGTTTTCCACTTTGAGATGGTCTTGGGAGGCAGAAGCCTGGTTGGCATCTTTGGTGGCTTCATCCTCTTTCATGTTGGAAGCAACAACACTAACAGAGGTGGAATCATTGGAGCTCTCCTTTTCCTCCCCTTGAACACAGTTCTCTGTCACAGTCTCTTCAGTGGTTTTTCCATTCTGAACTTTGCTGTGCTCCAACCTGTCCCCGCTGGTTGGGATGTTGTTATTGTTTGGTTTCACTATTTTACCTTGGACAAGGCTGGGGGAAACTGTATCTTGGTTTTGGGCAGCTTCCTTTTTCCCTTTCTTTATCCGACTCTTACTGGCTCGAGAGATTTGCCAGTAAAGGACAGTCATGATGATAACAGGCAAATAGAAGGCTGCAATGGCAGTGCCAAAAGTGACGGCAGGGTTGGAAAAAAACTGGATGTAGCAATCCCCATCTGGGACAGTCCTTCCTCCCACAATGAACTGCCAGAAGAGAATTGCAGGGGCCCACAGGATGAAGGACAGCACCCACGCAGCTGCGATCATCATGCCTGCCATCTTAGTGGTCCTCTTTACAGGATATGTCAAAGGCTTGGTGACACAAAAGTATCTGTCGAAGCTGATAATAAGGAGGTTCATTACAGAGGCGTTGCTGACCACGTAGTCAAGAGCCAGCCAGAGGTCACACACCACAGGTCCTAAGGGCCAGTAGCCTATCACAGTGTAGAGGGTATACAGGTTCATAGAAAAGATGCCAATGATCAAGTCAGCACAGGCCAAGCTGAACAAGAAATAGTTGTTGACAGTCTGTAGGTGCCTGTTGACTTTGATTGACACCATGACGAGGATGTTCCCAATTATGGTGACTAGACTGAGAGATCCTGCTACCAGGACGATGAAGACCACCTCAACAGTTTTATAGGGGCTCTCCAGAGCCATCACATTTTCAGTGGAAGAGTTTATGTACGTTGAGTTATTCATTTCTGTTCTGGTAACAAGATACCCAATTACCACTTAAGCCTGCAGAGGAAAGAAAATAAAACAAATACCATTGTGAAATTAGTTCCTTTGCTTTTAGGAAATGGATCCTAGAAAAACTAATTGGAAAGAGTTTAAAGGCAGAAGATGTTTGCAGAAGAACGAGTCAGCTCTAGCTAATGAAAACACCTTGCAATATCAAATATTCTCATAGGAATGATGTACCAATAGAATACCTCTAAATATGACAAAGACAAAACACTTGAATCCAGACCTCAAATTTAAAGTTCTCAGGTGCATTTTTCTCTTTGTTTTGTTATAAAACTAGTAATTATTTGAAAATTTTGGAACTGGATCTGCACGTTGATTTCTTTCCTACCAACAAATAGTTCACTTTGCTCATTTCAAATCGTATTTCAAAGAAAAAAGTCCAGTCCTAAGGGTATGCCATTCATATAACTTGAAATTAAGGTGTGATTTACCAGGAGCCAGATCACACACACAAGTATGACTTATTTTTCCATGTTTCCTTCATGTTCCACCTGCTTATGCTTCTGTGAGGGCTATGGAACGAGTTATTATCAAGTCTCCCTCTAATTTTCTTACACTGCAGTTACTTTTTCTGTCAACACTTGAAAAGATTATTAGTCTGCCAAAAAATAAAAAAGGGTAGGTCTGTTGAAGTCAATAGAATTAGTAAACTCACCTCAGTTGAATGTCTGGCTATCTAGTTAGATGTGTACAAATTTGAGGTTTTTTTTTTCCACATTCAAAACCCACCTGGACAAGTTCCTGTGCAACCTGCTCTAGGCAGACCTGCTCTGGCAGGGGGGATGGACTAGGTGATCTCCAGACGTGCTTTCAAACCCCATGTGATTCTGTGATTCTTGCTCGCTTATACTTCCCTCAGTTTTTTCAAATCACAGTCTTTTTAATCTGTATCACATAAAGCTATGACAAAAGGTATGAAATCGATAGCAGGGTAATGATAAAGAAAGAAACAGATAAAAATCTGTTTATACACAGCAATGTATAAACATTGTATGCCCTGTATAGCCTACCAGCAGTACTCAATAAATAGTAATTAAAGTACTAGCAATATACATTTGAAAGAAGACCAAGAAAACGGCACATACTTTTGCCTTAAGGATATATGCTATCCTTTTGTGCATTGCCTGGAAGTCAACAGAATGCACTGGGATTGTACAGCCAGTCTCTGAGCGCCCATTATTTATGAGCTATGCCCTAGGGATTACGAAGGCATGAAGGCCAGATGTGACAGTGGAGTTAGATTTTTTCTAATTGGAATATTCTCCTTTTTTCCCCACTCATAAGGCATCACTTCTTTAAGACAGAGCTTCTAAAAGTGGGGGTGCAATCAAAGGAAGACTCTGTGACTCTTCCA
The DNA here is from genome assembly GCF_001431845.1 of Calidris pugnax. Taxonomy (NCBI): domain Eukaryota; kingdom Metazoa; phylum Chordata; class Aves; order Charadriiformes; family Scolopacidae; genus Calidris; species Calidris pugnax. The sequence goes on along the minus strand of NW_015090800.1, from coordinate 8,479,271 downwards.
CACAGCAGCGATTAAGGAATTCTTCTCTGGCCCCTGTGACTAACCTGCTGATGCACAGATATATACAATCCATGTCAGTTAAACAGCAATGCATTTTCACTGTCATTTCATCACTGCATATTTTCTTTCACATGCAAAAAAGAAAAATATGATGCAAAATGTCAGCACAACAACAAAAACCCTTCTGACCTCTAAGAAAAATAAGCAAGTCTGTCTCCGTGGAAAAGTCAAAATGTTATGCCAGGTTAAAGTTTTTCTGACTGATGCCATTTTGTAATCTTCTAATTTACACTTAAAGAAATACAACTGGCAGAAGGTGGGGCTCATGTATTTGCCTTTGGTTTTAAAAACAACAAAGATCTGTTTGCCAATGCCATATTGAAGTAAACACATGGATAAACAGAAGAACATAAGGCTAGACAGGCATTTTTTTTCCCTACTGTCTGTTCACAGGTACATCCCCAAAATCCTTGGGATCAGGTTCAAGAGAGCAAAACGGTGAGGAGGAGTGCTTTAATTAAATATGTGCTTTGTACAGTAAGAATGGGCTGAGGGGAATATAGCAGAATTTATACTCTGTGCAAAAAATAGACAGGAGAATAGCGCAGATTTCTTTAATATATAGGACTGTCATTTCAGCAATGCACTGTGTGCTTTTCACCCAAAACCTCACAGCTGAGCAGCTGGCTATCCACATAGAGGTGTAAGGTATCAATTTTTTGGGGACAAGCTAAGAGCTTCTCACAAGCAGAGTTGTTTATGAACATTCTTGACAGAATACATTTTTGATGAAAAGGCAAAATAACTAGCAGAGATGTATTGATTTCAAAAAAATTTCTGCTGAAAGAGTTTGTGATCTAGGGCTCTGCAGCTACCTCTGGTGACAGAGAGTGAAAGGGGGAGCAAGAAGGGAAGAGACTGAGAGGATCAGAGCTGAAAAACATGCTTTATGATAAGCAAACGTGTTTTTCTACAATTTCATTTTGACAAAATATTAAGTGGTTTTGTTTTCATTCCACTGAAGAACTAAAATTCATTTTAAAACCTTAAAAATTGTTGTGAAACCAAATTACCACCTCCCAGCTAACTTTAGCCCTAAGTCTTTTCAGCTGATTTTTTTACCCACTTCCAGTGGAAATATTGGTAATTCAGTATAAATCCTCTTGATTTTATTGTCTCTGGTTCAAAGAGTTGGATGAGAGCTAAAAACTAATTTTACTTGTTAGAAATAGGATTTCACTGCGTTCTCTTGAATAGGAGCAAAGCAGAGGAGTCTCTTTCCCAGCGATCTCTCTGCACAAAATGTTCCTGCCACAAGGAGTCTGGTAGTTCTGGAATGCACATTGCAATGACCATTGCAGCTTTCTTAGGTATGGAGAAACATACCTGCTATCACTTACTCCAGTAAAATCTTCCTTTGCTTGCATCAGTATGATTGTAAAATGAACCATGTTTTGCTGTGTGTGTCGATGGTAAGGTATAGGTCAGGAGAAACATTTGATTTCAACCGACACATATCGTTGCTGTTGATAATACTACCATTATATGAGCAGACAGCGTTATGCATGTTTCCTAATCTGAGATCCCCTGAAATCTGCTGGACTCTTTCCTGTGGACTCCAGCAGGGTTTGAATCAGGCCCGTGGTGAGGTTTCTATTTCATATTGTGGCAGCTTGCTCCCTTGGTACAGGACTGCCTGTGGACTACTTTGGTTTTTGTCATGCCCATCTCTCCTGGAGAGGCAGTTGTTATGGGAACAGATGTTATTCATCAGGCAGACCTACGGGGACGAGGGATTTTTAGGTAATATGACCTCCCGTTATGAGAAGTACCAGATCCTATTCTTGAACAAACAGAGCTCTTGTCTGCAAGCCCATGGGTGTTTGTGCGAGTTGCACAATATGGCACTGACTCCTGTGGGCTACTATAATTTATTCTTGTATACTAAACGCATTCTTGCTAAACAGACAATACCCAGAAAAGGCAAGAAATTTCTCTTGTGACCTGAAAACCAATCAAGTTCATTTCCTGGAATATATTTTAAAATATATATTACTTTGAGAAATGAAAACACCATAATTGTTGCATGGAAAATATCTAAAGCCAAGAAATCCACATATAAAATAATTCATTGTTTGATATTTGATATGTAGTTGGGAGATATTTCCAGTGCAGTATTTTCTCCCCTCTAAAGAATTCATAGTGCTGAAAATCCTTCCCTCCCTTCTCTTGACTAGACACGGATTTGAGGGAGAACTGGGGGATTTGATGGGATACACGGTACATGCACTTTTGGTGTGGTGTGATGCCAGGTCATTTTGCAGTGATTATTAGACAGGCAGAAGCAGGGCGCAGATGGGTTGACCTGAGTTTCGTTATCATTCACAAGGAGAAAAGTAGCCCAGGCTGTCACAGGCTGGAGTAAGCCTTCAGAGTGTGCTGACAGTCATGGTCTGCTTTGCTTTCTTTCATTTACCTCCCTAGCAGTTGCTTGGAACAGTGAAACAGACATCTGATGGGTGAAATCTGTAAGCTGGTTCATTGCAAAAGGGAACGATGGTGAGTGTGAGGAAGCAAAATTATGTTATTGAGGTTATTCATCCTATTCCACAGCAGACCATGAGGAGGAGGCCTGCAGAAAGAGGAGGGCAAGGAGAAAGGACAAGGGCTGCATGTCACCCTGTGGATCATGATCCTTAAACAGGTGTTACATCTTCCTGACCGTGCTGTCCCTTGCTCTGACAGGATCCCATCTCTTTGGTGCATATGAGTCTTGTAGAAATAATTGTAATTTTAAATTTAGGATATATCTCCAACATCTGTCACAAAACAGACTATGGAAATGTTATGTGTATTGAAAAAAATGGCTGATATGCCATGCCTGTCAAAGCTTGTTAGACAAATCCTTCCTCTGTATTGTGCATATTGCCAAGTTAAATATGGTAAGGATTTAATGGCTTTCTTTGAATCCTCTGAAGCCATATGAAGGTCAAGGCATGAAAGAGGAAACAAACGATCTCTACCTGAAAGTTATATTTGTGATTGAAATGGGATTACCCAGGAACCTATGTGCATTGCAACTCTGAGCACTTTTCAGCATTCAGCTCTCAAACAAAAGAAAAATATACTTTTTAAACTTCTCCTCTTTAATCCAGTTCTTCTCCAGTCCAGGCCTATGTAAAATGGATTTGATTTTTGCTGTAGCAATAACAGATAATTTTTTCTTTCCTGAACTGATTTTGATGCTGAACTGCACTGGTTTTGATTCTAAGTTTCTTCCTGGCACCATTTAAAGCCACAGTGTGACAAAAAAGACAGAACCTGCTGCCCGCCCCCTCCCCTTAAACCAATGACAAATGTAATAGGCACATTAGTCAGAATTTATTACAGACCTTAAGAGAGATTATAAATCTAGTCAGGGCTCTTGGTAAAAAAAAACACCAACATTTCAGAAAATTCCCAAATATCAAAAGACTGAAATCTTCACCACATGGATTACCTTCTGCAATCCATTTGAAACTAGAAACATCTTTGCAAAGTGTTACCGCTTCAGTGTGGTCCATTCTTCTCATTTTTATGCACTTTTGTTTTTCTCAATCAACACATGTCCTACAAAAAAAGATATTCTGCGGTCCTGTCTGGATCTACTTATTACAAAGGGTACCTAAGGGCAAAATAAACAATTTCTGTGCATATCTTGAAACAACAAGTAGATCGGAGTGGTACCAACATCAACAAAAGCAGACTAACACTGTGCCACTAACAACAATCAGAAAAAGCAAAAATAAAAACACTCACCCAAAAGCAGCAGGGAACTGTACACGAGTAGTTGGTAGAACTGGCATCAACACTGCTGCCTCAATGCTATTGTTAGGGTTTGAGCATTTGTACAGCTGTTACCTATATCTTGCTCACAGCTGCTCTGATAGCCTGAAACTGGTAAATATAGTGCCATGAGCCCAGCTGGTTTGTATTCACAATCACAGAATCATTGAGGTTGAAATAGACATTTAAGATCATTAACTCCAACTGTAAACCTAATACCACTGAGTCCACCACTAAACCATGTCCCTAAGCAGCACATCTACATGTCTTTTAAATACTTCCAGGGTTGGTGACTCAACCACTTCCCTGGGCAGCCTGTTCCAATGATTGATAACCCTTTCAGTGAAGAAATTTTTCCTAATATCAAATCTAAACTTCCCCTGGCACAACTTGAGGCTGTTTCATCTTGTCCTATCGCCTGTTACTTAGGAAAAGAGACTGACCCCCACCTCACTACAACCTTCTTTCAGGTAGTTGTAGAGGGCGATAAGATCTTCCCTCAGCTTCCTTTTCTCCAGACTAAAAAACTCCAGTTCCTTCAGTTGCTCCTCATAAGACTTGTTCTCTATACCCCTCACCAGCTTTGTTGCTCTTTTTTGGATACGCTCCAGCACTTCATTGTCTTTCTTGTAGTGAGAACCCCAAAACCGAACACAGTATTTGAGGTGGGGCCTTACAGTGCTGAGTACAGGATGATGATCACTTCCCTAGTCCTGCTCACCACACTATTTCTCATACAAATTCACACAAGGAAAAGTATAGGTAGTGTAGACAAATAAATACAATAATGCCTCTAGTTTCAGGAAATAACAAAAAACAAGCAGTTTTTCCTCAAAGGTCTGGATAATTATGTATTTCTACTGTATCGGTACTGTTGTTGCTACTATTACTATTGTTATGCTGATAGTGACCCACTGGTACTAGGACACAATCTATTTTTGTAAGTATAGTTTTGGTAGCAGATATGTCTTTGTTTTTCAGGACCTGGGTAACCAAGAGAGAATTTGCATTTGGTCTTTGGGCAGCTGGCATCACTCCAAGTTAAATTCTGCATCTTAATGCATTGGGAAAACCTGAAAAAAATGCTTAATAGGTATGTTTTTATCTAACTGGTTTTGATCCACAAAACGGCAATTTTAGCCCCTGGAGTAGAGGAGATACATTCACTCATGTGTGTTCTTTTTCTTGCTAGGATTGTACATAAAGAACCATTGATCCCAAACCAGTGAGCAAATAGCCAAGTCTCTTGGTGAAGTTTTCTCTGCACTCTGGTGGAACCATATGATATGGTTGCCCAAACGGCAGAAGTGACTGAATACAATGGTCCATATCAATCCTTCTGAGTTCTGTCTGCTGTACTGTGCACCTCAGTTTGTCAGAGATGCCTACAAGCTGGAGAAAATTTGCAGAATGGCAATTGAAAAGACAGAGTGTCTCACCATTCCATTTCAGAAAAAGCAAATAGTTCAGGACATCTTCACTGTGAAAAGCTAGAACAGAATAGCAATTTTTGTTCCTTTTTTAATGTAAGCTGTGAAGTGGGGAGGTCTGGAAATCTAGTTAACAGGATCAAAATAATTTTATAACCCTGAAATCAAACAAAAAGTAATTTTTGGTCTATGGACCATAAAAGGCAAAATGGACCTCTTATTAAGGCATCCCACAGTTTTCTCTAGAGGCTTGAGTTAAATGGAGAGGATCTCCATCTAGAGGCACAGAAAGGAAGCTACCACATAAAGCAGTCATTTCCAGCAGCAGGTTGGCTTCAATACATGTTGAAAATTTAGATACTTACTTATCTCCCAGGGGGAGGAGCCCCACATTATATTGCAACATACATTTTGTTGTAATTAAGGAGCATAGATTTAATTTGACGAAATTCTGAAACCATTGCAGTTAGATATTCTTGTACCAAACAGTATGAATACTGAAGTACAATCAGACTGGATTAGCCACTGCACTGACACACATGCCTGAGTTTACCCACTGGAATAAGTATTATTTAGTCGTCATTTTGGGAATGATCCAGCCCAACGTGTTGTTTCAGAGTAGGCTGTGAATGGGTCATCAAAACGTGACAAAACTAGGAACAAACTCATGCCACACACACATTTCATCAGTGAACCTATGCTGATTTCCACTTGCAGAGGTTATGAGCTAGCTAGAAAAGGGAGATCAAAGTGGCGGATTTCCCTCCTTCCACTGTTGTTGGAAGTTGACTAAATCTCTTTGTACCAGTCCACCCCAACAAGACAAGTTTTATCAAACTATGACATTTCATCTTGTCGTATTGCTTGTTAACTGGGAAAGGAGACTGTAACCCATCTTGCTACAACCTCCTTTCATAGCCCTTCCTACTTAGCTAGCACTTTAAGAACTTAAAAGGGGCCTTTTAAGAAAAGATGGGGAGGGACTCTTTATCAGAGACTGTAGTGATAGGATGAGGGGTAATCGTTTTAAACTGAAAGAGGGTAGGTTTGGATTAGATATTTTTAAGAAATTCCTTACTCTCAGGGTGGTGAGACACTGGAGCATTTGCCCAGAGAAGCTGTGGATGCCCCATCCCTGGAAGCATTCAAGGCAAGGCTGGATGGAGCTTTGAACAACCTGGTCTAGTGGGAGGCGTCCCTGCCCATGGCAGGGGAGTTGGAACTAGATGATCTTTAAAGGTCCCTTCCAAGCCAAACCATTCTATCATTCTATGATTTTATGTTTCTATATCTTGTTCAAGCACTTCAGATAAAATACTCAAACCAGAACTCAGCCTAAAATTATACCTATCCTCAGCCCTGAAAAAGGTTCCCTCAGCATAAGAGTTATTTAAGCTTCAGTTAAGATTGAATTGAAGATCATTAGATTCCAGGATATATTCTCTGAAGGAACAGTGCCGTGATAGGTAAGTACTCCCTCTGCAGCCCAGCATGAATTGGAGGCACAGTACTTCATTATTCTCATATCAGCTATCTTGCCTGTGCTACTAAATAGAAAAACCTTTTAAGAGCTACTCAAAGTCCCTGGGTGACAAATGGCTAGCTAGGGAAAGAGGAGAGAGTTCAGATGGCTGACTGAAACCAGCTCACAATTTGTTCTAAATACCTGGAAGCTAATGCATAGTAGAAATGCATCTCTTATTTAAAATATGTACAGGTAGATCTAAAATAAATAAATAAATAATGACAAAACAAAACAAAACAACCCCAAATCAAACAAAAAAAACCCCCAAACCACACTCTTTCTGTTTTTTTCCTGGCTGAAATGATTTTTTCCTGCCAAAGCCTGAAGTAATATTGGTGATGAAATAATAACAGAGAACTATAATACAGTATCAGGGAGTCTCTCAGAGAACCACTGATTGACCCCCTCAACCTGCCAGTGAGTCCAGCAAAGATGCTGTGATATTTCAGTAAATCTCTGCAAATCTTTCCCAGTCAAGGAGGTCCTTTTGGGACCCTGAATAAATCCATGGAGACTCTCACTGTTCCTCAGAGATTTTGCAGCCTTCAGTAGTGTCTCTGACAGGAATATTAACATGCTGAGGCCCCACAGGGACTCTTACTGAAGTAAAAGGAAATCTTTCCTTTTCCCTTGGTTGGAAATAGTGTTAGTACATTGCTTTTATCAGTGATTTCCTTATTCACTCACTTATGATCCAGCAGACTCACTTGTGATACCTGTAGATGATCCTTGAACCTGCTTTGGAAAGCACCCAGTATCTTTATTCAGCAAATGATTTTAAAATTCTTCTAAGTCCATCATGATCACTCTTACGTGAAATTCTCAAGAGCTTGAAAATCTAGTCTGTTCTGCTTCTGTGTCCATTAATCTTTGCAAGTTTTACCCATCTTTCATGTTACTTAACAGCTTACCTAAGATGTAGATTAGAAGCACAGAGAAGAAAGCTGACTCAGATATAAAAGGAGTTGGCTCAAATTCTTTGCAGGAATTTAAGCATATATTGAACTATAGTTCAAACAAGTTTCTGAGAGGGCAGCTAAATCTTTTTTTATGCGTGTATTTCTGCAGGCCACATTTAAGGCAGTGACAGGGAAATAGTGAAAGGATGTAATTAGCTCTTTACCTTACCAGAAAAGAGTGCTACCTAAATTCCAAAGCAGAATTCATATTTCCAAGCCCATTCTGCAGTCTGAGAAGTCTGTTTGTGAAAGACGGAAAGGTGCTAACAATGCTTAACAAAGTGTTTGTAAAATGTTTGAAAATCTCAAATGAAGTGTTTGCTATAGCTAATTATAAACATGTTGATCACAGCTATGAATATCTACTGTGAGCCTGCATGATCATCTCCCTTTTTGTGGATAGAGAACCTCAAAGATTACGTATTCCTTGCCAAAGGAAGGAAATATTTATTCAGCATTTTTTTCTGCAGCATTTATGTTCACAGTTACTACATTATTACAGGCTTTCTAAATATCTAACTGTGTTATGTTTCACTAATGACTGCTACCTACTTTAATTACATAAACTGTAGTTGCAGACTAATTGCATTTTAACTCCACTACAGGTTTAAGAAATCCATGTCTAATTCTGGCTCTGATGCATGGGTCCTGATATTTGTCTCAACACACTGCAGTTACACTTAACAAGGTGAAATACCTTAGTTTTACATATGAATAACTCACCACACCATTAAGAGAAGTCCCTATCCTATGTTAAACAATAATGTAATGCTTAACAAGGTTAACTTAATAACAGGAAACAGGTACATTGTCTCCGACTATGCACCTTCTTCTTGGCCAGGAAGACTAAAACAAATAAACAAATATTCTCAAGATCACTGCTCATTTTTATTCTTAAAGAGACACTGCAAAACTTGTTCACATCAAACTTTGACCTCCCTTGCATGTTTGTGAAAAGAAAATAATAGGAACATTTGAAATGCAATGTTTCAGAAGGGCTAAATGGGATTATTTGAAATTAAAACTATTAAATGCCTAAAGGGCATTAACTAGCACAGGGTAGAGAAGAGCAGGCAATTATTCTATTTATGAATAAATCTTCACATGTGATTTATTGTGTGGGGCCACACAGAATTTTATCCCCAGGTGCAAAGGCTTCAGCTCAGCTTCTCCCTGATGGGAGACAGTTTACTACAATTACTAAACATAAAACTTTATCCCTCTGTCACAGTAACTGTTTGGACACAAGTGTGTAGAGAAAATACTGTTATCCATCCCACAGAGGGTTTTGCAAACTGCTCTTGTCACTTTAGCAATGGAGTCTATGAGACACAGAGCTTCCAGAGTGATAGTGATCAGTATACCTGATGTCCCTTGCACATTTCATTTTAATTCAGATGATTAAAAAAAAAAAAAAAAAAAGAAAGTCTTTGGAGATAAATAGGTTGATTTTGAAACTCAGGCTTCTAGAGACTGTGCCACTATATTTTGCTGCATGGGGACCTCTTTCACATGGTGGCAAAAGCACCGTGTCACTTTCATCAAGGCTGTTGTTAGAATTACTTGACTTGCATGAAGTCATCACTCTCCCATTTCTGGTATTGAGGGTCTCAAACTGTTTTTATTAATATCCTGAAATTCCATAATTATGCTGTAGATTACTCTCTCCCTCCTTTTGTCAGACTTATCTGTTATTGTCTGCAAGTTTGCCATTCCTACTTCCTCACCTCATACCACCTTTCCACGGCAAATGTGTCTGAGGAGGAAAAGACTGCCAACTAATATATTTTGTTTCCTGAGATTTCACCTTACCCTCATCTTCTGCAGTGTATCCATGTGTTCCAGTTATCTCAATCTAATTCTGTCTTTACTTAACAATTCTTCAAATTGAGACTTGATAAAGCAAACTTATGGGAAATGAAATACTGTCTAGAGAGGAATACTAGTAATGTACTTAGGAAACAATCTCCTCCATCAAACTGCTGAGTCCCTAGTGTGTCATGTCTGAGATTAAATCCCTCCCACTGTGCCATGCAAGAGCAGCAGAATCGCTCAGCAGCGATTGCTGCATTGCAACGTGCCTCCAAGCAGCACAAACCTATTTGATGGGCACCGGTACACGCCTAAAGAAAGGTATATCAGAAGGTGTGGGGCAAGAGAAAATAACTAAGGTGAAAGCAAGAGAGAGTTGAAAGGGAAAAGACTGAGGTGTGAATGAAAAAGAAAGAAAAGTAATGAGGAGAAAGCAAGAAAAAGTGACTGCAAGAGAAATGAAGAGTTCTGCGAGAGCATTCACCTGGGATCTTTGAAAAATATGAATTAGTTTCTATAACCTATGGATTAAAAGACAATTTATATGGTTTGCAGTTCTCCTGGCACTTCCTTCTTTTCAATGAAATAATTTTTTGTCTTCTCTGTTAGAACTGAATAACAAAAAAATGAATATTTTTAAAAATTTATTTGAATGTTGGTGACCTCTTACTGTTAACCTCCATTCTCCCCATAAGAAAAGAAACGAAATAAACAAACATATGAGTAAAACCTTCTGAATAAAACCCCTTCAATTCTATCTATTGAACCAGCCCAATTTTCATTTTTTTTGAACTGCTTCTTTGAAACAGTGAATCATTTAAAACAATAGGAAAACAATTTACAGACAGTTTCATGTAGCTCAAAAAAGCCTTGTCTTAAATTACCATCCCTTGTTGCCTGTTTTCAGTAGAAATTCTCCACTGATCCTAAGTTTCAGTGCCTGTCTGGATTATCACATCCCAGCCAACAGAGAGATCAGCTAACATTCCTTCGCGTCTTGTGCATTGAGCAGTATTGTTGAAGTGACTTCAAGATCTGAAATCTCACCTCCAATAATCATTCAAACATTTAATTTCCTAAATACTGCTGCCATTCACTGAGACTTGGCCTCCGTAACTTCTTTGGAGAAGAGAACGGAAATTATTTTTTAAAAAGTTATTCTTCTTTCCTTACTTAGAAATTCCAGTGTATTTAATTTCCCTATTTTTTCATCTGTAGATTGCTTTTGTTGTTTCCTGTGGAAACAGGAAATTTGTGTTGTGGACTTGATCTTATTTCCCTTTTGCTCTATCATTCTTTTCTTGATCAGTTCTGTAGCAAAGCCATGACCTAGGGTCTGGGACCATTAGCAATTAGTTTCATGATGTATCTGCCTCCAAAAGGTATGACATTCCAATAATCAGGAATGATTCAGAGGTTCCTATATTTCTGCCCATCATGTGAAAATACAATGGAAAGAAATTACATAAAGTGAGCAACAAAGGGAAAATGTGACCAAACTCCATGGACCCCTGGAACCTGGTGCCCAGAACATCACGTCTCTGCTATGTCAGCTAAACTGGCAGAGGCACAGCTCAGTGCTGTGGAACAGACATGGCTCTCCATGAAGTCACATGCCGGGGATTTGAATTGTCTTAGTGTCTTTTTTTCGCCCACTTCTGTTTGTATTACTAAGTGCTGCCTCTGAATCTCCTCTCCTTAATGGCTACAGTCTTCTCAGGTCTTTGCAGTGGCTCTGCTTTAGGGATAAGCAGAATTTGGCCTGTATCCTTTGGGTCTGGGACAGGCTGGGTTCCTTCCTTTTCCATTTTTCTTTCTCTGGTCTTTCTCATCTTGTTCTCCAACTCTCAGCTGTTCAGATCAGTGTTCTAGCTACAATTTTGCTTAGGTAGTACTGTGTTGTTTTACTCATCTTCTGGTATAAGTTACTTCCTTTGCTGGCAGTGCTCAGCTCCCATTTCTCTGAGGACTTTGAAATGCAGAAAGGAAAAAAAAAAAAGATTCACACAGGCTCATATAAATGTCCTGGGGGGTCTCGCAGAAAGCGATGCTGCAATGACACACAATGGCGCTGCCCTCCTGCTCGAGATGGATATGGGGTGAGGCTGGTCAATGGCTTTACCAGGCAACATACAGAAATAGTCCTAACCTTCATCAGCCTTTCTCTGAAGTTTGTAAGAATCTAATACATCAGTACAAACTGACAAAATAGTCAGTTTTTCTCCCTATTTGTGAATTACCAGTAGGGTGCAGTATCCTTTATATAATATCCTTCATGTAAGAGAAGTAATGGAAATTGTTTGGGATGAGAAGTGCAGGGGACCCGTGAGTGGAGAATCAGGAGATGTCACAAGTCAGGAGTGAGGCGTTCTGCCTATCTGAGTGTTTGATTATGAAGTGAATCAGATCCATCTGAGCACGAATTGTTTTTAGCAAGTATTTAGAGTGGTGTATTGTGAGGGTAGCTTGAAGGGACAACCTTATAACAGCAGAGAAGCAGCAGTATATTTCTAACAATGCAAAAATATCCAGTACTAGCAATGCAATAACAGGGCTGAGTGGAACAGAAGGTGGTAACTATACCTAATTTATGCATATAGAATAAACAGTTATATTACCTATAGAATGTATGTGTATGTTCAATTATTTCTTCATAAGGAAATTACACCAACACCATCACTACATACAGTAGCATTGACATCCCCCAAGTGAGAATACAGAATCAGGATGGGAGAAATTATTTTTCCTAGCTGAAGGGTTTGGTTTTCAGTGTCTCCCAGAATTTGAGGCTGAACAAAGCCTCAATAACGCCACACTGATTTGCAGATGTCGTGCACCCCAGTCATATATGCCTTGTGATAGTCTTTGAGAAGTCTATGGCTCAAAGGCGAATTTCACAGCTCCTTGCTCTCAGTCACTCACACTATAAGCCTGTGACTTCAAAGGGACATCTGAAAGGAAATGTTTAGAGGAAAAAAAGAAAAAAAATGGGAAAGATTGTCTGCTTGTCCCTGTTTTTTTTTCTGCTCATGATATAACAGGCTTATGATACTTTGGTATAACTGCTTCTCAGTGGGTTATTTTTTCCTTCTTACTTTACAGAGACCACAAAATGAAATTGGCAGGGAGGAAGAGAACAGCTGTGTGATCCCAATCCAGATGCTGTCATCTTAGAGTGGGCTTGTCAAAGAGCAGGCAAGCAACTTTCCATCTCTAAGCAGGCTTATTGTGTTGAGCTGGAATGATGTCCAAGATACTCTTAGAATTTTTCATATCAAGATTTTCAGTAGTAGCATATGCAAATCATATACTGCTCCCTGCTGCAGATTTAGTCATAAATAAATAAGAAAAGTCTATGAGGGTTGATGCTACCCTTCCAGGCTACAGGCAACATCACTGAAATGTTATTTTCTTTTGCTTCTGAGTGCAAGTGAAATTCAGCTCTAAATTCAGTCCATTCCAAGGCTGTGAACACACTATCTGTAACATCTATGTCCTCCATATAAATGAAATCCTTAATGGCTTCCATAAAGTGTCTGAACTGCATCTTTTTGGGGGGGTTGTGCTGGTGGTGTGTATAAAACTTTATGTAAAGTAGGATTAAATTATTTTTTATATTTTTAATGAGTTAATTTGGGATCTTTCTGTTTCAGTCTGTAATATGCAATGCAATCACATTGAAGGGCTGATGTGCTGAATGACACTGAATGGTTAAAATGCAGACATTGTTGTTTGTAGAAGGACACACTGTAGGGATTTACAGTCAGGTTAATGTTCAACCTCTTAATCTTTTTAATGTTATGGTTGGAAAATGCCCTTTAAATTTAATTATCGGCTTCTTTACATTTACAACTTTGCAAATGAGCTTTTAAAAATGTCAGTCATCTCCGTTTACTGAGATCTATAATAATTTTGTATCCACTCATAATGATGCTGGTCATCCTAAAAAAATGCCAGTCAACCCACCATGCCACTGACAGCATCATTTATTCTCTTCTTAGTTAATTTTTAATCTCTTCTTAATGAATTTTGCATATCTTGAACCATGTAATTCAAGGGACAGTGTGCTTCCCCTTTACCCCACCACATATTAGAAACATTTCAGATCTTAATAGGTTATGGTTTTGCATCTAGATTAAGAGCCTTTTAGTAACCTAGGTAGTAAAAACTCACTAACTGCTTTGGGATGGGTGGCATTGTCCTGAGAAAAGGATTATTCCAGAAAAAAAGGTCTAAATTATTAATGTTTAGACAATGGAAAATAAATCTCAGGAAGTAACTTGGTATGGAGTCTACATAAGATGCAAACTATGTCAGTACCTTCTCTATACTTTCATATCAATTTCTTAAATGTTTGGAAGAGCAGGCAACAATTTTCAATTTTTTCAGGATGGATATTGTGAGGGTCTGCTGTCTTTGGAAACAGCTGCCATTCTGACTGTCAGGTGCAACAAAGTTGAAAATGGCATCAGTGTAACTACATGAGAAGGATTGACCCTGTAGGAATAGGTGGCAAAGAAATATTTGTCAACACAGAGTCCAGTGGTATCCAACACCTTGCCTCATTATATCAGCTAACACTATCCTAGGTGACCACTGTCGTCAGCTAGGTTGTTAACAGAGAATGACAGCACAACTAAGTCAAAAAGTTACTGGATATTTCCCACTTCTTGTACTCCTGAATACAGGAGTAAGAGGCTCCATGGGGACCTGGCAATTCTCCACTGAGACAGAAAGGAAAATGAGGAGTGGTATCATCACAGCTTCATTTGTCTCAGCAATGCTGGTCATGCTTCTAAGACTCGACACAAGGGATGTCTCAGTTATCCACACAGGCTGGAAACAGGCAAGAGACAAAAAAATGCAAAGGATGTGGAGAAATACAGGAGAATTTTGTTACTTACATTTTACACAGAAGTGTATTTATTCTTTCTTTCATTATCTCCAAGGTAGGTATTGCAAATGCATAATCCATTTAGATCAAAGATAGCACATTTGAACTGTATCACCTGTGCAAAGAAGATCAAGCACCCAAAAGACTGCATTCACAAATAACACAATTATATCTGGTAATGACAAATGTCTTTTCTAGCTACTCCTGCTGAGTCTTGTGGTTTACCTAATTCATACCCCATACTTCTACACAATCTGTTTATAACCCAACCTAGTAACACAGTTCATAACTATTTTCAACTACAGATTTGGCAGAAAGATTAAGAGAACAGAACTCTTACACTTTCCCTGGAAGAATCTCTTCTTGCTGCCTTGTAGTCTTCACAGGTGAAAGGTGTTTGCTGTTTCACATCAATGGACTGGTTTGGTGCTCCAGATAATAATGAGAAACTGATGCGATATCAATGGACTGGTTTGGTGCTCCAGATAATGAGAAACTGATGCGAATTACCTTGAACTAAGCAGAGTAAATATGCTTTAAACTCCCATGTGTACACATGGACTTAAAACACTGATAGAAATTTGAATTCCAGGCATTCCATCAAATTTGTCATGAACCTGATGCACTTAGCTGAGATACTTTCTGTTTTTTCATTACAGGAAAACTAGGTGATGTTTGAGAATTAGTAAATAATGATCCAGTGTATTCTGATGCAAAGAACGTGCTGGCATTCAGCTGACAATAAAGACAACATAGTAAAAAGGGGAAAAACTCATAGCTTTTGCAATTTCTCTTTTGCAATTCTTGTGATGCACATTGTGCTTCTGTGATCAGAAAGTAGTTCAATCTACCTGTGTTTGTTACAGTGAGTACAAAATTAAAGCCTATGTAGCCTATGATGAGTGTACCAAAAGCTTTGGTTCTGCAAGGCTCTATACAGTAAGTGACAAAAGGTATTTGAGATTTTTCTCTGTCTGGAAAGGAAGCTCATAAAGTTGTTTTGAGATTTACAAGCAAACTGACCAAGGTAGTAGTATTAGTGATGGGAAATGCCAAGAAGTTTGGTGCTTCACTTTAGGCAAACAGTTGATAGTTAGGATGCTCATATATAACTTTCTTAAGCCTTTAAACTCAAGACTGTTCATAAGAATGTGGCATTTCTTGTTCCCAGGCTGCCAAGACACACCAGGGTTTCCTCTTTTTCATTGCATTGGAGCCCAGAAAAGGGACAGTGGAAAGTCTCCTGGGAGAAAAGCTAAATGAAAACTCTCTCAAGCCTCAAAAGAACAGCTTGAATAAGAGCTTGCCATGAATAACGTATGTTTGTCTCTCTCTACCCAGGCAGGTTAAAACCAGTGTAGAGGTTGAAGAAATGTTTTGAATTCTTGTGAGTTTTTTTTCTAAATGCTTTTGTCAGCTATGAAAGACTCAGCCCACATGATTTTGCCTCGCCAGCCAGAGTGGTTAACAGTCTTCTGACTCTGATGGGACTGTTTCCTTCACAGTGAGAAGCTGGTGACACAAGGCAACTGCTTGCTAGGGAAATTTCCTTATTTACAGGAGTTCTTTCTGCTTTCCTCATCAGGGCTGACAGGAGCACTAACAAAATCTGTCCCTGGGAAGAACCCTGCAGGGGCCTCTGTGCTCCAGAAGCCCTCTCTTTGATTTCCATGAAAAATGCATTAAAAAAACATCCTTCTCCCCCTGCCTCCAGCCCAGGCACAGCCTCCCACCACCAGCTCAGCCCTTGAGACCACAGCTAGGCAAGTGCCTCACATCATATTTTTTCCCCCTGTGTACTCTGCAACTGGGATCTTTGCGGAAGGACCTTGCTAACCAAATAGGCTGTTGTGCCCCATCCATTGAGCTTAAAATATTGTGTCTCATCCCTCTTGGCATTAACATGGTTTGTTGTAATCTTTGGGACAACGGGCATCTACTGGCTTTCTTTAGTACCTGTTAGCTTCTGATACCTTAATTTAAAATTAGCGTAGCATAATGAGGCCCTGTACAGTTTCACTGAATTTAGGTTTTTGATTTTTTTTCTTTTAGTTTTTTTTTAGTTTTTGGTTTTGTTTTTTTTTTTTAATTTTCAGTTGGGATTGCTTCTGGAGCAGCTGGGCAGTGCCCAGCACAACAGGGTCCTTACACCACCTGAAGCCTCGTGCTGTAACCAAGTTATTGGCTAGGGAATAATTGTGTTCATTACAGACAAATCATAAAAGTATAGCAAAAGTATATGGAGAGATCTTCTGGTCTCTGAAAGAGCTGCAAATGTACTTCTCTCAAAGTAAGTTTAATTACAGTTCTTACAAGCATTCATGACTTGTCTATTAAGTCATTTTGGCAGATTAGACTTTTTTATTTGTACAGTTTCATTTAGATTATTAATAATATTTAGTAACAGTTACTCTCCAAGATTTCCCTCACTTTCTATTTTCACTTTGACAAACATATCATCTAGACAGAAGAGGGAATTTTCAGCAGGTACCTGTGAGGACCTTTCCGTATAACACCAAACAGCGCAGCTAGCTAAGGAGTACAACCTGTCTCCTGCTACTTTGAGAATATTCAGAAGATACTTGTGTGCGTTTTTCTCTCACAAGGCACGCACAGGAAGTCTGTGAACAAAAAGCAAATGCATCCCAGTGTCAGATATTTGTGGCATCTGCTTTTTCATAGAGTGGGAATGTTCTCTTCTGCATTGCGTATCTGATCCTACTCAGCTCAGCTGACACTATCCTAATTCAGTATTGAATGTTTCCTTCCTTTTAAGGAAGGGAGTTGGGTGTTTTCCTTCCTTCCTTCCTTCCTTCCTTCCTTCCTTCCTTCCTTCCTTCCTTCCTCTCTCTTACAACCTGGACCCTGATGCTTTATTCCTATTGTGTAGCCTTGGTTATCTTCTCTTGTTCTCCTGTTTTTATTCAAGGAGCTGTTATACGACCAATAGTAACAGCAGCTACGCTAGAAAATGCAAAAGGTGGTTAGGGCCAATTACTCTTGAAGCAATTATTTTTCCTGATTCCTTAAAAGGAACCTGTTGTGCAAGAGATAAATAGAAAATCAAAATCCCACAGTGCAAAGTATAATCTCTCTTTCTCTGTGTGGGCATGTGGGGAATACATATTTATATTGTAGTATTGTATTGTAGTCTCGTTATTTTCATAACCTTTTTGTCCTTTACTGATGTATTTCTGGATATAGTTGATCTGTATTGCATTTGTTCCTGTTTATCCATCTTCTTGTCGTGGTGTACAGAAGGATTTTGGACAGAACTGTGAATATTAGACAAAGTACAGTAAATCCAATATAATCCAAATTATATGGGCTAATCAACAATAACCGGTGTTTCTGTCAGAAGGCGCACACCCACTGAACGTGCAGTGTCTCTGATGTCTCTTCCTCTGTATTGTTTGGTTTTGAGATTCACAAAATTAATCTAAGCTCCCTCTGTAACTAATAGAGCTATCTATTCATAACAAAAATGCACAGATAATATTTGCTTGTATTAGATTCACTTCATCTGCTCTGCAAACATGCTACTTTTGTGCAGGCTTATATTCTTAAGAATGAATTAAATGTCAGGGTACTCATGAGAACTGCAACCACTGGGAGGATATTACAGGATTTTCATGAAGTGAATTGTGAGTTTCCACACATCAGCACTGACAGTGGAAGCCTAACTTGGAGAGTGCTGAGAGCAGGGATCTCATGTATAGGCAACATTACTCTTCCAAACTCCAATTTCAGAGTCTGAAGTCCCATGGTAAATTGCTCTGAAAAAATCAATAGGTCAAAAGCCCTGTGTACGCCAGTGGCAAAACTGCTGTTGCTTTTGGTAGATTCAGGACTTCTCTGAAAAAAGAAAAAAGAGGGGAAAAAACCAGGATTGGTGTTTGGGGACTAGTCCTAGTTCATTGTTTTATTGGATCCAGAGTTAGATTCTTTTGTTCCCTGCTGTAAACCGTCTTGGAATCATGCTTGTTATTCATCACTGAGGAGAAAAGTCTGTCTCTCCAGTGCCCCTTTGTAACATTTAGTGCCCAACCAAAAGTTTACTCCTTTAAAAAGGACAACACTTCCCTTTTCTCCCCTTAGCACAGGGTCATACAAAACTACCTGGGGCTGTGACTGTTGCCAGGCAGTTGGCACACATAACTTATTGCAAAACAAATATCTAAAGTATAACATTGAGTTCCGGATTGAAGCCTAATGGTCTTCCGAGTATCCCAGAGCTATAGATGCAGTCTGCTTTGCAGACTTTTTTCCAGGCGTGTTTACTGGACAACACTTCCCCACTTTTAAGCATGTGCTGCAGTTCACCCAATACATTCTGTTTATGGCCAAATGGATCCCTATGTATTTAACCATTTTACATTCATAAAATAACATGGAATCCTGTAAATTAGCACTGTAAATGACAAAGGCTAGCAAAAGCATTGTAACAAAGATCATGGTAATAGTATTATGAACAGACACGATAAGCAGCAGAACACCTAAGGAATAAAATCCCATCTTTTTTATTCACCTGTTCTATGGAAGAGATGTGGACAACAGACATTCTTTTAAAAATTTGAATTTAAAACTGTGGAAATAGCTGCAGGAGAAGGGCTACTGGGACAGAATGGGATGTGATGGGATGGAGGAGGTCCTGGCAAAAACAAGGTCATAATACTGCAAACAGAAGTCAGGGAAAGAAATTATTTGACTGCCATGGGCAAGTGTTTCTTTTAATAAAACCAAAGACATCTAAATCATGACAATTTTTACTTGGGTCTTGTCATTGAGGAAATAAAACAAAAAAATCAATAAATATCAGCAAAACAAATTGAACTCCCTCACATTCACCCTCCCATCTCCTAAAAGAGAAAAACAATGTTCCCTGTAGTAGAAACATTAGTACTAGATTCAGACATTTCTTCAGCTCTTTTATGCCAATCCTGTGGTGTAAGGTAATGGAAAACCTTCCAGGCAACTGAGTATTTTTCCCCTGCTGGAAAATCACTGGGTGGCATAGACCCAACATTTAAAACCACTTAAAAATGTGGATAACTTTAAGATACCACAGGTGGCCACATCTAATGGTTTAACACAAAGGGCACTAATTAAAGTCCTCTCTGTGTAAAAGGAAAGGCAAAAGGCAATGCTATATCTATGTTTCCCTCTCAAAGAAAATCAATGGAGGCTACAGGAAATTTCTAAGAGAACTGCTGAATGGAAGACTGGCTCTTTCATTTCAGTTACTGAACCCATACAGAGCAGCAGAAGCAATGCAACATTCCCAGGGGCAACTGGTCTCTGCCTGCAAAACCGCGAATAAGAATCACCACTGGGACAAATGTGGTGCTTCTTCCTTCAACTCACATTGCTTTCTGATGTGATTCTCCCCTACGTTACCACTGTGGTGGTGGTTGCTGTCATCCAACGGGCAGTGTGGCTTTGAATGCCTTCTCATTTCACATCAGCCATGAGACAGAAGGTATGTCCAGAGTGGGCTGTGTCCATCAGACCAGAAATATCTGTAATCTAGCAAAGTTTTGTAATAGAAATGCTTTTGTCTGGTGACTGATGAATCTTTGGAAGTAGTCCGAGAGCAAATCATAGGTCTAAGATCAACAATATTTGATACCATGAAGAGTAGAGGACCTGTGAGGTAAGGTTGAGGGAAATAGGCTTGTTTAACCTGAAGGAGTGGTGGCTTTGTGGTTACCTGATAGCAGCCTGTCAATACCTACAGGGAAGCTGCTGAGAAGATGGAGAAAGTCTTTTTATAGTGGTGTATGGTGGGAGGATGAGAGAAAACAGGCATATGGTTTTGATGGATTTAAGGAAAAATTCTTTCACCACGAGGAGAGCAAAGCAGTGGACCAGGTTGCCCAGAGATCTTGTACAGGCTCCATGCTTGGAGTTTTTCCAAGAGACAACAGGTAAAACTCTGAGGAACCTGGTCTGAACTTGACACTGACCCTGCTTTGAGCAGGGCTTTGCCCTAGCATATTCACAGAATGCTAGTCAATGGGATCACAAAAAGGTAAGCCTTTCCATCTCTATTACATGATGTGTTCCCATCCCTTCAAATTGCTTTTACTAGCAACAATGACAGCTGTCCATCTCTGGTCCCAAGCATGCAGGCCTTGAAGTGTCAGCTGTTTCCTTTCTGAGTATAATAGCTTTGACATGAATACAGTCTGCAATGATGATTCGGCTTAGATTTGTTTTCCAGTGTAAAGGCTCAGCACAGAAGCATCAAGGAGATTAACCACATACAGTTCAACCACAAAGGATTTCAGGAAAGTAGCCAGGCCCATTGTATTATCATATCAGCTGTTAACATGGTGGTTCTGATTTTCATCCATCATTGAAGAAGATGAGGGTGTACAGATTCACTCCATTTGAAAAATACTCCAAAAATAATACTGATATTCAGTGAATAGTTACCTCCATAATTAGTCCAGCTCTGATTACAAGCTAGCCAGATCAGCATTCTAATTTTTTGGCTGTCTGAATAGCATCAGAAATGTACTTTGCAAAATACTTGGGTGTGAAAGCACTGGGAGAGTATGTCAGGGTACCACTATCACACTAGATGTCATGAGGATATTGCACTCTGTGGCACACAACTTGGAAGGAACAAGGGTTTTACAGTAAAAGCAATGACATACATCGAACTTTTCTGGAATTAGTGAGCACAAAAATGTGAGCACAGGTTGCCATCTCTGACATCAACGCTACCTCAGGCACCCAAATCCTATTGGTTATGGCAATCTGTTTCTCCATTTCAGTCTTTTGTCTGTGCATTTTATCATTCTTCTGCTCCAAGTTTGTCTTGCAGCTCAGAACTGAAAGATCTACAGGGCATGGGTGATCTTTCACTCACATTTGAGCAATGCCAGGCACAATAGGTTTGCAGGGCGCTAGAGCTAGTATACAACTGCTCAGCATGCCACAGTTCACGTTACAGGAGGGAGCTGGAGGTTTGTTCACCTTTTCACTTGCTTACTTGTTTTCAGGCAGGACATCCAGTGAAATGGGCAAAGATTGGGTTTATTTTTATCTCTGTGCCTCTCCCTTTTTACACAGAGCCTGCGCTTGCTGCAAACTGGTAGGATTTTTGGGCACATCACTGATGGCAGGTATTTCCATGTGCACACACAGAGCTTTTGCTAAGGGAGGGCTAGAACAATGCTCAAAGATAAAGGAGAAAGCGGGGTGTGAGAGGAGTAAAGGAAGATAAGAGGATTCATTTAATGCAGTGGAGCTGAGCTAAAACCTGGATCAAAGCCTTGAAATGATACCATGAAGTTGGTGTGAGCCTGGCAGAACTGGCCCAAGTAAGACTGTTAAATAATAAGTGAGTCATGCTTATCATTCCCCTTCTCTTTCATCTTTATGTGCTGAAGTTAAGCAAGACCTTATTCCATACAGCTATGTTCAGTGAAACAGTAAATATGCAAGTGTTGAGCTCCAGCTGTAGTAACAAGAACTGGCAAGAGCCTGACAGGTTTGCAGCATTTTCCCTAAAAACAAGAACCCCACCACCCCCAGCTGCCATCACATTCTTTATATATTAAATTACTCTAGAAACAGATAATCTCTTAAATCCTTACGTATTATTGCCTCACCTGCCTTGAAATGGGAGCCATTGGCACTTTGATAAATGGACTGTAAAGTTGCTGATATTCACTCTGGCTTCTTTAACACTTCTGTATTCTCAGCCAATATCCAGCTTTGTAATGTTTGCAGCAATTTAATTCCCAGTGAATCACTGCAAGGGGAATTCAGCGTCCTGCAGAGTCACTGGGGAGTGGTGTCTCTTTCCTCCCTCATCAGGTTGATATTAAGCCAGTGACACAAAGTGTTTCATCATCACTGGAAGATGGAGCCCCAGCAAGTCCCAGTTTTAAAGATGAACTTCCATCATGTCCTAGAGACAGATTCTATCATCTCTTAGCTTTCCAATGTGTTTTGGTCTCTAGCCTGCTTAGGCATTTTTGTAAGCCCCATTAAATGACTGTATACATCTTTAGATACATGAAAAACTTGATAATACCTAGTCCTAAGCCTGAAAATAATCCTAGTGCTGTCAATGTGGCTGCTTGTGAGCAGAATCTCATTTCAGACTGCCCCACAGGGTCTGCATAAAATACAGTATCTGTAAAGCACAAGATAGAAATGTTCTGGGACATTATCATCCAGTCAAAAAATGCTGGGGAATATGAGGAGGAAGATTCTAGGGGAAACAAAAAAAACCAAAAACAAAACCAAAAAACAAACAAACAAACAAACAAACAAACAAACAAAAAGAACCCAGACTGAAAAATATCCTCACTTCTCTAATTGGGTTTAAATAAGGAATTATATCACATAACTGTGTTGTTAGTTTAAGTTTCTTTTTAGTGTTTTAATTAATATTTAAACTGTGGATCTGGTGCCCAATATTAATATTCAGCTTTTTCTGAATCCTGCAAAGAGATTACTTCTGTGTATTTGCAGAAATAGGCTATCAAGGTTTCATTTTGAGGAGCCATTTCAATATTATTGTAATGACAAAGGCTTGCAAACCCAGAGAAGATTTTTCTCCCTGATGACAGCACATTTCATACGCTGTTTTAGGAGGTCAGCTCATGACTCATCCAGAACACAGTTTACCTCATTACTTTATGCAGGCTTTCCAAAGTGGTTTTCATGACTGCTCCATAAAATAACTTTAATGAAAACAAGGATTTAAATATTTTTTCTGTTATTGCATATTCACAGGTAATTCGGTATGGTATACAGGTGTTTAAAACCGCAGTTTCCTCTTAAAGCCTTTCGATTGCACTTTCAGCCCTTGTCAAGATTGCTAACGTGCATTTAGCTTAATCTTACATTTCACTAAAGACTTTTGAAATTGTCTGAGATGTTCACATGCAGAAGAAAAACGAAAAGTACTGAGGTAATGGGTGGATATTGTACAAATGTTACCACATTGAATGTTACAGTTAATATTATAGTGTTACATTATAGCTAAGACATTCTCATGTGTCACTATTCCTAAAAAAAGGTAAGGATTATTGCTTCCAGAAAAGCTGCATCCTTCTAAGGGGGGAAAGCAACCCTGAAGAGTAGTCTTTCTCATCAGCCACAATGTGAGTGAGTCTTGTCATAAACTCCTCTGCATCAGAGGGGACTTACAGGCTTAACATCTCTAAAAATCACTGTTGTTATTTGTTACAGGGTCTTGGATTTACAAGATCTCATTTATTTGGGGAAAATTATCTCTCTCATAGGCAGCTACGGTGGAAAAAGTTACTGTCTATAGTTTGCACTAGTGACTTTCCTACAGCATCATGTGCCCATCTTTCCTGTTTTGCATGTGTACTTTTGTCACTGAATTATTTGCTCATAAATCATATGCGGTTGTGGTCTCGTGTATGTTACAATCTATTTTGTATCCATATTTTGGTGAAGTATTTCTGTATTGCCTTCCTGACAAAATTCTGCGGCTGTGGATAGTGCTTGTGTCAAACAGCAGTTGATCAGAGCGTGGCATGAAAGATGGAGTCAGTAACATGATGGAAGGAATATGGGGAATGATTGTGTGTCCAAAGGGCAGAGAGAATTCGGGATGATTCATTGCCAGATGCAAAACTGCAGCAAGGAGCCTGAACTGTTCAGAGGAGGGAAGCACAGGTATGGCAAAGGGGAAAAGAGCAGCAATCTTATGATGAAGATGAAAGAACTGATAAGGGATATGTTAGACCGTAGAAGGACAAAAGTAGGAATATAGTACAATACAAAGAAATAAAAGAAGAAAAAAATCAGGAGGCCAAGGAAAGGTAAGCCAGATCTGAAAGCTATGTGTCTTGTGATATGCAGAGAGAAGGAAATAAGAAAGAAAACTCAGTGAGACACAACTGTAAACTAAGCTTGTGGTTAGTTTGGACAGCAAGCAGAGAATGCTGCTATTTCTGATTATAGGAAGGTGATAGATGATAGCTGCACAGATGAACAAATTCTTAATCCCTCCCTTTAAAAAAAATAATAAGAAAAATAATCCCAAACCCTTACCTTGTGTTATTAGTATCAAGATTGTATTGTCTACATCTCACCCGACATCTTTTAGTCAGGCCATATGTAGACAGAGAGGGATATTATTTTATGCAGGGTTCTGTAAGTTTATGCTGAGGACCAGAGTAACCCTAGGAGATAAAAAACTGAAGTGTGTAGGAATTGGTATTGGCAGAGCACCTTGTATTCATGAAATAAAACCATATCTCTATACCTAGTATGATGCTTGCAAGACCTAAATTTTCATCATTATTCATTCACATTTGCAGCCCTGTAGAAAAGATATTGGAAAGCATAATGCACTACAGGGAGAAGATCAGAAATATCTCAAGGAATTTCTACTTTCCTTAATCAATTATAATATGTTTTGACAGCACTGGTTTGGTAATTTTTATCATGGATACCAGCTAGGCTGTGTCATCTTAAACACCTCTCTTTTGCTTTAAAATATCTGTCGGTGAATCCAGTTACAGAAGAACTCCCCTGAATGCCTATACATTCTGACTCATTAATTCATCCATTTCCATAACTGGTCCTCTGATGCCATTTGAAATAAAATTGCTGAAAGTATTCCAAACACATTTTGTTCCCTGAAGATTGTTTGATGCACACTACAGTGTGTTCCATTTTTTGTATCCACTAAGCTGTGCACCTTGTCTCTCTGTTCTGTCGTTTGCCATCATCCCTGGAGATTATCAAAGATAAGTTATTTAGGCTTTGATGACTCCATGGGGCTGCTTTCAAAGTGGCTTTAATTTTTTTTTATGGTCATTTTTTCTACTCAGAGAAAATATCTTTCCTTCTGCAAAAACTTGTGAAACACATTCTGCCTGATATTTGCTTTTCCTGTTAGTATTTACCTCCAATTTTGTAGACATTCAGGAAATGAAAGTGCCAGTTCTGAGACCTGAAGGGCTGTGGTGCTTAAAAGGTGTTTAAGAAACATCTTGTCAAATGGTTAGTGCTGTCTGGTTTCAGAGCAAGTCCCCTACATCTGGCTACTCCTATTGCAAACATTTGTACAAACTTCATGAAGAGCTCTCCGAGTCCAGAAAAAGACTCTTAGCAACAAGTGCTCCAGTCTGTCATTTGTAACTACTCAATGCTTTGGCTCCAGTTCCAGTCCTCCAACATTAGTGGTGCCCCAGTAAGCTAAGGTAGCTTTTGCAAAATGATACTTGTGTCCCCAAATTGTTGAGCTCTCAGATCATACAAGCCCTATTCAAACACTCTTTCCAGATGTTACTGAAACAAGTAAACTGAGGCACCAGATGTCTGAAAGAATCTATTACCTGTAACCCCTCAGTTGTCTGCAAGCACATGCAGTAGCATTCAGCAATGTAAGTGGTGTTCTCTGCTCACCGTGATCACTGACCCACTCTCTTAGATCTCTGTCACAACAATTGACAGATGCCTAGCAGAAAACTACTTGGTTATTTTCCTCCTTCACCCTCTTTGGATCTTTCAGGTATTGTGTGAGGAGGGGCTTTACCATGCCTTGCTCTTCTGCTATTACTCAGCAATCTGCCAGATTCTGCTGGGAGTCTGCCATTGAGATTCCTCAACAGTTTCATTGACTAGCATTCACATCCTCTGCTACTTGATATGTCAGAAGGATTTGCATCAGATTGTCTCACTGAAGGGCTCTTTACCCCAAACAGTCTATGACTTCCACTGATCCTATTCTTCCTATGCTTATTTGATATATTTTCAGAGTCTCAAGAATTGCTACAGATGATCATTACTTTGTGTTACATATTCTAAAAATATTTGATCACTGCCCAGTGATCTCCTTTATGACACTTAGATTATTTCATTCCTTAACAACATCATAAATACTTGAAACAGGACTTTAAACTATACCTTAAATGGAGAAGGTCACAATTTGGTTACAGTTTTCACATTCCTCACAAGAAATTGTACATTATGGTAACTAGCTTGAATCCTGTAGAAGAAGTCAAAGCATGGTTGCTCAGAGAAGTATGTATTTCATTATTTTTTAAAAAATTTCCTGGCATATCTGTTAATATTCAATAGGAACAGCTTTCTGCAAAGAATATTCCAATTAATAGTAACACTGGTTCTTTGACTGCACAAATAAACGTTTTTCTGGTTTTCTGAACCCCCTTGTGTTTGAGTGGTCAGAAATGTGTAGCAAATAGTTGTTATTTAGTATCCATATTCCTTCTTGATAATAGAGAACCCAAAGATATTCCTGAAGAGGCAGCTGAACTGCCTTTGTTCAGGTATTTTTATCAGCCTCATGTGACTGTTACACAGATTGCCCTGTTTGGGTTATTGTGATCCAGTGTAACAACAGCTTTATAAGGAAAAAGCTTTATAAGGAAAAGATGCTGCGTCAGAAACCCAATGAGGAAAAGGAAAAAGAAGCAAGGCTGAATACCCAGTAACAACAGTTTCTTGTTTTCATGACAATACTGATGATGATCCACTGTTCACAAGAACGGGCAGGGTAATTCTGTTTAGCGCATCAAGGGGCACAAGCCACAACAAATGAGATTTTCAGTCCTTCTGGTCCAAAATTTTTAGTGTGGTGGACTTCAAGGTCAACAGGAAAGAATACATTTTCCCAGGAAATTGTGATGTGCTGTGTTCATCACATGCCTACAAACAGGAGTCATAGTTTTCAGCAATGGAGTAATACTTGTCTTCAGAAAAACCCAATTAGTGATAATCCATGTTTACTATTACTTTCAGTGGCATAAAACTGAAAACAAATTGATAATGGTATAATGTGTAGAAGAGGGTTTGACCTTTGTAGAGCAGCTGACAAACATCTGAGGCTTCTGAACTTCGGCCTGATCTGGTCAGCTAGCATAGCTCTGTTGACTTGCTTTTCTTGTTTGTCAGATTGCAAAGTTCTATAGATCAACAATTAAAATTACTTTCAAATCTATCTGGAAATAGGAAGAACATACATGGAAGAATATTTCAAGTGAGATGTGTGATGCATGTCAGCTGAGAGGAGATTTCATCTCTGTTGGTAAGCAGGACTGAGCCTGCTACCTTCGTGCTTTAAAGTCACTTTTGCATTGACTGTAATGCTGAGGATAACAACCTTTACTGATATTATCAGCCTTGTGAAGGCTGAGAAATGAGTAGCTCACTTTTCTGAAATTTCATGAGCCTACTCAGGATTCTCCACTCCAGGATTATGCCACTAAGTTGTAGGAAGTAAAGAAAAAAAAAGAGGGAGAAAATGTGACAGCCGAAGAGGGGATAAATTAGGAGAAAGTCCTCATCCATGGAGAGGAATAAAAACCATGCAGGTGGAATGATATTATGACAGAGCTGTGGAGATCTTGCTGTGCCAGCATGCAGTTAAATACCTAGCTGCTAGCAATGGTTATTGGTTTATTGGTTAATTACTGCAGAACAAAAGAAGGATAGAGATAGATTTCATATCTATAGCAGTTGATGTTTAATTGTGATGCAACTGAGGTAGCAATCTCATCTTCAGCTCTGCAATAAATGAAGACAGAGAGGTTCTTTCACAGTTATTTGGCTCTTTAGAGCTCTGAATAGGCCTCCTGAAGCCCTTCTCTTTGCTCTCAGGCTCCTAACCCAAGCACCTCAACTGGGTGCCCAGGAATGTGGAGCATGAATCCCCACCATGCCAAAGAGCGAACTGTGCCATTCAGTCTCTGCTATCCAGTTTAATCCTAGGGAGCATTTCAATCTCTTGTCTTTGTCTCATCTCCCCTTCATGACTTATTGTGCAACCTCATCTGGAGAAAAACGACAGTCAATCAAGTACGCTAAAAATACCTTGAAATGAATGGAGTAAACAGCGTGGCAATAAAGCTGACCAGCCAGCCTCCCTTGTGAGATGCTTTTTATTATGTTCATCCACAAGTGTCATTTCCCTAATGGTGCCCATTCATCTTGCACTGGGTTACAAGTCAAATCTGCATGCACTCCTGCTCTCTTGGGGTGGAGAGATCCAGCAATGGCCAGCTCAGGGCAAATAAACTGTGTCATAAAACTGCAAGGGTTCCCCCATAATTTATTCTCCTGACTTTTTGTTTTGTTGCCATGGAATAGACGACTGCAACCGGACATTCCTCAAATGCATTGCCTTGGCATGTCAGGCAGCTATGCATCATTTCTTTGAGATGCCAGAGCAATAGCAGATGGATTCTGGGTGGGGAATAAAAGCTATAGTACAGCCTAAGCAGTGTGCAGTGGCACTGTAGTTGAAGGTAGATACAGCAAAATAGAGTTTATCTACTACTAAAGCAAGCAGTGTAAATTTTCCAGTACTCCACTGATGTGGTAACGTTCACCTGGAAGTAAAAAGGACATATTTGTGTGTTTTGTGAGGGGAGGGGGAACAAAGAAAGGAGAAAAATTCCAGCACATTGTTGTAGAATATAATAGTAGAAATTTCTATGAAAGCAGTTGCTCAGTTTCTCACCCTGAGTCAAACTGAGGCAAAAGGTCAGTGAATGCAGTGATGGCAGCCGTGATGGCAGCTCAGTATCTATTTCAATCAGCAGCAAAGTGACTTTGCCCTCTTCAATCTTTCAACATGAAGAAAGAGTGCCTTGATTTTTAGCACTTAATGAAACTAAACCATGCCCAGTTCTAGAAAGGTCAGTAAACCTTTCTGGTTAATATATTTCAGAAACCCAAATCAAACCATCTAGCTGATCTCAAATTCTTAAGCAGATACTTCTACAACTCCACAATATTTACATCTTGTAATCCAGGCATTACAGCAGACAGAGACTTCTTGTTCTTTACTATAGAAAAAGCTTTCCTGCTGTTTAGTTTTCTGTTGTCATGAAAAATTCCCTGCTTGAAAAGATCCAAGCACAATTGCCATTCCTCTTTTCATACCCTGGTTCAATTATGGTTTTCATTACCTCAAAAGTTAGCTTAAATGTTCCCCATTGTCCAACAAGTGAGTAAATAAACAAGCAGTTTAACTACAAGAAAAAGAAAAGCTTAATTCCAGTGTTTACCACAAACTACTCTAAGCATCTGTTTCCAAGCTGTATAATGGCTACAGTGAGTTAAGATTCTTCTCTCTGAATATTTCAGATCAAAATGTCTTTCACCCGGTCTTCCTGTACCAAGGTTTATTTAGTTTACCTACTGAGAGATCAAAGACTGTCACTATCTAGAATAGGATGCAGTGATCACATGAAAGGCGCTCACTGTCAGCCAGAGGTTAAACTGGATGCTTATTTTGCCCTATCCCTCTCAAATAGGGGGACAGTAAAGAAATTTGAAACTCCACAGATGTGAATCTGGTAAAAGGAGATGGATTTTCACGTACCGCACATAGAGCTGCAGATCTCACTGCCATGGGAGAGGTTTATCATCAAGAACTCGTCAGCTTTTAAAAAGGCTGCAAGGTGTATGGGGAGGCAGCATGCTGGCCTTCTAACTGACCTGTGGCTGGGTTTCAGATTAGGACAATTTCTAAGCTCTCTGATTTACACAGATTTTTGGTGGGTTTCTTGTTTGCTTGTTTATTTGTTTTTCCCTAGTAACAGCTCTTCATACCTATATTTGCTTAGGAGCTTCTGATATCTCTGGTAAGGTTATTTAAAGTGTTATCAGACACTAAAAGAGGGAGGATTAAAAACTCACTGGGCAAGTCCTATGTTCTTAAGGTCCAACACCGTTTGGCTAGCACAGGGCGTGCTGAGATTGCTCCTGACGAGGCACATCTTTGATCTCCCAAAGATGCTGTTCTCTTGAAAAAATGTACTCTCCCTCTGCACCTGTGCTCTAGGGATGTTAGCTTAGTCCTACTCTGAGGATGAGGCAGGAAGGTTTGAAGGGGATAACATATTGGCTTTTGTAGCTGAAATTACTTACACTGACATAATTGCAATTATTAATAGTGGTGAAAGGATGTGCCCAATCTATAATTTGAGGTAATGTTTGGCAACTTGAGAAATATGAATCATGAATCATTTATTAACTGAGTAATGCTTTTATTTAGTTAGAATTAAGTTTAAGACGTCCTCTGTTATTTTGTTGTGTAATTTAAGGTCACCAGCATTATTTTTTTTGTTTGTTATAATTACATTGAGGCTTACATGCAATTTCCACCAAATGCAAATATATTATTTGCTTTAGTTCAAACTGGTTTTATACTTAGGGAAAAGACTTTGGGAATGGTGGAGAGTCTTAAATGTAAAGCCTGTGATATCTTCCCAGTTATATATGAAGAGATATTCCTGTGCTGCCAGGTCTGAGAGCTGTGATGCTGAGACACTAGAGCATGTAAAGAGAAGTTAGTAATGTATCTCCCTGGCTGATGTTTCAGATCCTCTTTGGCTGTAAATAGGCAGAGCTGCATTGAACCTAGTAGAGTCTTATCAGAAAAAAAAAAAAAGAAAGGACATACTGATTTGAGCAGGGCTTCATTTCCCAGTCAGTAGGTTTCCAGGCTACCTACCACTTAAGAAAGGTGCCATTACATTTCAATTAATTATAATTTTTTTTGGTTGCTCCATCAGAAAATCTCAAAGATTTTGTGGCCTCAGGACATGGTTCCTTTATATCATGTCAGCCCAAAACATAGGGGCTCAGGCAGACGAGCCCATCTTTTCAGAGATCTGAGTAAGGCACCTTTTCCTGCAGTGACTTAGGTTCCATTTTTCTTCCAGTATATCTGAATAAATAACTGCGAAAATTGTCCCTCCTTTGGACAGTCCTATAGCTTATATGTTAGTTGTACATGCACTCCCTGTCTCTGGAGACAGTCATCCTCACACTCCATCACCAGAGGAATGAAGACAAAACTCTAGCTTCCTCAGAGAACACTAAGGCATCTTTAACTGCATAATAATTGATGTTTTTATGGAGTTCCAGATCATTTACTGATATTGAACACTTCAGTGACTTAATCCTTCCTCACACAATGTGGAGACAAATAATAGCTTGATAGACTTCATCATTCATGAAAGGCAGACAGAGAAGGCAAGCCAGCATGAAAATATTTTAATTATACTTTGTCAGAAGTGTATCACAGGAGATAAAAATGGTCTTCCTTCACCACTTTTATTTGGGGAATTTATCTAAGTCTAAATTTATTTACTACTAAAAATTGCAAATGGGTCCAAAGACTGGACTTCCAGAAGTTAAGAAGAAAGAGAAACACCAGAGAAAAAAGAATAGGAATTAAGAGTGGCAGAACACCACAGTCCTTTAGGAGAGCAATCTTTTGCTTGAGGAGAGACTTGGAAAATAAAAACTTGCTAGAAAACAGTAAGCATTATGGAAAAGAGGACTGGATAAATCTCATGTTTCATTAATCGTTTGCTTGATGCAAATTTAACAAGGGACAGTACTATGCAGTACCTCTAGACACATAGCAGGATTAACTCACTGGAGCAAACTTTCCCTTGGTAGATGTTCTCCAGACTAGTAGATGTTCTCCAGGCATTTCTTCCTAGCTTCCCCAGACTACGATTATAAAGGGTAAGTATCTAGATATGCAAATGAACAGCACCTGGGATTGATAAGGAACAAAGAAAACTGGATTTCTGATCAAAGAAAAAGGCTATGTCATAAATTTACTTCTGGAGCTGAATCCAAGAGGATTTTCTTCACTGTGTTTCAATAATTTTAGGATTGGGGCCTTGTAAACTTGTGTAAGGTAAAATAGGGTATATTTCAAAATAGCGTTGTTGATCATAAGACTGCTCAGCTTCTACTTCTGTGGGTATTTTTTTTTTGTTATATTTTAATATTTTATTATATTTTTTTTCTGTTGTATAAAACACCGCTTGGTAAGGGTTGTTAAAATTATTTTGTCTTCAATGCAAACTTAGCATTGCTTTTATGTGTGAGTGCTGATTTGTTACTGGTGGCTTATCTTTTAACAGTATATGAGGTAAGAGATGTGCCAGAGAATAATAAACTTGGGTGAACCATATAAACAGTTCTATTTTCTTGTCAGTTAGTGTTATAGACTACGGAGTCCTCATACTGCTGAAGTGGATTGTATTGAAGGAATAAAGATGAGAAGAAAAGTATTTAGCTGACCTTTGGTGCATGCTGGAAAAGGTCAATAGATTGCCACCTTGGTTGCCATTGAATGTCTCAGAGTGAGAATTAAAGAAGGGATTCCCAAAAAGTGGCTAGAATTTGCTTTGTTCTGTTACCATTTAAAGTCAGTAACAAAGTACTCTTGACATTTATAGTAGTGGGGTCATAGCAGGACAGGGGCTTGAAATTCTTCCTGTCCTAAAAGCTCTACACATACTTTACTGATAATGTGATCAAGCCCCAGGTTTACAGCCATGTACCTTGTTCAGCAATAATGCGTCTTCTGTAATCAATTTCCAAAACATAAGAATGGATACTCCATGTAATTCATACAAACACAATCTTTTAAAAAAAACTTGCCAAGCTTTTAGTGTCAGTAAGATTTCCCTACAGTGAGAATCTCTAATTTAATTAAATGTTGCATGAAACTGTATTTCTTTTCCCCTGTTGTACATTTGCCGCCTATTAATGCAACCTGTATTATTGAACTCAAGGTAAACAGGCATCTCTATTTGGCCTTCTCTATGCAATTAATTTGTTTTTGTAATTCTATCATGATTGATAAAACTCCTTTCTTTTCAGAGTAGATCCTCCTAGTCTCTTCAATTCCTTGTTATACTGATCTGTTTCCCCAGTGCCATTAGACCTTCCAGTTTCTGCCTTTTCTTTCTTAAAGACAGCTGAAATCCAAGACAAGAGGGCTGAAACCACTGTCAATGAGCTGCTTTGCATTCCACTTTATCCACTTCCTCCCTCATCAGTGCTTTGTTTCTGATTAACTAGAGGTCCTTAATTGTTATTTTGTTTCCCTAGAAAGGTTACTTTGATTTCAAATCCTTATAATGTGCGTGGACAGTCTCATGTACATGTCCATGTTTACCAACCTGGTATGTAATGTAATTCTTTAGGAGTACTTAGAAACCCTACCTATTCTTTCTTCCTTTTCTCTAACCACTGCCACCAGCTAATTTTGCCAACTCAACACTTCCCTTTAGCTTATTGACTTCTTTAGGTTGTCAATAATTACAACTAACTAGAAACAACTAACACAGGAAATAGTCCATTTATCTGACCTGATCTTACACGAGGTTTGTTGTTATATTATTTCTATTGGCTTACTATCTCTTTGAGAAAGTTTTTTCCTTGAGGAGTGATTGCATGGATGTGCTCGCATGGATGTTCTTCAGCAAACTACATGAGAGTCCTAGGATATTCCATATAGCTCTCTGCAAGGAGAGCTGAAGGTTGAAGAGTCTTTATGTACACAGGACATAAACCAAGTCTTAATAGGACATGAGGATATTCTGGTAATTCAAAACCTGTATAACAATAAAAACACGTTGGCCTGAATACCTTCTCAGTCAGAGAAATGTGGAAAAATTAAATTGTCTTCCTGTAGGAAATCTTAATAATTAGTTTTCAAGCTATGCTGATGAATTTTTGACATCTCAACTATTTTCACATAAAAGAAAGTGGAAAACAATCTCAATTTGGAATTATTGGACTGCAAAATGTTTACTCTCTTGATCAAAGAGAAGATTATTAATCTCGAAAGGCTGATGTGTTTGATACTCAAAAATATCTACAATATTTCTGACAACTGGAAATATCAGTGTTGGGTTTTTTTTTAGATTAAAGAAGTTTTGTTTGAAATGTTCTACTTGAAATATCCCATAATTGTTGTCATAGGAAAAAGATCCTGCTTTGATCTCTTTTTAAAAAAATTTTTTTTTGTTTCTTTGATATTCTAAATTTTTAAGGAAAAGATTCAGTCAAAAGTTTTTAGATTTATCTCTCCTACTCTCTATTTTCTAGCAAGAAAAAAAATGGAATATCCTAGGACTCTCATGTTGTTTGCTGAAGAATATCCATGCAAGCACATCCATGCAAACACTCTTCCTATGGTGCGCCAGGGAAGGGGTGTTTTGAAGAGATGTGTGTTTTAGAAACACACCATGTCCTTCTGTGTGAGCTCAGAAATTCATTTGATTTCACTAAACAACCCTGGGCCAAGGATTATTGCTGACACCCAGCTTAACACATTTTCTTAACTGTGTCTAGTTGTCATTTTCATTAAAATCTTTTTGATAGATTATGATAATGCTGTCTTTATTTGCAATTGTTGTTAATTTAATACTGAGGGAAATAATGGAGGAGAAAATCCTTTTGATGTGGAAATGGAGCCTAATGCCCTGGTAATAGGAACCAAAAGTCTTGATTTCGAGTGCAGGTAAACATCTGAGGAATTGGAACATCTTTTTTAACAACAGCAACAAAAAGTTGATTAAACTGAATGTTCCAATTACCTTGATTTATTTGAATTACCTTGTCTTATTTGGATGAGAGAGTTCTGTGGCAAAATACATGCCACCTTTTGGATTTCTAAGGGGCTTCCTCTCATCTTCACCACTGCAGGCAGGTAGCTCATGGTGCACTAACCCTCACTGCAGGCTTGGCTGCCTGGGGACGTGCAGCAAAGACAAACTGAATCAGTTAATGGTGTGAATTAAAGAGCATTAAAAATCCTTCAGGTGTTCTCTTTCAAGTGTTAAGAGGCTGTATGTCACTGCAGTTTAATCTTTCTCTGAGGAGGGCTTGTCCTCAGCGAAGTGCTAGCATAAGGTATGACTCCAGCATCGTTCCTGGCTGAACTCCCGCACACACAGAGCAGTTTCTAACTCGAAGTAAGCAATGATTCAGGCATCTTTTCTGTGTTTTGCATCTGTGCTGGTGGATGAACTGAAGTGCCTGGTGTCGTTCTTCTCTGGGTACGGAGGCTTGCTAACAGGCAGTGCCCAGTCTGCCATACTGCAACAGAGGTTGAATAATGCTTATTTTCAAACCAGCAAGGGAGAATTCTGCCAGTTGCTGCTAATCCCTGCATGGAGTGTGTCATAGCCAGTCTCCCCCGGCAGCTCCAATGTTTGCAGCATGACCATGTTTGCCCAAGGGAGACCAGCTCCAGAGGAATCAAGCTGCCTCCAAGGGTACATGCACATGACTGGAAGCAATTGAGTTACTGAAGCTTAACAAGTTACCTCTAATCAGTTGATGAGCTGTAACTCAATAAGACACAGAGGTTTTATTGCTTTTAATTGCATGCCTCCATCTTTGGTAACCTAAGTTAACCCTGAGCTAGCAATGCTCCCTGAGAAACTACAATAATATATGAGTAGAGAACAAGAACGGGGAGGAGGGGGATTCCTCTCTCCCACTTTCAGTCGTGTGAATTAGCTGGCTTGTCTCTGTGGTCTTCTCTAGAGCCAAAGGAAAGAGGAGCCTCTGCGAGGTGGCTTTGAGCACATAAATTAGGTTCTTCCTTGTAGTATCTCTCTGGAGGAGGTTACCTCTATGCATTGATCACAAAAGTCATTAGGAAGAATAGCCAGCTATTTAGGCACAACTGCTTCTTTTGCGTATTGTGTCCGCATGAAATGGAAAGGGGGGTTTTAGAGGACTGATGTTTGTGTCTTCACTGCCAACAAATAATAGATGTTTCCCCCATAAGTTGGTGTTCGGTGCCAGCAGAGGCTACATATGTATGTATTCATATTTTTTGGCTTAATTACACTGGCCTTTTGCATATGACAGAAATCTAGTATTTTGATTAAAATTTTTTTACCTCGCCCTAAAGCTATTTTTCTCCCTAAATTTGTCCTGTACAAAACTCTGAAGTGTTTCATGCTGACAGGTTCCCACTCGTCCTGGAAGTGGCAGGTTTATGATGATAATTGTGGGAATGAATGACACCAGGTGAGGCACAAGGATAGCCCACAGTACCGCCCTCCAGCAGAGCCAACTGAGTCAGTGGAAAGGGATTTTTCTTTTTTTAGTGATGAAGTACGAAGATGTTAGATCAGGGAAATCAGACCACATGTGACTGAAGAATTTGGCCATGGAGTAAACTATAATTAGGATTTTGTTTTTAGATTCTTCCAGCTGCAGCTACTGTACTTTCAGATGTTACTAAACTGCACAGCAAAATAACATCAAGAAGCCATTTCATTTTCTAAATTAACATTGGCCTTTCATTCACCTTTCCATCCTCTTGGGTTACTCAGCTTGATATTAGAAGTGTTTGTCTGCCTTGCTTCTATCCCCCTTCATTGTTGCTGTAATTGGAAACACTCAGTACAGCTGCACTTTCGTGGTTTTGTTTGGGTTTAGTTGCTCTTACTGACAACTGTGTGGAATATTGCTATATATTACAGTTCAGAAAATCACTTATATATGAAGGTCTTTCACAAATATAAATTCTGAAAGCTCTTCTGTAACTGTATGGGCTAGGTGGGTTTAATTTTACACATTTTGAAGCCAAGTTAAGGAAACTGGTGAAGGTAATGGTGGGATGAGTTGGAGGAATTTAACAACAGCAGTGTAAACAGTTCTCTGCAAAGCTCTATCCATGTAACATGCCTCTGACTTTATGTTTCACAACATATTCAAAGCCTGATTCTTATTCATAATTTCTCATATCCTGTTTTTGGAAATACGGAGCCTGTTTCAAATGAACTAGATTTCACTGGGTGAAATATAAGGTTCCATTTTGATTTTCTGGGGCATTTTGTTATATTCAAAATTAAAGTAACAGTAAATAGAAATGGAGAAGCCTGCCATAGCTTGCAAGTGAAAAACTCGTATACTCTCACACTTCAAGTCCTGGTGCCTCACTGCTTGCTGCCTCTATGTGAAACACAAACATATCTCTGAATGCTTTGCCACTTGAGAAATGTCAGTTTTATCAGCATAGATAAAAGCTCCAGATACTTATTTAAGAGACCAGTTGAGCCTCTCTCCCTCCCACTTCAGAGTTGAATTCATAACACTTTTTCATTATGGTTCAAGCTCAAGCTGAATTCTCCTCTATGGGAATTTGCTTGAGTAAAACCATTGCAAGTTGACCATCTGTTGGATTTGAGACTCGCTTCATTCCCAAACCCCAGCCTCCCCATTGCATCCTTCTCACCCACCTCCCTGCAGTTCCATGCAGCACATTTCAAAGGCTAAAAAAGCAACAGTGAAGCTTCCTTACTCCAAAAATTCAACAGTATGCCCTGAGGATACAGCTTCTCCTTTGGGGGCAAGTCCCTTTAGTTCTTATTCCTATGCATGCTTTTTTTTCCTTCTCTTCTCCCATACTGGGACTAGATGCTGGTGTTCATCATTTCTCTCCATGGGTTATCCTTGCTCCACTTTTAAAACCTCGAATGCTCTTCAGCAGATGTGAGAGCCTCAAGCTCACTTGCCTTCTGAGCCACAGAGAAATCCTGATTATACCAGATATTATGTGTCAACAACAGGCATTGTAGGATGGAGGTGTATTTTCAAAGATGAGCTGCTAAACCTGTAAAGACTTCTAATTGAATTACTAAAATCCTGCAAGGGAAGGCTGGTCAATACAACATAGTTCCCTCCAAAGCTGTTTTTCCACTCCTAGTGTTTCTCTTTTTTAAACCTGTTTTCATTTTCCTGGCAGAAATTCCATTCTCTAACTCTATTACTGAAGTTTCTCTTCAGTGGTTATTCGGATTAAGCAGTTTGATTAAAATTCTTTGCTGTTGAGCTCTGGAGTTTTCAGCTGTGTAAATGGTAGGGGATATTGAGAGAAGGGGATACTTCTGTAGCCCTCAGCTGATACAGAGCGCAATGCAGATCCCTTTTCCTGACCAACACACTTCAACATCTGGACTGTCTTTTGTCAGAGACCATGCTGGAAATAAATGTCTTCTGCTCCCATGGTCAACAGCCTATGACACAGCGCTAGGCAGAGTGACTCCTACCTCCTAGCACTAACTGCTGCTCTGCTACATGTTGTGAGTACCTGTCAGTGCCATGAGTGCTCCCATGGGAATCATGGTGCCAAACTCCTAGAGCAAACCTAGCACCAATACAAAGACATTAAAACTCCAGAAGTCAACATTACTACCACTGATGCCTTCCTTTATATCTGCAACATGTGGCTTATAGATGCTTTACTTATATATTTATATGTCTACATAAAAATAAATTATATTACAGGAGCATAACACTGAAATAAAGCAGTGGTGGGCCAGGCTTCATACCTCATAACTCAGTCCACTCACATCTGCATTTCAAGTATGTCTGTGTGTACATATTTATGCATCTATGCATGTATATAGTGTCCTTGTTTGTGTATTTGACTCTGCACATAAATATGTTTTTCTACGCTGAATACTTTATCAGGAAAGTATACTGAAGTTGAAGTTAAGACGGTCTCATTACAAAATACAAATACTTGTGAATCTTCCCCGTGTCCACTTTTTTGAGCTGGGCCCGTAATCCTTTACTTCCTTTTCCTCTGGTTTAGGATGAGAATTTTAGGTTTAGGATTAGATTTTGTACGACAATTTCAAGGAACTCTTAAGACAAGCACTTTGTAGGAGCAGTAGAGGTTGTCAGTTACAATAAATCCATAGGCAGAAACTCCAGAAAATGTTGAACAGCATGGTTCAGGTAGGTGTCATCTAAATTATCAGATGGAAGCCACCCTTTCTCTGCAAATGCATTGCAATCATGAGTTTTTGTATGCTTGCTGCTACTGTAATGACTGCTGAAATCTTTCTGCTTATTTGTTTCAAATAGCCAATGTTGACGACTCTCTAATGGTGGAAAGGTGCACAGTCGCAACTGGTACTATTGTACAAGGGAATTCAGACACTTTCACATGAAAATAAGATAGGAATGACTGCTGCAATGCTTGCAGTGGCTATCTCTATGCTATCACTACGAGCAGGAATGAGAGTGGGTATTCTCATTGATATTGGTGGAGAAGAGTACTTAATATCCAAATTCTGCTCCCTTTTCCTATATCATAACTGTGAAGATTTTCAAATTGCACTTGTTCATAACAACCACTGCACTTTGTTCCATGCCTGCTTAGGCCCATCTAAGATATGTTTTGTCTACTGCTCTTTGGCTTTTGAGATTAGTAAAAGAATCAGCTGAAGACATTAATCCCTGGCAATACATGTCGTATTTGGGCCTATACTGAGGGATGGTATGAGTTCAAGTCTTCAGACATTCATTGCTGCTATGCCTTGGACATTTCCTCAACACTACCAGGGAATATAGCTGTACTTGAACACACAGTGAGCCTAAATGAGTAGTTGGATTTTGCCCATGCTTGAAAGGTAATTTTGATGCGTAGTCAGGATGAGAGATTTCTGGTCACATAAATCCTAGGCCTGTAGCCTAAAATGATTGAAACCCACTAAAAAACAAAAAAACAAGGAGGTAGAAATGTATTTTGATATTTGTTAGGACCCATATCCTCCTGCCATCTTTGGTCTCTGAAGTCCTTCTGAAGTATCAATGACTGCCAAATACTAGCAGAGGTTGGGGTGCCAGCCCACACACTCCTTGCATAGCTACACCACTTGGAAAGGTTTTTTGGAGAAGGGTGGCACTAGAACTGCTGCTGTCCTTCATGGAGTTTCATTCAAAGAAGAGGTCTGAAAAACACCTCCAGCAACCCTGAGGCTGCTCTACAGTCCTGCTGTCCTGCAGCCTCAGCAGTGAGTACGTACTTTGACACTCAATAAGCATTTTGACAATGAAAATTTGGGGCTTTGCACAAAAAACTAGAAGCGCACAAATGCACATATCAACTTAACCTTCAAAATCATGAGACACATTAATACATCACCAGTGAAGGTGCCAGACAGCTGGATTACAGTCTCTTTAATTTTCAGTATCAAAGTCTGAATGAAAAAGGGAAAATACTGTACTTTTTAAAAAGACCAGTGTGAGCTTAGGATACTATAATTAAAAAAAAAATCATAGAATCACAGAATAGTTGGGGTTGGAAGGGATACCTCTGGAGGTCATCTTTTCTACGCTCCTGCTCACATAGGGTCACATAGATCAGGTGACCTGTTTGAACATTTAATAATTTTTTTGTTGTTGTTGAAAGTTTTGAGTTGAATTTGCAGTAGGTGATCCTCTGAGTGCTTAACTGAATTTAGATAAACATCCCAGAGTTCAGAATTCTGCCTGAAAAGAAACTGAGTTTCTCTGAACCTTGGTAAACAAATCCTACTGAAATTATCATGAAAATAATTTATTTGGTCACAATGAACCAAAATGCAATAGAAATTCTTTTCCTGAATAGCTCTCCACTTTGTTTACCAGAATTTAAAGTACTGCTGGCCTCATTCCCTGAAACTGTGATCGCGTATTTCCTCGATATTTCTGAGAGTTCCTATTTCCTATTTCTCCTGCTCTTTGAACTACATTGATGAGAACAGTCTTTATTTTGCTCTGTTGGTATTTTCATGTATGGATAAATGACAAAAGGACAAATGCACACATGAACCAAATCTTTTCATAATTGAAAATGGATTTAGTTTGAGCTTTAAGTTAATATTAAGGTAATTTCTCATTTTAGATAAACCTTTTATTTCCACTAGCAAACATCAATCTTAGCTTCAGCCAAAATCTAATCTGAATGTAAGCTTTTCCCTCAACAAGAATAACTTTTATGGGAGCTTATGGATTGAGAAGGAGCTGCAGTTCATTAAGGTTCTCCTGTATTCACAACCACAACTTTCTCCAAGTTTCAATTACTTTCAGGTAACACAGTTCATGGCCAAACAATGATTCTAATAGAGAGTTTAATCTAAGTCTCCAATGTATATAGACAGTACACTTGCTCCAAAAGTGAAACAGCTTAGGGGAAAGGCATAGGAACTGACGCTGTCTAGTAACTGCACGATTGTCTTGACAGTGTTATTAACTTTTCAGAATCTAATGGAAAGCAACAAAATGAGGAGTTACAGGGTGGCTGCAGAAGATGATACTAAACACGTCAAAGGCCTGGAGAAGTACTGCCATCAGTTCAAACAAGCTTGTTGCTTGTTTGAACTGATGGCAGTACTTCTTAAATCTCTTTTGTGGTAGAGCAGATTTCTTCCTCACTTTGGGATCAGAGACCTTGCAGAAACAGGATGTGTTCCTTTAAAATTTTCAAGGCAAAATCACCAGCTCAGATAAATCAGTATAACTCAATTGTGGGTTTAATTCAGTTATGCCAATGCCTGAGCATCTTGCCCTTGAATATTTGAAGAAGGAAACTCTTCCTTCCCAATGAGTTTATCAACTAGATAGATAAGGATGGAATAAAGGAAATACTACTGGCTGCAATAAAACTTATTTGTTACAGGCAAACAGTTAAGGAATAAAATCACAGAGGGCTAGATTTTCCTCTTCACTAAGAAATCTCTGCATCAGATTTGGGAAAACATCAGGCACATGGTTACAGCACATTAATTTAGATGGTCAGTCACAGAGAAGTAGTATCTTAGAATAGCTTTTATGCTTGGTGTCCCCTAAAAGGACTTACTATGGCTGGAAGTCTGACATAAAAGAGATTTGTTGTCTGTGCTTCCCCCTTGAAGTTGAGAAGGAAGGTGACAGATGCAAACTCCCATTGCAGTTAATTTGTTCTGAGGAATTCCCTTTGGGTATGAGAAGCAAGGACACCAACCTTTTTTCACAGGTGAAGTAAAATAAAAATATAAAAAACTTTGCTCTGAACGTTTTTTCCAAAGGAAAACCTAGAAGTCACTGACAGAGTATGGTTTGGAACACAGTTTTGAAGATAATTCTAACCCTCAGGTTCACAAAATTGCCCTTCCTCCATATTTTATTTCTTGTATCTTTGTTCTGGGTTATGGGAGTACCTTGGTGTTCTCCAAAACATTTTTGTGCAGAATATAAAAAATGCATGACAACATTTTTTCAAACAAATACAAATAAAAAAGAAACCAGGTGTTACGAGAATGTTTCTATGACACATATAGAGATTTCTTAGTCACTACAGTATTTGTGTCCTGATATTCTTCAATGCAACTTCCCTTCAGTTTAGGTCACAGGGACATAGATTTTAATCTCTGCTACATAGTCTTTCTATTAATCTTTTGGTTTGTTTCTATCTGCTTCTATTTAAAAGGCTTTCTCTCTTCTTTAAACTCTTTTAAATTTCCTCTTGACTTCTCCTTTTCCCTCTACTTCCAGTCATTGACCCTGTTATCAAAGTCACTTTATGCACTGATAAATACATTCTTTATAGCTATCTGAAATATCTCACTAAAACTGAGATATGTTTTG
The DNA here is from genome assembly GCF_001431845.1 of Calidris pugnax. Lineage (NCBI taxonomy): Eukaryota > Metazoa > Chordata > Aves > Charadriiformes > Scolopacidae > Calidris > Calidris pugnax. Next base: position 8,436,614 of record NW_015090800.1, on the reverse strand, counting down.
ATTATTCCACTTCTGTATGCACTTGATCCTGGCATAGTATCATGTGCTTAAATGTATGGAAACACACCCTGAAGGCAATCACACTTTCTGAATTTCATTTCACTTGCATCTATTTATTGCACACAGGATCTGTATCTGGAATGTTATTTCCCACTTGTCAGAAGGAAACCATTCTGTTTGAGGGCAGCTTTGATGGTCTTAATACTGGTTTTTATTCTGCACTGAAACAGAACTAGGACTCTTAAAATGTTCTTACAGAAATGAAGCTGTGCCAGAAACATCTATTATCAGACCAGGATGCCTTTGATTCAGGAAGCTTGCTAAGTGTATTAACTATTTTCCCTTTATAATCCTAGCTGCTGACATTATGGGGCTATTATGTGACTCTGTGGAGGTAATACTCCTTTTCAAATGTGGACAGGTACGCTATTTCACCATCTTACCTCACTGCAGTTTGCATAGGAAATGGTGGTAACGACACCCCTGTCAGCACTCCTTGTCCAAGAAGATAATTTCTCTTGCTGCTATAAACAGGAGGCAGTGTTTGCTCATCAATAGATTTCAAAAGATTTTGGATCTGCTTATTGCAAAAATGGGACAGCAATTAAAAGTTAACCTAGAGTGAGGCGGCAGTGGTTTGACAGTGTCACAGCTGCATGAACACCCATGCTGTATAAGAAACTCACTTCTTAAATAACCACACCATTTAAAAGGGCAAATGAAAGGAAGGAGAAGAGAAGAATGGGAAGGAAAGTCTCTTTCCCACAGAAAAAGCAGACCAGCTGAGCACAAGGCTAAAAACTACCATGGCCCTATCAATGACACACACCTTCTTGGAGCTGGATCTGAGCAAAAATGGGGCGAGGGAAGTATAGTTTTGTGTTCTATCTCATAGTGACAGTTCCCATTACAGGAAGGGTAAAACATGTGCTCATCAAAATGTACATCATGGTACGTTATGTAAATACTGAGGTTTGGAATTGTGCTGTTCTCTGCAACCTGTTTTCAGGGATTTGGATACTGTAAAACCAAAGCCCAGGGGGGCAGCCATGGATGGCTGATGGCCTGCATAAACCAGAACATCCCTCTGGTGCCTTCTGCCAGCTGTTGAACAGTGTTGCTAGGCTTTCTGAAGTCTGGATGGGTACAGCAGAGGAACCACAGAATGCGGCACAAGCCATGGACCTCTCTGATCTTCTGCTTCATATTTGCAGGGAAAGGACCAGCTCTACAAGTCTTCTCATGTGGCCTAGGTTGGAAGGCAAATTCTTCCTGAAAAGAACATGACATCAGACTGCTGTGGTTGCCATAAAAGAAACACTGTGGTCAGTGAGATAATTCATGGCCTCATTTAACTACCTACATCATTGGAAATGTCTGTTAAACTGCCATTCACAGATTCACAGATTTGACAGAGTTGGAAGGCACCTCTAGAGATCATCTAGATCCTACGCAGGATTGCCTAGAGCATGTAACTCAGGACTGCATTCTCTCCTTAGGGAGAAATGAATAACGAAGAAGGAAAATGGCCGAGCTGAACAGCACAAATGATATAATTGCAGAGCATGTTAAAGAGGTATTATTAAGTGAAGTGGGCTGGATGATTTGCCTGAAATCTGCTCAGTGAAAATTTTACACAGAGAGACATGAGACAAAGCCGAAGTTAATTATTTGCATGGCTTGCCCATAGCAAACACTGCCTGCATAGACATCTATCTGATCATTAAAAATAGAGAAACTGTAGAGTGTAATCAGGGAGGAAGAATGAAAGATCAGAATCTCTGCATCATATATTCAATACTGAAAGCAATATTTTAAATTGCCACATAGTACTAATGAAACTATGAAGCAAAAAGAGTGTAAGGAGAACAGCACATCATCTCCTACATGCAGTTTGAATTTTAAAGCACCCTAGAGCATATCTTTACAAGTAAGAGACTTTGTAAAACCTAACTAAAAGGTGTTTTATAAGTCAAAAGTGCTTCTGTACTATTATAATGATCATTAAAGATGCAAAAGACTCAGCTCCTCTTCCAGACTATTGGATTTCTTGAAGCCAATTTGATGTCAGTATTTATGGCTGGTTTCGTATTTTCCAGGGAAAATATGAACAATACTAGCAGAAGTTCCTTCAATTATATAATTCAGTACAACGCCAGTCACTGAATCTGGTCAAAAAAGGCAAATATTTTATGTGGATTCTTGACAGTGTCAGAGAGACAGAAGTTTCACACAGCCCATTTCACAGAGGCATCCATGTTAATTCCACTGTTTACAGCAATTGTCAAATTCAATTCTGGTTTACAAAGGCTTAAGCAGTTGGAATTAATTAAGTGTCTGTAACTAGTTAAGATGTATTTTGCAGGTTATCTTGTCTTCAGGAAAATGAATTTTATTATTCACATTTCTGCATAATTGATATTAATTATTAGAAGAACGGTTATCTTGCAGTAAATGGCTGTCTTAAAAATATTCATTAGACATGAGGAACCAAGGAAAACAAGAATGTAAGAAGGGACAAAGACCTTGGATATTGCTAAGACAGAATTATATTACACATTCAGAAAGTATTTTGACGTAATTTTCAGTTAGGACTTATTGAATGGTTTATTTTAGTGGTTTGGGTGTATATAAGAATTTACAGGATTATAGTGTAAATTCCCTGCTTAAAAGTGGAAAAAAAAAATATTTTAAAAGATATTTGAAAAAAGCGCTGACAATGTAAGGCAAAACTTTGGAGGAAAATCTACCACTGAATTTGATGTAAATTGAAAACCCCTCTGTTTCTGTTGCTTTTAAAACCTTCACCAAGATGCAGACTTTAGGATTTTGATGATGCAAATGATGGCATTTTTTTATCATGTTAGGCCTGAGTTCCCTTCCAGACAATATGTGGGTAACAGAGAGCTGTGAGAAAACATCATGTTCCCTGTGGAAAACAGCGGTCCCTGTGGAGGCTGTTTTTCCAATAGAAATGATTCTCACTGTCAGGTCTTGAACACACATGTGGTGGTCAGCCAGGGAAGAAGCTAAATACTAAATGCAAGGAAGTACTTGGGAATGATTTGTTCTTTCAGCCTTTTGCTACAGAGGATGATAAATGTTGGATGAATCTGGGGATGTTTAACAGTCAAGAATCCTTGATTACATAATATACAGATCAAGCCACCTCTGAACCCCTTTTAACATACTTGTAGCAGTGGAGGGCTGATCCTCTCAGCTACCAGTGTGTCCCTAAAATCAAGGTGGGTGACAGGGTTGCCAAACTTCAAAGAAGATTTCTGCTTGCAATTTCTAGCATAATTTTGACTTTTTCATTCCAGTTGAATTGTGCAGACGGGCTTCATCCAGTGTGAAACCTTCCCACCTGCACATGTGAGGCTGAAGACCACCTCTGTACAAAGCCCTGAACTCTAGGCCTCAAGTGAGACAACAGTATTTGCACAACAGCAGTCATACTTTATTTAAAACTAAGAAAATGGCCTCATAAAGCTAAGGATTATGAGCAAACAGTTGATTCCTTTGTCTCTTTACATGTCCCCAAAAGTTTTCAAAGAAAATGTGGCTGCATTCAACATCACCTCTAAGGAAGGCAAAGAATTTCCTTTTCAGTGAACAGTGATGTCTGGAAGAGGCAGCTCTTAGCTATGCCCTAAGAGGGTGTGTGGTACTGCATCATAACTGAGCTGAGTGTTTTTGGTCACAGACCTCTTTCTCAGGAAAGCTGTGTGATTAAAGATCTAATTACATTGTTTTCCCTATATTTAGTCTGTATGCCCTGACCTGACATTAGAAGTCTAATTTGTTTAAGCAAATTGAAGATGTCTGTCCCAGCTAATTTATGTTTGGCAATGCTGCTGTAGAATTTTTTCTAAGAAAACACAGCTTTTCTCTTCTTGCCAGAGGCAGGTAAATGTGATGTGAGTGACAATGTGGTTGCTGGTTCTGGGTTTAGAATGAGGTGGGTGAGGCCAAGGCTCTACCATGGAAGCAGAGGGGACAAAATGTCTTAACAGTAACGAGCATGTTGCAAGCTCTCTGCACCACCAATGCCAACATTTCAAGGCTATGTGAAATTGAAGGGAAAAACATCACTAGGAAGAACAGATTCTGGATATTTTCTGAGAAATTATAAAAAAATAGTAGTTTAGGTTTCTATCTGAGAGTGTGAGCAAAATGAAATCAGATCTTATCATTGGACATTCTTCCCCTTCCCCCTTCTCTAACAATAAATAAAAGGAAAATCTGTTAAATTCCTTTATGACTTCTCTCTACTCGTGGCAGCCTGACTCTCTGCCAAATCTCCTGTTGGCAAAATCCCACTACACAACTGGAGAAATCCATCGGTTATATGAGCAGAAATCTTGGCTCATAATCCCCAGTTATAAACAGATCTAATTGCAATTTCTGAGGTGTGCCTGAGCTGAGGGGGGGTGTTGAAGTACAGCACCAGAACCGCTGCTGCTGTTTTAGATAGGAATGTTAATATCTTTTGTCTATTAAAACCTACTGGCAGTGAATAAATAAGTAAATATTTGAAAGTCAGGAGAAAAAAAGGGGAAAACCTTTTAATTTCATGAAATTGCACAGGGCAAGGAGACCTTCAGGAAGGAAAAAGGGAGAAACTTGGAATTACCCCACTTAAGAACAGAAATGTGCCAAGTCTGAGAAAGAAGTCTTTCCAGAAGGTCCACACATGTTGATGTAAAGAATTCAGGATTAATTTAAGCTGAAATGCCAGGAATTATTTCTGCTTCAGCACCAAGCAATTGTCTTATTAGCTGAATGACTTTTTTCAATATTAAGATTTACTAAAGAAAACGTTGGGGATCTAAGGAGACAACTGAAAACAAAATGTGTTCCACATTTTTCTTTTCCTGTCCTTTTAGTCTGTTGTCTGAAAGGAGAGTGATAAACATAGTATTTTAGTTATGTTTGCAAATGTGGAACCGAGTTTTGTCGTAGGGGAATTTGGACTTATTCTGTAGAAAGGTACTTTGAAAGCTCTGGCAGCAGGGCTATGATGAACCCCCTCTTAGTGTCACTAAATGGCATGGCATCTTGCACCAGACTGGTGGTTCCCACTAAGAGTGTACCTGGAGTGACTATAATCTTTTCACATCCAACTGAAGATTAGGTGACTCATACTAACAGCAGGAGAAGAGAAAAAATTGAAGCATGCCTAGCTGTTTCAGGAGGCTGCAAGTCTAAAAGAGCAGCAGGGTATCTGCAATTCTCATTGAGTTCCAAAAGACATGTGGGTTCCTACATTTCTCCATCGCGTAAGGAACAGGGCTCATTTGAAAATATTACTCATGTTAATGGATAGCTATTTTCCTGCAGTTATTTTATTTAAACAATTGTGTTAGGCTAAAAAAGTGCCTTTTCTCCTTTTACTGTCATTTAGTTAAAGGTTTGTCTGTATAAACAACTTTATTGCCATTCATGTTACAAGTTAGCATCCAATTATAAGTTTCAAAATGATACAGTATTAGGAAAGAAATAAAAACCGCACAGAAGAAGAATGAAAGCAAAACTATTCTATAGGTCATCAGACTATGCTTTGTCACTTTTGTTTGCATGAGTAATAAGGTGTAGTAAAAGGTATGTAGATTTGGAAAGGAGTACTGAGATGCTAAACCCGAGAGATTGGCCAGTGAGGGTAAATGGGAATTTAGGATTCCAGCATGGAAAAAGTCATTAATTGGGAATGTGAGGAAGTAGCAAATGAGATGGAAGAAGCAGAAAAAATATGGGTGTCTATGTTCTGTGTTGTCTCTGTTTCACAGTTATCTGAACACTTCACAACCTCACAGTAAGATGAATTAGTTCATCTACCATGCTCCTGATAATTGATTGATGAGAACTTAACTGGACAGTGTAAATGAAAAAGCTAGAAAAGACAGCATAGTGAACTATTCACTGTCTTTTTTTGGCCTTATGTAGTTAAATATTGAATTACAATGCGTGCCCTGAATAAACAGTTGGATGAGGAGGAACTATTTGGAGCAAAGTTTGGTTTCTTTACACTTGATACTTTCTATTGGGCTGTGCATTACTGAATTCAGTCTTCTCTGAAAGAATGAATAAAGAGTTTGCTTCCCGTGCTTTCTAGATTTGTTTTGCAACTCTCTGCCACTTAATAACATTCAGATTCCACATTCAGTTTCATAATTTCTGAGGGCATGGCTGAAAAACCTTTCATCTTGTGAAGGCAATGCGGAGGTGTCACTGCTTCTGATGAAAGCATGCAAGAACTGGATGCCCTATCCTTTCCTTCTCCGACCTATAGCACTGGGACACTCCTCACATGCCAGGCTCATGCCCAATCCTATGCTGACTTAGTTGCATGACAAGCACATCGTCCAGGCAGGAGACAAAAGAGTTCACTTCTAGTCAGGTGATATGGGGAGATAGTGCAGCAAAGAGGAGTCTCCCAGAAATAATTTAGCGATCTCACACCTCACTCCACATCCATCTCTGAAATCTCTTACAACTAAATTGCAGGCTGGGTTATCTGCTCTAGTGGCCTGCCTAAGGTGGGATTTCCTCTGCAGTGTTTAAGCTACTGAGAAATATTTTCTGGAGCAATTTTGCTCAGATGCTTTTGTTTCAGCATCTTTAGAAAAAAACTGCTATTATGTTTATGTCTATAAAACCTCCAAATGTATTTACTACCTATCTCCTCTACAGAGGTACTACCTCTGTCTCCTCTGTACTCTTCCATCTCAACCTCTCTTTTCCCATTGACAACATCAGGGCAACATTTTTAAAGGGACTCTCTCTTTATGTGTCTAGCCTGAGACCCACCGAGTATACTAAGTGTATCATTCTGAACCAGCTGTTCAACTTTTGTGCTAACTTACCAGTGTTGCTTTCTCAAACTTGAAAGGATATTTCTCATCTAGACAGGTGAGTCAATTAAAAGTCTCTTTCCTTCAAAAATGTTTATTTGATTAAAACTCCTAAGAAAGTCTGTCCTTCAGGCTGTGCTCAAAGATAGGTTGCCTTTTACTGATGGGTACAATCAGCATACCAAATGAACATGCTTGCATCCTTTGTGGCAAAGAGATTAAAAAAAGAAAGACAGAAAAAGGGTCAGTGAAAGCTGAAAGGCTATATGAAGATCATGGACTGAAAGCATACGCAGCACCATGGCAGTGGTTCCTTGCATTAGCTGGAATAGAAGAACTGAAAGGTGTTATTATCCTTGACTTTGGGGGTTGTCCCTGGATGAGGGTTTGAACCCTGCTGGTCATGCAGTTTTTTGTAGTTTGCTGCTAAATATGCAAAATCTTTTTACACTGGCAGTACCTATGCTATGAGGCAGAGGACTTTTTGTTTCTCAGTCATTAGTCTAATAACTTTCATCAGCACTCTGAACAACCTTGAAGGAGAAGTGTCATTTCTTTAGATTTAAAAAAAAATAATGTTAGAAGACAATCAATGTCTGCCTACTGTAATCATCTTTTACAGGAGAAATGACATGTCCCAATCAGACATCCTTTGGGGACATGACCTCTTTTATCAAAACATTTATTAGAGTGGACCAGTGGTCCTAGAGGCTACCTAATGAATACAAATCTCCTTGCAAAGTGAAAACATTCCTGTTGAAAACCTTCTGCAGCCCCTGACGGGTTTGAACACAGGTTTGCTCTCCCACAGTAAGTGGAACTCTATTCTGCAATTATGTATCTGGAAGTTTCTGTGTATACTGATTAACAAAACCTCACAGCAACCTCCTGAGGTAATTGGTTGTACCTTGCCAGTTCCTCACCAGCGATATAGATGCTGAAATCACTGGGGGCTCAGGAGCTGAATTGCAATGTGTAGTTCCCCAATCCTGTTTAAACACTGGCTTCTAAGAGATTTTCCCTTATAGCATGCTGGATGTCTCTAAGCTGTTTGGAATACCTTCTATGAGAGCATCTGGTCCATCCTTACCATGTGACTGAAACCTTCACATAAAAGAGTGAAGGCAATGGGAAGTTTATGATGATAGAGGATTGAAAAGAGGGAGAGAGGAAGGAAGAGCAGAGAAAAGGGGAGGAAAAAAAGGGGAGGATGAAAGACATGAAAGCGGGGAGAGAAGAAATGAAAACCAGGGAAAAGAGGAAGATGAGATGTCCTGAAGCTTTTACAAACACGTGACAGGTTTTCCCTGGAGGATTTGTCCAGTGCTTGTAGTTGGTGAACTACCCGGTGTTTAAAGCTTCAGAAGTTTCAGTTGGTTTCTGTCAACACAATAGCTGGAAGCAGCCTGAGACTACTGAAGATTCTTATTCTTTTCATGTGAAGGAAGAAAGGTCTGAGCCTATTGATAAAGACTGACGATTTTTCTGCTTTCTTTTTCTTTCAAGCTAACAAAAATTAAAGATGAAAATTGCCGTTGGAGGCACAACATTAAATAACAGAGCTCTGTTACCTATCTCTACTTTCATCAGATCTCCATAAATTCTACTTTAGTAAAGGTATACGGCAGATCTTGATAGAGGTTATTGATGGAAGAATGAAATACCATTAAACACTTGCTTTCTCACTGTGCTCAGGATGTTCCTGCTCATCATAGTGCTTTTATGTACAACTGAGTACACCATTTTAATATCAGATAGTAACTCTTAGAGGAGACTGCAACCTGCCCCCAGAGCACTTAGTGGTATTGGGCTTTCTATCTGTAAGTGATATGACCCAGTATATGACATGGGAACACTGCATTATACCATGCCACTCTGACACTGTGTTATACCACCACACTGAGATGCAGCCCCATGGTGTTATCATTGTTGTTGAGCTTAGTCCTGAAAATAAACTCTCTAAAGGTTACAATTATAAATAGACCTGGTACACTGCCTTATCACCTCCGTAGCCTGAGCTGAGGGGTAGCATCTGGTGCTCGCAATTAAATGAGATTGACTGCATATTCCCAGCCTGCTCAAGCACTTCACAGTGCCACCAGGGCCCTGTGTTTTACCAGCTGTGTAAGAACTTGGATGTTTCATGGGCTGGAATCTGGGCTGGATCCTGTTTATACTAGAGAGTGGTATTGTTTCAACCAGCTCAGTAAAGATCTGACAAGTGTTTGGTTGCAGTACTCTTCGGGACAGGTCTGGTGGTGGCAGAACCACCCACTGTGTGCATTGTCAGATAACCAGAGCAGCAACACAGCTCAGGTCTTGCTGCCTGCTTTGTCAGCGCCACGGCTCTGGAAATCTCCAGATGCTGCTGATGAGGAAAGGAGTAGAAGGCACCTCAAAGTAGATGCCACTGCAGTCATGGCTCCTGACAGAAACAGTAGCTGCTGACTGCTTCCCCAAGGCTCTCAGCCTCTGGGTCTCTCTCTCAGTTATGCTTTTTTTCTCTACCCGGTCCTGGCCGCTAAATTGGAGGTAGCAAGTTTTGGTCTTAATTGAGAAGCTATTGATAGTTGTGCATCGACATCACATTGTTTCACTGAAAGATCAGAGAGTGTTTAATGACTACCAGAACCCCCAGTTCAATATCTATAGGTAGAAAAATTTAATGAGTAATAGATTTTTTTTTTGTTTGTGTTCATATCATATGTGCTATCTGCATAGTAATTTTGTATGTAACTATAGGAGGCAGAATATCAAATAGTTTTCAAAAATGAAGGCATATTATATTAAAGTATCTAATGTAGGCTTCCATGAAGTGTTGCTCTCCCCAGAAACCCCATCTGACTTAAACAGGAACACTACTGTCCGTGAACTAAGGAAAATCAAAAGACTGTAAACAAAGATAACAGTTCTGTGTTTTGTCTGATCTGGGGAGAGATATTCTCTAATGTGGCTACTGGGAGAGCTGTTTGATTTAATTTTATTTAACATATTCATTAATACAAGAACATAAACAGCTTAGAAATGAAACAATGTGAATATTTAATAGGAAATAATAGAGCAGATGGAAAAATAATACAAATTGGCTTAAGCTCTGATTTGGGAAAGCACTTAAGCAGTCACTTATTCAGTAAAATGCTTAAAATTATATATCAAATTTTATAAATATAACTCCAGAGCTAGTGGTGGCCAGGATATTGATGGAATATATTGCACAATGACACCTCTTTTTGTCATATGTCCTCGTGAGTGCACTTTACCACAGGAATGAAAGGAGAGGAGGAGTAATTTCCCCCCTGGCTGTGAAATCTGATGCTGTAATTTTGATTTAAAACGCAGGATTATGATTAAATGTCTTTTTAAGCACTTTCTTCAAGGGGATATTTTCATGAGTTGGGTTCTCAGGAGATATGTGACCAGAACAGGAGAAAAGCTTATCAATTATCAAGTTTGAAAAAAAAATAATAAAAATACAAATATCCAATGCAAATGAGAAAAATAATGTATTGAGAGGCCTGAGCAATAGGGAATATTAATGAGATAGTATATTGCACTACAATATAGATACCAAGGACCAGTGTGATTTAACATTTTCCTTAGAAAGATCATTTACCAAGCGAAAAGCAGCAGTTGCCCTCTCACACCACTGTGATGAAACCACATCAGGAATTACTGTATTTCTTTCAGTGGGCCAGGTGGAGGCAAAATACAGAGGGCTCCACAAAGATTACAAGCTCTCCTCCCAAGAAACCCTGGGTATGTTAATGAGAACTGATCACTCACAAATTTTGCGAATGTTAGTATGTGGGTAAGAATGATAAGTACCTAGCATAAGGATCAGAATTTCAAATGATCCAGTACACTGGAAGAAAAATCATAAAATATAATCTAATAAAAGCAAGAACAAAGTGTTGCATAAAGAAAGTAAAAATCAGATGAACAAACACAGAATAGAGAATAAAGTGCTTATGGAGAAAATCTGGATATTCATAAGAAACAATATACAATGCTGCTGTGAAAAGATAAATTTGATTATGAAATGTGTAAATCTGCAAGTTGAGAAAAATAATTATTCCAGTACCTTACAATAATGAGTACTCAGCTGGAATACTACATTTTATTTAGCACATCACTTTCAGAAATGCACAAATGTATTATCAGGGCTCCAGGACAGTAGAATTAAATTGATCAGAGGTCAAGAAGTCATGCAATAGAGGGAAAGCTGGGAGAATTAGATGTTTTTTTACTCTAGAGAAGCTTGAATTTCAGAAGACTGGTTCAAAGGGTGAGAAACTGTTCTCTACTCTCTCATAAGCAATAACACAAGGAATAATTAATTTGACCTGCAGCAAAAGAAATTTTGGTTCCTAATTAGGAAAAGGTTCTAACTAAAAGGAGAGCTAAACACTGGATCAGTGTTCCAAAAAGGGTTTTGTAGCATTTCCATGCATGGAGGTCTTTAATTATTAGGTTATACAAACATATATCAAGTATAATCAAGATATCCTTGATACTACTTCTAGGGAGGAAGAGTAAAACCATGAGTCCCCTTCTAGCATCTACTAGTACAATTTCTAAAAGGTCTAATCATGACACCATTAAAATGCTTGCAGCAAAACCCTGGAAGAGAAGAGATGTACACCAGCGGGTGGTTTAATAGCTCTTTCACATTTTTACTCACTTTGATTTTCAGCTTTACCCTATTGAGCTTGTTTGGCATTCCTAAGGATGACTAGCAAATTCACACACGATATTAATACAGCAAATGTCTATGAGTACACAGAACAACAATATTATTCTATATCAGAGTGTGGTAAATTACATAAAAAGTAGTAATTCTTCCATATGAAGAAAGGGGTTCTCTCATATAACATGTGAACATATGGGAAGAAGCAAAGAAAGCTCTTTCACAATTTCAGCGTAGCAATGTAATACCATCTGCACGCACACCTCTTCCTAGAAAACCCTGGAATGAACTCAGAAAGGATAAATTGGAGAAACCTGCGGTAGAAGACCTACGAACGTGATGGTGGTGGCTGTAAAAGTGGAGAACAGAACAGAAAAAATATTTCTGGTGTAGCTATAATCAAGTTTATTTTCCATGTTGACATAATTTGAGGAAGTTACTTGCTGCATCATTTTGATCTTCTAAAAGGTAACTTAAGTGACTTTGCAGCGATTGGAAGAATTCTCTGCACAGGGCTGCCTGTAGTTTCTGGGCTGCTGAAAATAATATAGGATAGTTTCTCGGCTACAGCAATTTGTCATTCTATCAACTGTAATGGAGCTGTGTCATGCTCTGGAGTTAAGACTGGCTAAAGATATAATGCCTTTTGACTTAATGTGATTTCTACTTACAGCCATTTATCTTTACATACAATCTAAAAATACAATATTTATCTATTTATGTTTTCTAAATCAAGTCACTTTGTACTTTTACTGGGCTCCCTCAGTACTTTTGCGAAGCTCAAATAAAGAATTAAATGAGCCAATGAGTAGAAGGAAATAAAGTAAAACTTCCTGCGTAGATCTTTGGAATCTGAAACCAAATGCCAGTTCTAATACCTGTAAAATGCCACAGAGCATGGCAACAAAAGTGAGTGACCTCAAGTAAAGAAAAAAGTCCTCAGTAGGTTTATTTCTTAAGATTCAGCTCTTTGCTGACAGAACATCTAAAAATGTATTCAGCTGAGCATTACATTCAAATATATGTCCATTTTGGAAAGGCTATCAGGAGAATTAGGAGTCCGATGCAATCCTTCACAGCAGGAGAAAAACTGTAAACACCAGAAATTGTCAGTATACATACATTAAGATAGTGTATGGAACTTAACTACACTATAAATTTAAATCTGACTGGCTTTGTAACATGGAACTCACCTATTGTGGGATATGCAGAAGGAGGCATTTTGTAGGTTTTAGTAATTCTTCAATATTTTACATTACAGCAATTTCATTTTGTGATAATGTAAAACTGTATGGAGAAAAGGCAATTTAAAATCTTAGCACTGAGCTGATTTTGGTGATTCAATAGAAGGGACAGATGAAAATGGTACTACACAAACTACTGGGCCAATTCAATGACATATTTTGAAATCTGTACATTTCAAAAGGGAGAAAATGGTTCACTCACTGTTTTTTTGTCTGCCATCAGAAACAAAACTTAGAAATCCAAACTTCATTGCTAAAAATCTTATTTGCATGCATTTATTTTAAAACTAGTACGTGACCAAAATAAAATCCTCATATGGCATTTAGTAATTTGAAATCTAGTTTCTCTGCTGAGAAAAGAAATCCTTTGGCACATCAAAGAGTTTTATAAATTGTTAAATATAATTGTAGTTGATAAACAGTGCAAATGCAACCACAGCATGTCTTAGTTTTATAAATAACATAAGTTAGAAAAAGAAGTAAAAAAACCCTAGAAGCAACAGCACTTCTTCCCTCTCCAGAAGACCAGTTTTTTTACATTAATCAGCTCAGAGGCACAGAGAACATTAAGTTAGAAAGCGGTACTAGGATCACTGACAGTAGTATCTCAGCGGGACCTGGTTGTCTGCTTATTTTTGAAAATAATTTATTTGTGGAGTTTTAATATCCAGGGAATTAAGCTGTCTGGAACTGAACTAGAGATGACTGTTGATTTAGCATCTAGTCCAAGGAAAATTTTCTTGGGAACTTTGAATCCTCCTCTAGTGACACCATTAATTAAATAGGAATTAGGTATGGCAATTTGGGGCTTACCTTTGTTTGTTCGAAAAAACCTAATACACAGAAGTAGCTTGCTCTTTGTCTTACAACTAAGATAGTGTATTAACAAATATTGTGCTGGGGGTTAGGATATGTTCCAGACTCAGCGTCTCAGATCATAGACATTTTCTTTTTCAAAAGCAGAGTCTACTAAAAAGCTTACCACAGTGCAAAAGCATAAGTTGTTCTTCACAGACATACCTTGCCCTGTTGATAAAACTACTGCTGAAATCAATGAAAGAGCTCCCAATAGCTTTCACAGAACAATCTAAAGTCTCAACAAACAAGGTGGCAAGGGAGGACAAGCACAATCTCTTTTTTCCAGTACCAAGGGAAAGATTCATATCCTGCACACCACCAGAACATCTGTCTCCTTGACAATGTCCTATGGGAGCAGTCAAACCTATTTGAAGATCAAGTAGTTTCAGGTGATAATCCTCATTTTCTCCTAAGAAGCCAGTTCACGCTCAACACCTTAGCAGTTAGGCAGAACAAGCCTTCCTTGGGGAGCATGTTTGTCGCCTAGAAGGGTATTCCCTTCATGTTAATATCTAGATAAAAATAACTTTTCACAGCCTCTTGGGAAGAGCACCCTTATAATCCATATTTCGGCCCTAACAAAAGAGTTTGTTATGTCCCTTGAGAGGGCAAGCACAGACATCTTTAAGGCAGGAGTTTGTCGGAGTTATCTTCTCCACTCCTGCCAAAATCCATTGCTTTCTGAAGTAAGGAGTCCGTCAGATGTCAGCAGGGACAGTCCATTAGAAACAACAGCCTCACCAAGTTGCAGGGAAGCATGCCCTATTATTTCCTCACTCTATGCAGCTCCAGGCAGTCATGCTATCACCTGCACCCTGACCCAATCCAAGGCCTTTTGAGGGTGTACAGGACAAAAGGTAACATATGGATCATAGTTCAGAGTTCAGTTCTTTTATCTCACCCTCAAAATTGCCATGCAAAATACCATGATGGATATTCTGGTCTATTGGCAGCTGAGCTTCCACTAGTACCCACCATCTGTTAGGCTGCAACCATGAATAGGTCTCTGTAACTAGGATATTCTGCCCATCATACCTTGCTCCTCACACGTCCTCATAAGACTTATATCAAGGGCTGTGGAAAAGTACCTTTTTCCAGTTGAAACAATGTTCATTAGGTTTTAGGTCTGAAAAGAGAAGTCGACATGAAAAACACACTTTGAAAGTGATTTTACTTCTCCATTGGTGGGATTCTGTTTGCATGGTTTTAGCAATCTGAAAGTTATATACCTTATCAAAACTACTTATCTAAGGTCCCTCTACAGTAAAGGACAACACAGAGATGCCTACAGATGGTAATTTATCCCCTCTTTCTTAGCCCCACAGTAGGATGCAAATAATTGCCACCAGAGGATATTTCTTTACTATAGAGAAACCCTAGCCAGACCTTGTAGACTAGAAGCCCAACTTGCAAGTAGACTTTGAAACCTGACTGGGAGGAATCCCATCAGAACTAAACTGAAGTACCTGATTGGACTGAGTAGATTTCACTAACAGAGCTTCCCACTACAAACAGGAGACACAATCACAACTGGGTTATGAAAATCTTGGTGCTTACTAAGTAGTAGATCTATTATTCATTTTCTTTGACATTAACAAGGGCTCTTAAAGCACAGAGATTTCTTTGGCTATTGTTAGGTAAAATGTCAATCCTCTGGCATGTGATTAGAAAGCTTTTAAGCTAAAGCTAATATTTCCTTCTCTCAATTATTTGTGTGAGACAGAACTCACAGTTGGTGGAAATGAGGTGGAAGGGAGTTCTGGAAACAAAACAGAGTAATAACGACACTTTTTTACTCTCACTCCAAAGATCTGTAATAACCACAAAAGCCATCTAAAAGTTCTATTCCATGTTTGCTGGCTAATGTAAATGTCTATGCCATATTTGCTGAGTGCACAAGTAAAAGGACAATCTGAGCGTCTACAAGCCCTGCAAACCCAGACTCCTACAGTAAAAGTGCAGTGACTAAGACATAGCTGACAATTTTGCTGAAGGTGCATAGTCCAGAACAGAACACAGCTCATTCTTTGAGATGGTAATAGCTCTGCATTGCTAACAATAGAAAATCTTGGTTTGGTCAGTAAATGAAGCAGAAATCTTCAAGGACACGTACGTAATATGGATCAAGAAGTGCCTTTTTTTTTGCACTTTACACTGAGACTACATTAACTGCGTAGACTTGTTCTCTGCTGTTCCTTCATGGCATCAATAACGGTATTGCTCCCCAAGAGCCCATCAAGAGCACCTTCTGAGGAGTGCCTACAATGAATATCTTTGATGCAGAGGAGCAAGAAAACTCCTTCTGCACATCTTCAAGAAGGCAACATGCAGTATAAGCAAGAATGGATTTATATCAGCTCAGGGTGGGAATTTAGTGCAGGACCTCTCCTGCCGCCTAGCCCTCAAAGAAACAACCTGCATGACAGACACTGTAATAAGAAGTCGGAAGGAACATGTATGATGATCACAGTTTCTACTCTGAGTAGAAAGCACAGCAATGAGATGACTACATCCTTCATGCAGCTATAGAAAGAAAGGGAGAGCAATAAGCCAACTTGTGAATAGGTTCTGTTCCTATTTAAAACTGGCTTTCATCTTACTGAAGTCCTTCAAAAGAGTGTTAATTTCTTTATCCAATAAAGTAATATTGAACAACAAACAGAATTTTAATCTTCTCAGCAGCTCCAGCTGGGAGAAGAAGCCATTATTGAGAACTCATCTTTATTTATGGTTTTGGTTGTTTGTTTTTGGGTTGTTGGTGTTTTTTTTTTCCTGAAAATGGGAATAATAATCCAGTAGGAAAAAAATATCTCTATAAATCAGATGCAAAATCTAGTACTTCCAGATCCTGTAATTTTACCGTGAGTCATATGTTTGTTCTTTTTTTTAATTCTCTCTTAAAATCCCAGTTCTGTGAATCAGGTACTGATAGCATTCTAATATTTTGAAAGAAAGTCAGTTTCCAGTCCTCTTTTTGCTCTGTCAAAACATTCCAACATCTGGAAGGAATTGAGAACAATTAAAATGCTTTATTTTAAAAAATGCTTGGTGAGGAACAATGGTCAGCAAGACTTATCTGGGGAAATTCCCGAGGCTGAGGTGAGGCTGAGTCCATATATGATGTCTGTAGAAAGGAATCATTAAGGAGCCACCAAATGCTAGATGAAAATTTAACACTGTGTAAGGGGTTTTGTGTTACTATATAGTATCCTATATAGGAAATGGCTTGTGCTTCTAGTGAGGAAAGGCAGCAACCCTTACTGTGGTGATTGTGGCATAACTTTAAACCTGTCCTCTATTAGCTTACATGGTAGAAGATGAGATTTCATTCGTCTACTCCTTTTTCTTTCCATGTGCGTATAATGAAAGGAGGGAAGGGAAAAAGTGAATTCTAACTGCATTAAGGTACACTGTACTTAAAAGATTTAGAATCATCCCCCTTGCCATATTAAACTGGATTAGTCAGATGGATCAGTTTTGCAATTTGTTGCACCCAGTTTTATATGGACCAGTTTGAAGCAGTTGCTACATTATTTATCCAGCCATACCAGAATGGAAAGGATAGGTTTATAAGCCTTATAAAATCAGCAGGTTGAAAAGGGCAACTTGATTAGCCAGTTTGCAGTATGCCTTACACTTCACAAACTAAACACACCAGCTGGAACTACTTAGCCTGCTAACAAATATCCATATGCCATGAAATTTCATAAACAATGAAAAGGGTCATTTTTTTTTCCATTTGGTTCAAAATGTAATCTACTTTTTAAGTATGTTTGCATTTTTAAGAGACTGTTGCAATGAGACAGAAAGCAACTGGAGTTAAAGCTACACTTATAACATGTGAATAAGCAGCTGTCATGGTGTATTGTAATTGAGCACCAATCACAGTCTAAAAATAAAAGCCATAAATAGGGGAAAAGAGCCCTAAACCCACAAAAGCACAGAGTTTCTTAAAAAAGTCTGAGGGAGTAGGAATCATAGAATGGTTTGGGTTGGAAGGGACCTTAAAGATCATTGAGTTCCAACCCCCCTGCCATGGGCAGGGACACCTCCCACTAGAGCAGGTTGCTCAAAGCCCCATCCAGCCTGGCCTTGAACACTTCCAGGGATGGGGCATCCACGACTTCCCTGGGCAACCTGTTCCAGTGCCTCACCACCCTCACAGCAAAGAATTTCTTTCTAGTATCTAATCTAAATCTCCCCTCTTCCAATTTAAAACTGTTACCCCTTGTCCTTTCACTACACTTCCTGACAAAGAGTCCCTCTCCGGCTCTCCTATAGGCTCCCTTCAGATATTGAAAGGCCGGTATAATAAGGTCTCCCCGGAGCCTTCTCTTCTCCAGGATGAAATATTTTCTTCTTCAGAAGGAAAGGGAAAAACAGGGACAGTGCTTACACCCTACCCTCTCTGGACATGTCTACAGATAGGTACAGACAGATCTGAGCCCCTCTGTCTCAGCAAAGTCCCATTCTGCTCCAGGAACAGTTTGAGGACAATGAAAGATACGTTGTTGGATGAACACTATTTTCAAAATCATCAGGGATCTGCTTGAGCACAACCCACTCACACAGTCAGAATATAACACACAACACTACAAAGCTCTTTTTGAATAAAGGGAAGCACTCATTTGTTCCCCATTAAAGAGATTTTTGCTTAATAATAGTGATCTGGTGACTCTCGACCACTTTGGAATCCAAAAAGTCTCCTTTATGACATGAAGTCACCAGCAAAAAATGACACCCTGTGTGCTTTCTTGCTCTCCATCTGCTGGCAAGTGGCACTATTGCAGATTGCTTTGGAAAGGTCTGTTACCCCCGTGTCAACTCAGGAATATGCCAATAGGGCACTTGAAAGTGAGTAATACACTGCCTCCACTCTCCTTGGTTATCAGTTCCCTCCCCTTCCCAATCATTACCAACAGTTTTAAGGGCTCAGGTAAAAGAATAAAACAAATGGCCATTCAGCTGTGGGTCCCATATCAATTCATAGCACATGGAATGGCCCTAGTGAAACAGAGAGCAAGGGAGCTTGTAATTTCGTGTAACTCACAGCCACGTCACAATCAATACTGCATAATACAGATGCATTGTTTGTCTCTGAAAGCAATTTTTTCCCCCAAAGAATTCTTTCTTTCTCTTTTCATTTTTTTTTTCCTAAAGAAAAGAGAAAAGCCTTATGGAAAGCAAAAGAGGTCTGCGAAAATCCCATCACTTTTAAATTGCTCACTAGTGGCAGCCAAGATATATTTAAATTGCAGTTCAGTACGGCATGCAAAAGGATACATCCTGCTTTATAGAGTTCTTCCTCAGGTTTATTCTCTTCCAACTTCCTACTCAACCCTCAAATAAATATTCTGTGCAATAAATACAAAACGTCAATAAGTCCAGTATGCAATGGCCTAAGCGTTACCATTGACAATTTTTGAGACCAATACTGATTTGCAATGGTTCATTGCCAGTCTCCTTGAAGAGTCTTGGTGCTCTCAGGTGCAACAAGTGAATGACCCAACAGCACCAATATGTTTGACCTGAGCAGCTGCCTTCTGCTCTGAGGTAATTCCCCTCTTCCAGTATGACAAGACTTGCCTTTACGCAAGTGAACAACAGAGGAATCAATAATGAATCATACCAATGCATATAAATACTTACTATCATGCAGAAGACATGATCTTCTACAGGTATGTCTACACTACCAGACAAGAGGGCTCAAAAGAGGGCTCAAAAGTGGATGTAAGGATGCCATTCCCATGACCTCAGGCCTTGCCATCCACACTGGTATTTATAGCTCAAATGTCCCCACTATACATGGAAAAAGATGTACTTCACATATCTGCTGATGTTGTGGGAGCATAACATGCTCTGCTTCACCACAGCCTGATCTGTCTATATCACTTAAACAAGAGTTTGCATTCATGCAGAGGCTGGGAGCTCTCTTCTCTCAGAAAAATCATAGATTATCATAAATCTAGAGCTGCTAACACTCCTACAGGTAATCACCATGGATGGAAGGCAGCTATGGGTTGAGAATAGGCTCATACCCATAAATTTTTGATAGTGTAGGCATACCCTTTCAGAACATGCCTGATTTCTTTGCTTTAGGTAGCTATGCACTCAGTATTTTAGCTGCTTCACAGAGAACATAATTTGCCCATTCAGCCTCTCCATTTGCCATTGAATGGAAACTTTGCAGCATTAACAGAGAGGTGTAAGAAAGTCCACTGCAGAAGCAAGTCCACACACATGCACACATGGAAATCTTCTTAGCTGTGTATCAGCAATGATTGTGCTTTAGTCCTCGGCAGAGAGGTGGTTTGCTCCTTCTCCTCCATTGTGGAAGGTTTTTGGTTTTTTCCATGGGAAATTTCCTTCAAATTGAGGAATTCAGTCAGAAGAGCTCCAGAGGCAGACAGGGAAAATTAGCTGGTAGCTGAGAAGAGTTTATTGGCTTCCGCTGCTTGTGAACAGCTCAACAGCATGGAGTCCTCCAGGTTGGTGTATCTCTATAATCTTGACCCACCTGGAGATCCATGGTGTCGAACCATGAACTTATGAAGACAGCATTGCCTCCAGTGGGTGCGGGAGTTCCTCTTCATCTTCAGCGTGTTGAACAGTCCAGAAATTGCTGAATCTTTTCCCATTTCTTCTATGGCAGGCAGGTTCCTTTGTTTCTTTTACTACCCCCTTTCCACCATTGTACAGTTTAATACACATGGACAAGAGGTGATGCACACCTTTCATTTCAGCATTTGATAAGTGGCAGTCACTCTAGACCTTCCATACTCAGTAACTTCTGTGTCAATTAGAGTTTCAAGACAGAGACCCCCAGTAGGAATTACAAAATCTCTGATTGCTTTCACATCTAACCATCTCTGAGTAAGTTTGTTGGATGATTGCTCTGTTCTGTAGGGATTGAGAAGGAAGTACAAAATTATTATGAAAGGTATTCTTGGTTGGCCAAGAAAGTTTTATAAAAGAAGGAGGTTTCCCAGTATATCTCAAAGATGGTCAGATTTTGGATTGTTTTTCTATGTGATAAACAAGAATCTTTCCAAACCCAAATCACATCCTTATGTCCAAGGACTGTTATGTTCTGTGGCAGAGTGATGATTATCTTCTAATGCAATTTCCTGCCACTGCTAAGTATGCAAATACAATATCATAAACTGTTCTTTAGTTCCACTGACTCTGTACTTCCCTTTTGTGTCCCTAATAAAAACTCTCTTACAACCTATGGTTATTATTTTCAAGCTTTCTGGCTCGCCCATTTCTCTCCTACAGTTTGGTTTTGATGTATAAGTAATAAATGGCCAGCATGATGGCTATAGGAGCTTTATGAAAAAGTATTAAGAAATCTTCCTGTGAAGGTTTAGATAAATTAATTTCACTGAAAGAGCAAATTTCAGCTGACTGCTTGACATTAATTAACTTAGCTTTACAAAACCCCTGCAAGGTATTATATGAATTTTAGAACATGGTATGCATTTTACAGATGCATATGCTGAGGTCCACAGAAAGACTAAATGCCACATTACTATTTTATGCAAACAGCTGATCAATGTGTTGATTAAATTGTGTGGTGATGATACACTCTTGACAAGAGTCTTTAGCTCTCTCCTCTGGGGAGTGATAGGAGGACATTTTGAACACCCCAAGGAATAATTCCTGGAGACTTCATGCCTCACAGATGTCTTCTGAGGTTATGGATAAATGAGTAGAGAGGCAAACCTTGAGAGGTAGACTTAGGATAAATTATGCAACTGTGCACAAACAAATCACCTACACATAGAAAATCAGGAACTAGAAAGCCTTGACACCTGTAAGTCTGCAGGTAGTTTGGCCATTCATTTTTTTTTTTCCTTTTTGGGGGGAACAAGGCAGTAATCATTCACTATTGATATGCTATTCCTGGTGAGTAGACACGACATAGAGACAAGATTCCTCATGAATGTCCTACCAACCTATCACAGGGAAGAAGTGCACACAGCCAGCTCACGCTGTAAAAGTGTGGATAAGTCAGGAAAAGCTTAAAAGGAAACCTTGCACCCATTTAGGCTCTGTTCAACAGCAAAGTGAAAGGTACTCTCTAATCCCCCCTTTTTCTAGAACTGTAGATGTTACATTATCATTAAAAGAAAGCACAATCTAACATTTAGTATTCATATATATGATACATATTTTTAAAATTATATCAAGAGGTGCCAGTGACAATTCATTTTTGAGAACTGTACTGTATCAAGAAAGTCCAACTCAGGCAAAGAAATTATTGCTGCGTCTTGCAGTGCATCCCTGTAAAGATGCCTCACAAGGATGTCTTTAAAGTATTTGATTTGAATAAATTTCTGGTTTCTATAATAGATGTGTTTGGTGTTCATTTTCTTCTGCAATGTATTGCACTGAATATTTTCTCAGGGACAAAATACATGAGCTAATGCTGAGGGATTTTTTGGATGTGTATCTGTTCTTGCTGATTACTCTTCATTTGAAATTACAAGGCTGTTCGTGCCATTAACTTAAGTTGCAGCAGAGATGCTTATGATATCACAGAAGGGGCAAATAATGAATATAAGCAGAAAGAACTCTTATTCCTTGCTTTCATGCACTTGCCAATAGCAATTTCAAGCAAACATATGCACAGTGATTCAAGTTATGATAATGACATAAACTCAGTTTATATAGCAAATAGTACATTACTTCCTGAGTTGCCATACAGAAATGTATGGGATTCCTGCTTATGAAGAAATTATTCTTCAATTGGAATATATGGACTGGTGCCGAGTAAACCCACAGAAACATGTGGATCTGATGAGAAGAATCGTTCTCAGAATGAAAAATGTGGCAGACTCTAACTTCAGGGAAAAAATAAAGAAAAGACACAGTATCTGATAGATCAACTAAATTACAAGACTGTGTTTCTGAAAGTTTCCTAAAAGGCTTCAGCAGCCCTTTGATCACTTTACTGTTTAATGGCACTGTGGATATATTGTTCTCTGTTCCATTTCCAACAAGCATGAATCTGAACAAGTTTTACTAAAGCAATTGTCATGAGAAAATCTTTGAAGAATAGGGACAGGGAGCTGCCATAAGGCACCAAGGAATTTGAAAGAGAGATTAAGATTAAAATTGTAGTCCCACTTTCCAATGCTCTTTTGATTTTTGCTTACCGCTCCTGCCTCCTCCACTGCTCTTGTAGGACTGTAAACCTGTATTTCAAACATGCTGCAGAGTTGACTGACAGCAAGATACTATAGTAGTGTGGGAAGGTAATTGATGTTGCATTCAGTTACTTTCCCTTATGATATTATCTTTATAACACTAAATTCCAATGCACCACCAGAGAAAGTTTCTTAAGAACTTCCTGACTGTCAACAGCAGACCAGACTGATAAATGTGCCAATAAAAAGCTTGAAGTGTTCTGTCTTGGGAATGGGATACAGAAAATACTTAGATTTTCTTTCTGCTTGTGTCAAACATCCTGGCTGGGGATCTGCTCCAAGACTTCTTTAACGTACCTAATTATACATAGTAACTGTTGGCTGACCAATCACTGTCCATCTCCAATATTAAGAAGAATTTGCTGCTGTGGAGAAGAGAAAAAGCTCTTTTGCAGATCTCAAAAGACAACCTAGTCTTTGTAACTTCCTCTCTCCTCAGAAGGCAAAGTGGAATTTTAAGAGAGTCTGTTCCTTCCAAAACCCATGAATTCTGTTAGTGGTTTTTGGTTTGGAGTAGAGAGTTCAGATTTACTGTTATAATGCTGCAAAATATTAATGTCTGCAAAATACTAGGCCTTAGCTGTGTGTTATTGCAAAGTCTTTCAGTGATTGGCTTGAAGTTATGTGAAAGACATTCCTCAAAGTAGATTTTCTTTTATTCCTCACTTGTTCCTTTAAACGGTTCTGGTTTGGGGTCTTTCTCTTTTAACATTACAAGGGCTGGATAAAACTGCCTCCAGAGACCACTGGTATCACCAGCAGTTAATTACCAGCAATTGTGCTTGACTCGGAAGTCTCTTCTCTCAGATGATAATGAGCTGGATTAAAGGAGATACAGAACGGTTACCCTAATACAACTTGGATAATTAAATTCCAATATTTAAAATTCTACTTGGCATTGCAATGGGATACCATACTCTATTTCCTATCCTTTGATAACATGTAATTCTGCTAAATGCTCTGTACTAGCTGGCATGTTTCAGCCCAAAAGTGTACTGAATACAATGCAGTGGGGAGTTTTCAGTGTACTGAAGTAATATATTTTATTATTCCCTTAAGGTGATAGATAACATGAGTATGTAAACCATTTCCAGTGACATCAGACTAAACATAATGGAGAATCTAACATGATTTGGAAGTGTTGAGCTCTAACAGCTCCAAGTGAAGGCTTTGTAAGAAAGATATTCCCAAAATCTCAGAAAATCAGCCTCATAGGCTTCCCTAAAATGCTACTGAAGACTTTCTTGTAATTATTACTAGTCATATGGGGAAACGCAGCACAGACAAGATGAAAGCTCTGGTTAGACAGCCATTTTTATAAACATCACAGAAGTGAGAGTTACTGGATGGAATTTAGGCATATAAATTGAAACTCCTGCCAAGTCAAGGCTTTTCACGCCTGTGAAAAGTTACTAGTCAAAGGGACATGTCAAATAAATTGATTAGCACTTGTTTAGAATTTTTACCAGGATGGACTTTTGGGTGACTGAACTTGAGTAAAAAATTTCCACTGATTTCTGTGGAGAACTTGAAGACAGATACTTGTTTTGTAAAGATACAGCCTTATCTCTTAGGAGGTCTGAGGGTGTGTTTGCTTGTTTGTTTTAATTTGAAGTAAGATGTTGTCTAATACTACCTGTCCACAAAGGCATAAGATGAAGCTTTGTGATGACCAGAAACAAAAGGAGATGTAGTTTGACCTCTGTGGAAACAAGATTTCACCCATGACAGCTCCTTGTGACCTGAGATTTCTACCTAACAGGCAAAACCAGGCAAAATTTATTTGATGTGAACTGTATACTGTGTACTATTGAAATAATGAATAGTTGCTGATGGATATTGTATCTAGAGGGCATTTCACTCTGCTGAGTCATATAGTTTTTGCAGTATGTCAAAAATGAAATGATTCTTCTAAGGGCCAGCATTTTTCTGAAGACAAATAAAGACCGGCATGCAGCTAAAATCTTTTAACGAACAGCACAATCTATCAGTTCAGACATGATCTTGACATTATCCAATATCTTAGCAACTGACCTTGCAAACTGCCTGTCCCCAAATACTGCCCCATGCCCTCTTCCATCAAACAATTATAACCAACATTGAAATTATGAATGGTTTACTCCAATTGCTTTAATTGTTTTATAAAACCAAGAAGCCATCTGGCAACACTGTCGCAGAATTCAAGAGAAAATAGAGGTCTGAAATAATTTCATCCACACTGGGATGTTATCATGGCAGACACCATCATTGTGAAAAAATTGCTCATTGGATGTATCCATAAAAGGAAAGAAGACAATTTGAGTCCTGAAGAATTTTAGAGAGGGTAGTATTCAAAAATAATATCAGCTTCATAATTATGCACAGGAAAATCAGAGGCTTCAGTCACCAGAGGAATTTATTTACTCTTAGGAGATAATCCTGCCCCAGCCCACTGGTGGTCATTTCTTTAGGGACTTAAACTTTTAAAAAAACACCTCCTGACATCTGTATCATCACACGTTGAAAATAAATAGCCTGCTGAGGGTTGGCTGCAGAAACTTGCCTCTTTGATGAGTTTAGCTTCTGCTGTGAGAAACATGGGATGTTTAATCTTGATCAAGTGGGACAAGGAACACTGTGGTGTCCCTGGCATTTTCAAGAGAGATTATCTTTCACATTAAGACTTTTAACTCCTTACCAGCTCACTTCCTCAATGTGCTAGTCATTTGCTTAATGCCAGAGAATGAGACGTCTATGTAAGGGAAAATCTCAAGCACAGCACAAGCCATTTTGTGCACTAAAAAGCTAAACTTTAGATTCGAGATAGCTGCATGGTGTTTTAACACACTGTGCTCTTTCCATTACATTACCAAAACTTTGGCCCGGCAGAAGTAGTGCTTTTTCCTAATGTTGTTATAGAAACAGTGTATTTCATAACTGTGTTTTAGGTAGGACATCAATCCTTACATGTAGAGGACAATTTTTCATAGGAACATAACAGTGGTCTCAGAACAACCAGGGTTTTCACAAGGGACCTGCCCTATTAAGAATTCAACACTACCCTTTATAGAAAGACATGATTTTCCCTGAAGAGCAAGTGACTTTGACAGTAGGATTTTGATTAATGACTTTGGAATTTTGTTTCTTGTGCTATTTTTGAGGGTTTTTTTGTTTGCTTGTTTGTTTATCTGGGCAAACAGTCATGATGCTAGAAAGAAATCGGTGAGAGTGAAAGGAAGGTACGAGACCACATGTCACCTGTCACTGTGTCACAGTCTTATGATTCTGCTCTAATGCCAAGCTCAGGAAATTAGGTTAATTTTCAGGGAGGCGTGTTGCTTTGCCAGTGTCTGAAAGCTTCTAAATTCTATAAGTCTGCTACGCATCATTCCTGACAGGTGGCAAAGAGAAAGAACATTTATTAAAGCAGAAAGAACAAACCAAGGGGCACTAGTCCATCCAAATATGCTGTTTACCTCAGAATGTGTGAAATTAAAAATAAATATGCAGAGTACAATGACTTTTTTTTCTCATTAATGCTACTGACAAAACTAAATAGAAAATCAGACATATATTTAAAGAGAAAGTTGATCTCAGAACAAAAGTATCTCCAGCAAGATGTTCTCATTTAGAGATGGTTTTGTTTGGACACTTAATTGGAAATCCAACTTTGGTTTGGTATGTTTTTCTTTTGATTTTCCTAGTTCGTAATAATTTTGTCTAAAAGCTAAAAGGAAAAGACAGGCAGGCAGAGAAATGTCATAGTTAGAGGATAAACTGATTAAAATGGAGAAAACAAAATTACATTAAAAGGCTGTGATGTATTGCAGGACAAAAAGAGAAAAAAAAAAAACAACAACAGAGCAAAACCCTGGAAGACAAGCCATTTATTACTTTTTGCTTTCAGAAAATGATGATTGTTCTTCCTACCAGTTGAAACATTGTTTTAGAAGAACTGATTTTCCCAGTTAAATGGGTGGAAACTTGATTTCCACTCTAACCACTGAATCTCCCAAGAAATATAGCATTTTTGGAACATGCTGCTGTGCATATCAGAGGTAATTGGGTAAAACAACCTGGTAGGGTACAGAATATCACCAAAAAATTCAGAATGCAACTCAGCTTAATGTGCACCAACATAGAAACCAGGGATGTTCATTACTTCTGCCACTGTCATGTTAATTCCTAGGAGAACCGCATCGCACAGAGTTAGTTAAGCAGTACAATGAAATATTTTGTATCTTGCTAGCAAGCAGGTAAAGGACAGCAAGCAACCTCATGGTAATAATCTGGAACAACAGATTCTTTAAATGTATTTCGATTATCCTTGTTCTTGTGGGGTTTTTTACTATCACAGGCTCTAAGTCATTTTCTGGACTCACCCGTACTTTTTGCTTTAATAAACTGTAGGATAACGTGTCACACACAAGTGCCATTTACCAGCTGTCAGGTAATTTCCCAACATACCACAAAGCTATTCTCCTCAGTAGATGGCTCTCTGTAAATCTATGTAGTTGTCTAAATCACCCATGGACTCCAGATATCTGGTGAGCTACTTTCCTTCTGTAATCAAAAGACCAAACTACTTCTTAAATAGTTTCAACGTAAACTGGAAGACTTGTTGCTACTGTGCTTGGATAAAAGGATGCTAGCTGCAAGCAGCCATGGACAACAAAAAGATTTTTATTCAAACATTAACAAGGAAAAGTCTCCTGAAGAACACTACTGAGTGAACAGCAAGCAGGACTTCAAGATTAACCTTTTTTACTTCTCTTAAGCCTTCCAGGAGCTTCTTCATTATAACTTGAAGAAAATCCATACACATATGCAGAATAAGAATGAGAAAAGGAGAAAGAAAGAATAAGGAGGTAAGGTTTCTTTGTGGTTTTTTGGTTTGTTTTTAAATACACAGAAAATTATCTTTTGCTGTAGAAAATATGAAGATTA
This sequence comes from Calidris pugnax, assembly GCF_001431845.1. Lineage (NCBI taxonomy): Eukaryota > Metazoa > Chordata > Aves > Charadriiformes > Scolopacidae > Calidris > Calidris pugnax. Next base: position 8,408,833 of record NW_015090800.1, on the reverse strand, counting down.
AAATTTATCCAAACATAAAGAATAGAACTGTGTTCTCTTTTACTTCCAGAGCACCCCGGGCTTTCAGAAGAATTTCTCCCCTATCTCTGCAGCTGAAAGATGCTTCTTTTCACCCCAGGGGACCATGGCAGGGGAGAAATCACCCTCTGCCAGCTCTGCTGCAGCACATTCTGAGCAGTCAGGTCATTGATCTAAGCAGGGTAACACAGACACTCACAGAGACAGCACCAGGTGGTTTTGATACATATGGGCAGTCCAGAGAGCCTAAAAATACCCTGGACTCAAAAGCTCTGCTAAGGTAATACGGCACAAATGGAACAGACACACGTACGCTCCCACTTCTGTTCTAGGCACTGGAGCTCTTCTGGGCTCATTATAAAGTCCTTAATGTAGAAGACTTTTGAAGTCCCTCTAGCCTGCAATTGCCAGCCTGTCTAATTTAGTGTTCATTGTATTATCTCAATTGTGGCCACTGCTGGTGGGCTGCTCTCTGCAGGTGTGAGGATGGTGGGAGCAGGCAGGTTGTTCATCTGGCATCTGATGCCCCTGAAATAATTACTGTTAGCTGACAGTGTGATGGAGACAGATTGCTTTTACTCTCTTCTTGCATCCAGATATTTCTAAAATACAAACGCAAGTGCTCTGACAGAAACTGCCAAAGCAGCAAGACTTCTGCTGAGCAAATGCTGGGGAGAGCCTGCTCCAAGCACGGTGGAGGTTTGTAAAGTCAACAGGTTTGAGGCTGGAGATTGTGCCAGCATCCACCTGTGGGTATGATGGAAGGGCATGTTACAATGTACAAAGCTGGTGTAGCTTTGCTGGAAACCAAGATATAAATAATCCTGGGATAGGTCTGTTTCATTCACCCTGTGTGACAGGAGCTGGAATACTGAAACCCTCCATGTTGGTAGAAAAAAGGAGAGCCAGAAAATGAAAATTAAGTTTGTAGTGCATTTTCAAGTGTATACATTAAAAGTAAAATAAAAACCAAGTCCCAGATTTGTGAGCCAAATCCTAAATACTTCACTTAGTTTTAAGATTCCCTCTGTGACACTCTTGGCTTGCAAAGGATCGAAGAACAAAATTGTGCTGTCTCATTCACTCTGCAAAATCACTACAGATAAATATACGTCTATAAGGAATAAGATATGAGGTAAGAAAGTGGAGAAGAGAAACCAGAGGCAGAAAAAAGGTGGAAAAATCCCCCTGTGTGAGTGTAAATCAAGCTCCTGAAAAATGAAAAAGAAGGATGGAAAAGAAACATAAAATAGAAACGTAACAGAAGAAAGAAATACAAAAGAAAGAAAAAAAAAAAAGAAGTGGCACACTCTAGTAAATTAGATAACACATACAACCTCCTCGTGAACGCCAGTCAAAAATGTAGTTTAAAGAAAAATGGGGTAGGGAGGAAAACAGCTGAAGAAGGAACAACTGACAGCTAAACAGAGTTTAAGAAGTAAATCAGAGTTTGGCCCAAAGCAGTGGGATGGTTCCATCCCTAATCTATTAATCTAACACACTGAACATAGTTTGGTAACATCATTCATGTCCCACTCAGCTGGCTTGCCTGTGTTTTGTTGTACAGAGGTTATTTCAAACTGTGTCTTCTTAACCCATTCCTTTGTTTTAAAACTACATCCTCTATGGCCAGATATCAGGAAGCATTTTGATGCTTTTATTTGTTTTCCCATACATTTTTACACCCAAAAATAAGAAAGGTGTCTATTACTTAGCTCACAATCGAAAGGCATAATTAATTGGTTTGGAATCATGTTTGAAAAATAGTGTAAGCTAGATAACTTTTGTAGAGGTATAATTTTTTTATTTATATGTATGCGTGACCTTCTCCAGATCCTATAAATGATTTTCTTTCAGCTGCAAACATGAAATAGATTTCAAGACCAAGTTATTTCCTGAAGAATCAGTTGATTGTTTCAGGCTTGCTCCCCTCCGTCTTGCTCCTACCTGCTATTCCAGAGCCAGTGAGATAGTAGAAGCCATAAAAAAGCAACATCATTAATGGGATTTTATCCTCCCTACCCATGGAGATGGCTTTGATTTTTGTCTAGCCAAAAAAGTGTTGTCTCAGCATTATTCTCTCCAGTTCCATGATCTGTCCTCTCTTGTCATTTGCAACAGCATGTGCTCCTGCTGGTATTGTTCTAAGTCTGTAATTGCCTTTGTTTTGTCCCATTTCTCCCTGACCATTGATCAAAATCCCACTTTCTAACACTGTCAGATCCCTCCACACCTCACGTGCTCCTTGTACCTTCATGTCTGCACCAAGGTGGCATGTCCCACAGTAAGCTAAAAGCCTGCCCACCCACGTGGTCCTACCAGCTTTGGTGCAAGTGGTGGTTTGTCAGGCTGCTCTGTTTTCTCCTGCATTCACTAGTGTCTTTGCCAAAATACATCACCCACAGAAATCCCATTGCAGAATGTCAGTTGAGCATGTTATTTAAATTTAGTAGGATAAAAGCAGGTGTCTGTCTACACATGCTAGTGCTCACGCTGAAAGGGAAAACTTATGGGAAAAAAGTAACAACGCCAAAACAATGCCTCCCTCCTCCATGTCCCCATCTGGTGAAAAAAACTGAACCAGGCGACAATGTAAAGAACATTAACCTGCAATGAATTTGCCTGATAGTCAAAATCCTGACACAGTTAGGCAGTCACAAACAACTGTGACATCCTACGCAAGTACTTATGTTTCATGGTGATATTGATTCAAAAGCAATCACCCTACAGGAACAAGGGACACTTAGGAACTTGTACGTACCCAAACACAAGAACGGTCCCACAGAAGGCACCAAAAAGTATTTATGTTCCAAGTTAGACAGGCAAAATTGATTTCAGGTTCAAAAACTGTATTTGTAGCAAATCAGTGTAGTCTGTTTTAAGAAATTCTTATAGCAGCCTATTCACAAAAAGATAGATAAAATTGCCTGATGTACAGGAAATTGCATGGCATTCCAAATGTAAATGGGCCCAGTCAAATTAAATACGTACTCTTACTCAAGAAAAATACCAAGCCTTTGGGTCACAATCATGTCACTTGATGGACTATATCACAGTAGTAACAAATATATTTTTATAAAATTACCATTATCTCCTAAGGAATATGTGTCCTTATTTTCTCCTTCTTTGTTTCCTCTAATTTGATCTGGCATTGTATTTGGTTTCTCCACATACACTTTGCGCACTGCTGAGATGGTGTTGCCATCTTTCAAAACAATGTTAAGCAAAAACAATCAGCAAGGTTTTTTAAATTGTGTTTAAAAATGATAGAAATGAAAAGCAAACAATTCAATAAGCTGCCCAAAAGCTGATGAAATGCATTGTATTGAATTTCTAATGAAGAAATTAGTTTTGGGGTTTTTTTTTGTTTAGTTTGTTTTTTTTTTAAATCCAGGCAGATATTTTCTACTAGAATTTTTAGCTAATAGAAAATCAAGTATTTTACTAAGGAGAATTCTATAATAAGTATATTAAAGTAATAACTTTCTGAGACTCTGGATTTTTTTGGCATTAATTGCTTTTTAATACAAATAAATGGCAGTTATTGGCGGTTTGAGCAGTTATTTTTTGTCTTCCTCTTCTATTAGGTGTTTCCTAGTGCTTATATAAGTGAAATTACTATATCTGAAAAGAAATAAACCCCCTCTGCTCTAAAATATTTTCTTTCATTAGAGACAGCAGTAATTCTGTAATACACATACTAATAAGGAAGTTTCTTCTATAATGAAACACTATAATAACTGAAAATGAAAGAAGCAGACTGTTTAAAAAAACAAATGAGTCTGAAATGGGAAACTCCTTGCAACTGTAGTGTCAGCTCAGAGTCTTAAAAGTTAGTGAATGTAAAGGGAAAGGGTCACAAAATGAACTAAATTGGTAATACTTAGTCCGAAATCTGGAGAATAGCTGGAATCTCCCTCTTCAATTCCATGTAGAGAGTTAAAACACATCTCAAGTGAGAAACAGGAACATGAAACAAACCTGACGAACTTTTCTGACTCCGGTTGTTGCTTTCAACTTAGACTGGTCCGTTCAGGACAATTACCCACTCAATGACATGTTAACCTAAAGCAACACCATGGCACTTCATTAAAATAGCAAAATAAGATCATTTTTGTCTCAGAAAACCTTTTCTAAAATTTGGAGTGAACAATTTGCCTTCCAAGACTAGCTATGTACTAAAACAGTTATGATTAATGAGACCAGGGAGCAAAACTTCACCAGCAAAGTGCTGTTACACCAATGCGTAACGAATCTAAACAGTCTGTTAATTACCAGTTTTTACAGCTGATGCTTAATACTAGCAGATTTTCTCATGCTTGTACGTGTACACTTACATTATGTATTTTCTAAAAATACTAATTCCTGTGCCATGTCATTAGCAGCCTTCCTCCGCAGAGCTACAGCACACAGGTGGGAAATCAGAGCTGGATCGCTCCTTCACTGTTTGGAGACAGTTGCTATTCAGGCAAAGAGAGCTCTTCACTTCTAGTTAAGGAGTTCAATTCTGCAGTCCTCGCTTAAACAAACCACCGATACTCATGCAAATCTTCTGCCTACATCCAAGGGGCTGCTTGTGAGAATGACAGTTTCAAAACTCTGCCAACGGGAGAAAAAAACCCACTCTACCTCAGGCTAAGGACACTGAGGCGTCTTCAGACTGCAGCTACTCAAAAAGTATAACTTGAAGCACTTTACTATTTACAGAGCGTAAGGAAATAAGCCTTCCCACTAATTCATGAGCTATACTGCAAATGTTGCTACAGTTACCACCAATGCAATTTCTGAACAATGTGCACAGGTATACTGTGCTGGCTGTGTAAGTAGCAGGTCTAACAACTACAGCTGTTGCCAATATAAAGATCAGTTATTTTTTTGCATATAAGTTTTATAAGAGCAAAAGGTATTACAGAGATGTACTCTCAATGAAGGCCCTCAACAGAGAAAGAGCCAAAATTGAGGCAATGGCCATCTTTATTTTACCTCTTTCTGCTCCCGGTATTTTTTTACTGGTCTCTTAAAACCTGAAACTCCCAAGAACATGCTGTTATCAAAGATTTGATATTATGGAATTGTTGGGAAGAAAGTTTTGGATTTTTTTTTTAACTGCTAAGTAAATTCATGAAAGATATCTTTAAGAATTCAGTACTGGAGTATTTTGACCACTTGTATAATATGTTGTTAGCGTGTAAACCTGACACAGACTAAAGAAGCAGTTTACATTGAGAGTGCACTGCATGGCAGTCCCACCATGGTCTGTTCTGTCTTTTAAAGAGGCTGAGTTCATCCCCAAGAGCAGTCCCGTGTCAGTGAGAGCTCCTGTGTAGCCCTCAAGCGCTCTCCCACTGCTTTGCAGTAAAGACACCACAAGTATAAAATTATATTTTACTTGAAAAATGTGAAGACCGGCAAACATTAACTGTGAGTACAGCAAGAAGATTTATAAAGCAAGTGGATAGATGGCATTTATTTCACATCAAGCGCTGCATCAGTCAGGAGCTGGAAAATAAAAACAGCTTGTGACAGGCAATAACCTGTTCCGATGGTACAACGGCCCTCATAATGAAGCTGCAATCACTCTTTTGATCTCCCGCGGTCTTGTTTCTTTCTTTTCCTTCTCGATAAACTGGCACTTCCAATCTATTCTAATTTTTCTGATTCTAGGCTTTGATTTATACTGCTCTGACTATTGTACATCCTGTCAGAGGAAGGAGGAGTTAAGGATTCAAGGTGGAGGGAGATGCAGCACTGACATGAGGGTGAGTAAGAACAGAGAATAATGCCAGAGACTAAACGATTCTGATGGGTGACGTTTTAGCCTGTCTAGATCTATAATTATACATAATATTTTCCCTGCAGTCCTGGCTGACATGAACAAATACCCCTCACAAAAAAAAAAAAAAAAAAAAAAAAAAAAAAAAAAAAGGAGAAAAGCTCTGTGTAAAATGATGGTTCAATAATAAGAGCATGGTGTTGAATTCAGAGCCGGGACATCTGGGTTCTGCTCCCCTTGGCATCAACATGAGACTAGACAGAAGCAATTTATTCTTCCTTCTGCCTTTGTTTACTCTGATGCAGAGAAATGGATTTTTATAAGCTCTGCTTTGCTTCCAAAGAGCACCAAATGAAGAACAGACTCTTTAGAAGTGGTGTCTCAAACAGAATCTCTCCAACCATGGTAGCTGAAACACTTCTCTATCTATTTACAGAACCCGGGTGCACTGTGTATATCCCATGCTCCTTTCAGTTGTTTTTTCATGAGTCTGAGATGTTTTTGAAACATAAGAATCTGCATGTAGGCAGAGATCACTGATGTCCCTACCCAGGAGTAGAGTAATTATACATGCTGACATATAGTAATTATTTACATTTCATGCTTCAAGGGAAAAACATGCATTTTGCTCATCAGTCAGTAGTCTTAAGTGGAAGAATACTTCTTTGAGCTCTGACTTGCTAATCAATGTAAAACCAGGCACATAAGAACTGATACCAAAAGTAATTTTAATCAAAGAAGGCATAACAGTTAGTATAACTGAAGGTGAGGCTTATTTCCATGTGAGATTGCTTAGCTCAGTTACTACCCGTATTCTGCCACCTACCAGCATAAAAGACACGGAATCAAATATTCCTTGCAAACATTTGCAAATGTGCTGCTCTGTATTTTCAGCATGTGTGAACAGGTTGTATGTGTGGGAGAGGAGATACTAAGAAATGTGGGTAAGAGAGACCGTGAAAGATTTTGCAGTCTTTGCTCAGACTGGATACCGTTTCATTCTGTCCTTGTTTTGTGCCAGACCTGGGGAACTCGCCTCACGGTATGTAGCAGCTGACATGGCAAACATTTCTGGGGCCTTTTTTCAACACTGATGTGCTACTCGAAGTGAGGAAAAGAGCAGCAGCATCTGGTCTACAGTAAGCAGAAGAGACAGCAGGTGGTATAAAAAAAAGGCAGTGTGAAAATAGCAAAAATGCTGTAAGACTGGAATCCCTTCGCTTGCATTGCCAGTCCAAAGCATTCAAGAAAGGGGATGATGAAGGAGCCAGCTGCTGAAGTGAAGGAAACCACAAGTCAGAAATTAGCTTCCCAGGGAGGCCAGACCAGGATCACACACTTTTCCTTGGGACACACACACAGGCAACCAGTTTTGAACTTTTGAAGTGGTCTGAACCCCATGTCGCTGCCAGGGTGGAGGAGATGCAACACATTTTCTATCTTGTGTGTTTGTAGTCCTGGTGTAAGCAATCAAAACATCCCCAAAGGTAGTTTGCCCACCATTGCCCCAAAGATACCCACAGTGTGGGCCTACAATTGGCCTTAGTGCCGCTTTAAAGGTATTAAACATTAAATCTTTCCCTTTAAGAAGACAAGTGGACAATTCAAAATAATGACTCCCCTAGCCCTAAACTGTAACGTATCAGCATTATCTTCAGAGAGGTATCGAACCAAAAGATCCTGCTGCAAGCCATCATCAAGAACAAGATGAGGTATGGAGTCAGCCACCAGAGATTTGCAATAATTGTCTGATGTGGGAAAAGGGACAATAAATACAGCCCCTGATGAACAGCCCATCCCTACGGTTTGTCTTTTCTCTGAGATCTTTCTGATTTGGTATCTGTCCCCTCAGCTGTGCCACCCTTGTGCCCTTCTTAGAGCAAAAGGGAACAGTTGTTGGCCAGCTTATCTGCCTGTCCCACCATCTAGGGCATCTTTAGCTTCTGCTTATAATTACCAGATCATTATATTAGAGGAGGGAAGTTATATCACATAAGTTAAGTGAACAGTCATGTGAAAAATACCAAATGCCCAATGCTGAACATGAAAAACCTTAGAATAATTTCTTAGCCTTGACATGATCATTGAAACTATTAATCAGACTGCTAAGCTTAGCCAGCACACTTGCAGATGGACAATTCAAAATATAGGGGGAAAATATCCAGAGGACAAATTAATGACAATTAACAGATTGTTCAGCATAGGTCATTTTTTTTTTCATCTGAAAGCAAAAGAGAACATCAGATGTCCAATGGGACCGATATCCAGTCACTCAGGACTAAAGGAAGGTCTGTTCTCAGAAAAGCCCATCATCACACAACTGTTTTTGGGGCTATTGGAAACTCAAAAATTTTCTCACAATTTTCAGGTTAGTGGCAATCAATCATTCACAGCTCTTTTCCTGTATAGAAGCCTACTAATTACGTCCCCATAATAACTGTTTGTGTTCACATTATGCTCCAGCACACCAGCCTGATCAGATGACTTGCTTGCAAACAAATTTCTTCACCATTAGCCTGGAGAACAGCACAAGCTTATAATGACCACATGAGCAGGAGTGAGCAGGGAGAGCAGCTGGCTGGAATATAAGAGAATTGTGTGGTTTTGTCCCACAGCTATTCTTTACCTATAGCTTGACAACTTTTTGTGTTCTGCCCTCTCTTCCTTAGACTGAAAGGTCAGAGATAAGAACCAGAGAACTCCCACAAAAAGGCAGATTGCAAACTGTTCACAACAATGGTACTCTCCTACAATGGATCTGCAATACCAAGCAAAATGGTACCTCTCAGTGTGACTGGGGCTTTTTAGGTGATTGTTGACTCAAGGACTTGAACAGCAGATGATGTCATTTCATGACTCTCTGGTCTGTCTCTTTTCAAAGAATGATGAGAAGTGCACGGTGGAAGGGAGAGGTGTATGGAAGAGAGAGTAGTAAGAAAGAAAGAATCTGAATGGGAGAGTCCTCTGTTTTCAGTCTCCTGGATGTAGACTGAATTCAAAGAAAGACTGAAACACAAAAGAGAAATCCGAAGACAGAAACTTTCCTCTCTCCTCTCCCCATTCTTTGCTCACTGTCTCCCATCAGCTCTGGTTACCAGAGTGCTGCTTTCCATAACATAATAAAACTTTTACTTGTTTTTGGAAAAATATTGCTCTCTTCAGTTAGATGTTTAATTACAGAATTGATAGATTATTATTAAAAAAAAAAAAAAAAGTAAACGCAGAGCAACATTTGCAAAATCTATTCTTTGAAGAAACACCAAGAAAAGAATTATTTGATTTTCAGATTATTTCTCCAATTAAGCCCTTCATTCCTCACTGTGAGACAGATAACTTAATCATCTATGTATAAATAACAGTAAGAGCAACTGCATGACGTGATCTACTCTGTTGTAGAGTACACGGGGGTTTTTTTTGCAGATTTTTTTATTTCCCCTTGAGAGGCTGCAGGTACTAATTGCAGCAAGCAAAAAAAGAAAAAAAATGTATTAAATACGGCTAGTATATAAAATCCCAGCTATTCATGAGCTAAGCTAGCTACAAAGGGTCTGGCCCTGCACCCTTCAGCAGGCAGCACTGCAGGACTGAATCTAAAGCTGGGATGGCACCTACATCATCTCCTATAGGAAGGCAAACAGCTATGTCATTGTTTTGTAAGTTTGCTTGGAGAATGCCTGTTTAAGCAAAGACCAGCTCTCCTTTTCCTAGCTGTGCAATTCACATGGGAGTTCAGGGAACAGTGGGAGAGCAGACAACATGCAGCCTTTCTCCCCACTGGCACATACCCACCACTTTAAAGCAAAGGCAATGACATCACTTTTTAGCTAAGCAATTCTCCCCCCAACCCCAGCAAAAAAAGGACCAACAGCCAGGTTAGGATCCTCTCAGCAGTAGCATGAGAGGTAACTGGAAAGACACGTTAGTTCCTATCAGAGCAGCCAAGTGCACCTGGGCTTTCTGTGAGATGCTCCCTCATTTTAGCACTTTTCCTCCTCCTTTCTTGCATCTCTCCTAAACACCCATCAAGCCCCAGCGTGCCAAGCCCTGGTATCAGAGGAAACACGCTGCCAGCTGACAAGGACTGGATTAGGCTCCTTCTAAGGCTGCACTTTAAGCACCCAGAGGGGTTCAGTGTAGAGCAGCACGAGGTCTGGCACTCAGGATACATATTAATCCTCTCAGATCATGGCAGGGAAGCTTGGGCTGAGCAGGAGATAACAGTCTTTAAAATCCCTGTGCCTGTACGCACTAGGTGAGACCGTGTGCTCTTTTAGCATCCAGGATGCAGTGAAATCAGAATAGGACATGCACAGCCTGAATGCCCCCCCGCACACCCATGGCTGATTGTTGCAGCAGAGCGGGTTAAATCAGGATAGAGGAGAGAGTTGGCATGACGACTGCAGAAGTCTTCTACGTGGCCTGTGCGAAAACTAATCATTACACAGTAAAGGGTAATAATTACTTCTTAATGCTGCAGTGCAGGAACTGGCTTCATGGCAGAGCACAGTAGGCTGAAGAGATGGGGTGCTTGTCAGTGTAGCAAAAATAAATAAATTGGTGTGATCACTATCAAAGAGGTCTTAATAGACCTTCAAAATCAGCAAATGATTCTTCTTTATTTAGCTATTATATCTTCTCTGTCTGTGTGCTCAGCTGCTAACAATTTCTTCCTTCCTGGCTGTTGTGCTTTTAGTTTTCTTCCTTGGTTTATGAAGCAATAAAGTGCAACGAAAATAATCTAGGTACGGAGCACTTCTTGTGAAATAAATAAATAAATTAAACAAACAAAGAAGGAAAAATAAAGTAAAATAAAATAAAATAAAATAAAATAAAATAAAATAAAATAAAACCCCACCAAAACCAAATAAGAGAGCACTCCTGGATTTTTCTCCTTGTTCTCATTGTGTAACTTTAACAACACTGCCAGAGGATTAGGAAATAAGCTCAAGCACAGCCTCCTCAAGCCTTGAATTATAGGACTGAAGATCTTCTTTTTAATTCCATCTACCCTATTTGGAAATGAGAGTTAATTGAGAGTTTTTTACCTGCTATGGGATGCAATCAGGAGTCTCTGCTCCTCCCAGTTAAGTTAAACTCAACACAGCATCTAAAGTGTATCGGAAAATGAAACGCAGAGAACACATTTCTCCTTTGCAGTTGTACTGTGGGTAAATGTTATGCTATCATCATTAGTACAGAATCTACATAGAATCATAGAATCATCAGCTGGTCTTGTCTGCTGACCTGCAGTGGGGAAACTTGATATTTCAACTGTTACTTGAACAGTGGGGGAAAAAGTGGGAGATGCGGAGAGAAAGGGGCTGGTCCTCATTCGAGTCACTGGCAGGAAGACCCCTTTGAGAGAGAAATTGGTTGGCCAGCTTGTGCCCCAGCTCACACAAGGAAACAGCCCCCTGTGAGAGTGAATCTTCAGAAACTACACCCTTTGTCCAAAGCCTCTCCCTGAACAGCCACACATTTAATTTCTAGGATGCCACTATGTCACCTTGTCACATCTTCCCACACTAGGAAAATATTGCTGATGCTGGTTTGCGTGTCTAAGGGCTTTCTCTCCACAACTTTGCATCCTGCCTTTCCCTCACAGCTCTGTACCCTCCCATCGAGGCTGCTGGGGCAATGTTTGCAGAGCCCCTGGGGCAGTATTTTCCTGTGGTCTTACTCTCATGCTGTTACCCCTAAAGCCTTGCACCTGCACATCCCAACAGTCTTACTGTGGGGGGTTCTTATGGGCAGTGACTGCCACCAGCAAGAATCACAGAATCACAGAATCACAGAATCACAGAATCGTAGTGGTTGGAAGGGACCTCAGAGATCATCGAGTCCAACCACAAACAAAAAAACCAAACCAAAACAAAAAAACCACAACAAAACAAAAACAAAAACAAAAAACCCCAAACACACCACCCACCCCCTAAACACACAACAACAACAACCAAACCAAAACCATCACCCACCCACACAACATCCCACCACAAACCAATAATCTTGGGCACTAGAGCATGCCCTGAAGAGCCATGTCTACACGTTTCTTAAATACCTCCAGGGATGGTGACTCCACCACCTCCCTGGGCAGTCCATTCCAATGCCTGACAACCCTTTCAGTAAAGAAATGTTTCCTAATATCCAACCTGAACTTCCCCTGGTGCAACTTGAAGCCATTACCCCCTGTCCTATCGTCTGTAGCTTGGAAAATCAACCTTTTTTTCCTTAGTCTTGCTGCATTTTGCTTATAGCTTTTGGTTTATGTAAGGGACACAATAATGTTCATATGCACACAAGGAACTGGCCATACAGCCCCTGACCTGATAAATGCATGCTCCAATCAACACTAATTGTAAGCAGTGACAACCAGCAGCTGAGGGTTTGAGCATGTAGTGGTGGAAATCATATAGTTACTGTGGAAAGTGTATTATGGGGAGAACCAGCTGCCACACAGCAGCAGGTGTCCAGGAGAGGTCTGGAAACCCTGGTTGCATCTCTTCCCAGCAGAGTGTCACAAAGTGACCTTTCCCTTCTGTTTGTCCTCTTTGGTTTATTTTTCCCTGGCTTATTTTTTCCCCAGCTTATTATTTTCTCCCAAATTTTTCACAGTTAGGGACAACAGAGGCTACCATCTATGGACTCCACTAATAAATCTTCATGCATGTGGACCTGTCTTAATATTTCTTGTGCAAACCAGCCACGGTGGGAGGGAATTTCTATTACACTAACATATATAACATATAACATATAACATGTATTGGTTTACATTGTTTATTCAGTTTACACATGTATCACCAAATATATTGAGGAAATCACCACATGACTGAAATGGGTTGGGAGAAGTAAAAAAATAAGATCTGGTGATAGATCATGGTAATTTATAACTTACAGGTGAAAGGTGGTGCTAAACTCTTAAACAAACGGGAACAGTGTCTTCTCTAGAAAACCCTGGCAAAACAAGTATGTGTGTCCCCAAACCTAACTTCTTTCCTTTGTCCTCTTTTCAGAATAAGTTGGAGAATGCCATTGAACTATTTTTCAGGTGAAAAACTACAACCCACTGGGGCCTGCCATAATGTTATATTGTGTACTTGCAAAGTTGCTCATTGGATTCTAAAATGCACAAACACTGCCTCCAGAAAAAAAATCCATTGCTAATTTGTGTGGGATGGTCCTGGCTCTCCTTTGCCTTCAGTATTTTGCAGTCATCTATATAAATATAAAACAGCTTTGAAATGTAGCCCAAGCAGAGCTGCAGCTTTTTACAGCCTTGTAGGCAACAACGAAAGAAATTAGGTTCCAGATAGAATGGAACCAAGCCCATGTTTTCCTTGAGATTTATTTTGTTTTGCTTGATAAAGATTTTGGCGTAGACTTAAAAATATTGTACCTAAACTTGGATTTCTAAAGCCATAGTCAAGAACACACACTAACAGCTTGACTTTTAAATAAGCAAAGCACACTGAAATAATTTTTACAGTTATCAGTAAAAAATGTGGGGGCCTCAGCTATTATGATCTTGGAAGTGTAATTTTAACATTGCTATTGTGTGGGTTTCTTAACAAACAAAAAGATTGGCTTCTGCTTGTTTCAAAACTTTTCAACTCACCTTTAAGTTTCTGACTTTAAATTGGCACGTAGTTGCAGTACAGGACAATCCTGCATGGGTGAAAAAATGATGTTGTGATTCCCATGGGATTGTGGTCATAACAGCAAAAGCCTGACCTAGAGACCTTTCCAACGAACCCATGTTCCACCACTTACAGACATAAAAGACATCAGCAAAGCAGAGATCATCTTCAGGAAATACATCCTTTGTCATATGTTCAGCTTTAGTTTTCTATTCTGTAAAGTTCTTTTTCTTTTCTTTTTTTTTTTTTTTTCCCTCGGACTCACTAGTTAAAAGGCTATTGTCTGAATCCTGATACAGCACACAAAATGATACACAGCTTTGAGAAGGCTGTGATTTTGGAGCTTTCAAGGGAAAAGCAAAAAGAAGAAATCATCTCTCTTCTGGCATTTGGGAGGGGCAGGTCTGCTCTAATGAGGTAAGAAATTGTACACATGCAACTGCTGAGGGAGGCTTTCTCCTGTCACATTTGCAGGGATGCAAAGGTCTCTCTCAATGCTTGTCACATCCTTCCTCGTTTTTTGCGTGTATAGGCTGTTTGTTCCAGTTTACTTGTTTGAAGTAGAAGACTGAATGAGAAGACAGACTAAAGGCAGAGCTGTGACCACATTTTCCCTTTCTCAACGCACTGTTCCCCTGTAAAGGGAAGACCTATAAAGGGAACACAAAGGCATTAAGCTGAAAGAGAAGCATGTCTGCAAGGAGTTTATCATCTCAGGCTGTCATATGATGGTTACAGACAGTGGTGCAGGAAAGCACACTTTGTGACTGGCATTGAGATCTGCCTGGGAACCACATGTACACTAAAATTCTCCAACTGTTACAATGAACGAATAAATGACAAAATCTTTGTATTTATTTGTAGGAGGTCTTTCTGGCAAGTTAGAGGTTAATTAAGCAACTTTCCAAAGTGTCTAGTGGTTGTTTTGATAAGTATCTAGCCAAGAAGGACAATAAATTTCTGGTAAGCAGCAAAAGTAAAACATGCTGAGCATCGTCCAAAGAAGATGACTATCCTGATGACTCCAAGTGAGGCTCTGACTGCAAGAACAGCTTTCCCTAAGCCAGCTTGCCACTCAAAAGTGGACAGTAGCAAAGGGAATGGGCATACAGTAACACCACCCCAGCATATCTTTCTTAGGGTGAGGTGATTGGTGATGTCGGGGAGCTCCCTGACTCTATGACTTTATTTGAATTACTAAGCTTTTGGTAGTGTTTTTCTGCAGCAATCTGTCTAGTTTGATCATTTTTTTATTCCTTTGTATCTTTGGAATCAACAAAACATCATAGGGTAGTAAGTGTCACAGCTTAACCATGCAGTGATTTTTTAAATTTATGCCCGTTATTGTCCATTTGAGAACTCTGTGTCTGATGCTATGAAAATAATTAAATGGTCCCCCGTTCACCTTTTTCTTCTCTTCAAAGTTGCTCAGACCTATGTTTGTTCCTCATAAGACATATCATTTCTGGGATGATGAATCCTAGTCTATTGAACACCTCCTCTCCGGAAGGCAGGTAATTCTCCCCGTCTTTGTCATCTTCCCGTGTATCTTTCCCGGTTCTTCCATGCCTTTTGGCACTGGCGTGGGCAGAACTGCTCTTAGGGTTTAAGAAGATTATCATAGACCTGCTGAGGGGTATTCTATGTGTACCAGCAACTTCCAGGGGTGAATGGAAAGTCACTCCCTGAAGAAGAGAAAGACCTAGTCCATTTTATAAGCTAATTTTCATATGGAATAAAAAGCAACTGAATGTTTGAAAGATACTGTATCATTCATTCCTTTCTATGGATGCCCAAATTTAGGCAAGGTTCTTCTGTGCAGACTGTTACAGGAGTTCTGCCAAACACTTTAAAATCTAAAAAGGAAGGGCAGACAAAGCATGTGAAAATGCAAATGGTATTTTATACAATTTCCATGTTACAAGCTGAGGTACAGGATGTTGCCAAGTTTGTCTGAAGTCTCATCAGCAACCTGTGGTGAGACCAGGAATTCAGCCCTTGCTACTATTGTCCGAAAGAAGTAACAAGAAAATTGCTTCTCATCCTTTTAGTTATGTTATTTGAACACCCAACTTTGATTTTTAAGAGGAATTACAGACAATAAAGTGGAATATTAATTGTCAAATCTATCATTTGAAAGAATGGCAATATTTGAGTTATCTAGGGTTTTTGAAGCCAGATATTTTGCATTCCCCTGTGCTTCAAAACAGGAGATATACAGTCTCACTCTTTGTTAAAGACAGGAAGAGGGAAGAGACATAGTTAGAAGCTTTCTACAAATGAAACAGACCAAATGGTTTTCTTCATCTTCTTTCTTTTTCCTTCCTTATTTCTTTCCAATTGTATACTTTTGGGTTTTTTTCCCTTTACTGAATCACATTGCAAAATGAATAATAATAGTATGATATTCCTCACAGGGAACTGCTTCTGATGTCAAAACCTTTCAGTAAAGATCCCTACATTTACTCCCAGTGGATGAGATTGTGAAAATGACTTGCAGACATCAAACAGACATTTTTAATGAGAATTTAACAGTGAGCCCTTCATGTATTCTTTCCTTCTGGTGGCAGCTAAGTGTGCTGGCTACCACAAATGTCAAAAGTAGAAGGGTAACTTTTATTACCTTCCTTCTTTCCCACGTTTCCTTATATTTAAGAGCTTTCCATGTTTGGCTAAAGGAAGAAACTTCACAACCAAGATGCTTCACTGCTAGGGCTCAAGGTCAGACCTGAGAAGGCATGACACTGCCAGGTTAAATTTAGCACTTTGTTTAGTGATGGCCTCTCCTTTCATGTCACTCATGTTCTGACAGCTTTCATCAGCTGAGAATACGCTGCTAGAAAAGTGAAATTAGTGTGGGTGAAAGATGCCAGTAACAGATCAGGAGATCAGTTTGCAGTTTAGCCTAAGCATAGAAAAGCAACAGCAGAGAAGCTGTCTCCCTAGCTAGTCATCTTGCCTAGATCTAGTCCTTAAATATTGTGTTCAATTTATTTCTCTCTTCTTTAATATATTTTTAATATATATTTTATTATATTTTTATATTAATATATAGAATATATATTTATAATATATAAAATAAAATTATAAAAATATAATATTATATATAAAAATATAATATTTTAAATTTTTTTTTGTTTTGGGGTTTTTTTCAAGTAAGACCATATTATGATATCTACTTTCCTCCAGGCAAAACGGGCCATGTTAGCCATTTTATCCTTTTACTCCTGACCAAGATCTGGAGCAGTTAGAAGCTTCAGTACCATTTGTTGGAATGATGTTGAACATTTTAGCTTATCCTCAGTTCTGAAGAAAAACTTTCCTGATAATTAGCTCTGAAAGGCTCAACTTTCCAACACCTCAGTGCAAAGAAAGCCCCTGTGGATGGCATCTGTCTGCTCTTGTTTTCATGTGGCAGCAGCACAGCTGAACCTCAATACTTGACAATGACTGTGACTAAATGAGAGTGACTGAATTCTCACAACGCTGTCGTGAGATCAAGAAGGGTCACTCTCCCCACCTCAGGAAGCTCCACCAAAGCCTACCCAAAGGTAACAAGAGTTTGTCTCTGATCTCAGCAGGCTTTGTTTCAGGCCACAGGAACTTGTCAAAGGTCAGGCAGGAGGCTGGTGGCATGGTCAGGAGCTTATCCATGATCTCCTTGGTCTGGATCCAGCGTGCTGAGCATAAAAATATCCTCTTTTAATTAAATCCTGATGCTTGCACAAAGCATTAGCACACTTCGTTCAGGAAATGTCTGGGATATTCAATGGGTTATATGAAGAGAGACCGAAGAGGCAACTAAGTCTAATAAAACGGCAATCATGGGTGTGTACGTTGGTAGGTCAACTGGTACAAACAGATCTAAAAAAACCAATTTCTAAGTGATTTCTAGAATCCAGTTATTTCTAGAATAACTGGAGTACATATGTGATCTTAACTTAGTCTTAAGTAGCTGAAGAAATGATACAGTTAAGCCACTGAATAGTAATGACCCTATTACTACGTTAAGACTGTGAGGTTAAAACCAATAATAATTAGTGAACTGCTTAAAATGTACTGGAAGTAGAAAGAGAATAAAGGGGGGAAAAAAAAGGTAGGAATGGAAGAGTAAGAACCTAAAATCCATATATTCAAAGCAACAGGAATATTAACAGATAGTTTCTGATTCAGTGAAGTCATGCAGAAAGCAAACTGAAAAGCAAGATAGGAAAAAAAAAAAGGTACTGTGAAATGTCAAGGTTTTTTGCACCAAGCAACCAGCTTTCAAGAAATGGCACTTCAGCTGTGGTGAAGCCCCTAACTAAGGGAGGAAAATTATAATAAACACAAACAAGATGTCAGCTGTAAGTAAAAAGGGCCGAGGATGCTCTAACTGACAAGAATTTGGGAGGGAACAGCGGGGGAAACTGCAGGACACTTCAGAAAGGTCTTAAATTCACACAGTTTAGATAGGAACAAATGGGGTCTGCTACACATCCAGGGGGTAATGGGAATAATAAATCAGCAAAAGGACTTTGCAGAGTTCTGAATGATTCATGTGCGTAGGTCTTCCCTGAAAACAATGCTGTGCCAATGTCCACACTAGACCTATTTTTTCAAAACAAGAAAGGACACGAGCT
This sequence comes from Calidris pugnax, assembly GCF_001431845.1. Lineage (NCBI taxonomy): Eukaryota > Metazoa > Chordata > Aves > Charadriiformes > Scolopacidae > Calidris > Calidris pugnax. The sequence continues at coordinate 8,390,786 of NW_015090800.1, read as the reverse complement.
GTTAGAATGTGAAACGTTGACAGGGGAAACACTGGAAAAAACTGATAAACTAAATAGCATCATGTCACAAGAACCTCATGGTTATATATGCAAGGGTTTGGAAAGCATCTGAAAATGAAGTGGCTGCGCTGATAGCAAAAATACACAAGCTGTTGCTGAAGTCAGATACGCTACAGAAGGTCTGGAGGGTAGCAGCTAGCATACCTATCTTTAGGACAGGCACAGGATTGATCTTAGGTGTTATACACTGAAAAGTCTTATCTTACTTCCAGGTAAATTCACTGAAACTAACAAAAAAAAAAAGAATTATGTACAGGAGAGGAAAAAAAGAAAATAATCAGGTTTTTTCAAAGAAATGTTGTCTCTTCTATATATTCTTTGAAGCATCAAGCTAATAGACCAAGAAAAACAACCCGATAAATGTGTATATATAGGTACTATGTATCTTCTTAAATCCTTTGACAAATTTTCCTTGAAGAATGTAAGTCATCATAGAAGAAGTAGCTTATTATGACAAGCTGAAACTATTTAAGAGAGAGAAAGCAGGAACTACACATGAATGATCATTTTTCACTGTAAAATATTAACAGTTGGGTTGTCTGAGATTCTGGACCACATATAACTTCTTTATTGAAATTAGTGCTGTAAGATAATGAGAATTGAGACTGAAGTATTTCAGAGTATGTTAATTAAGTTGGGTGAGCCTAGCTTTTACATCACAAATGGAAATAAGTGTTGGCTGATGCAGAATAATGACAGGTAGAGTGAAATACTTAGAAACCCTCCTGGATTCTAAGCCAGCTGTGACCACTCAGGAAGGATATTGACATCGCTGTGGACAACCCAGTCGCACATTCTGCTTGATTACAGCAGCAGTCAAAAAAAACCCTCAAACCCAAAAAACAAAACAAAGTTTCCATTAGAGCAAGGAGTAAAAGGTGTTAAAATGAAAACAGTTTTACTGTATAATCCAACAGTCCTCACCTGGAAAACAGTGTCTACATTGGTCAATCCATCACCAGAAAAGGAGATGGAATAATTCGTATTTTTTAAAATATGCAAAGTGATTGGGAACCCTGGGACTGTCTGAAAGAAGAAAAGAACAAGAGGGTTCATGCTTGAGTGAATGAATGGCACCTATACAATGAACTGGGTGCTCCTGTTGGCCTTTTCACGTCATATAACAGAGAGGTAGCAATAACATTGAAAGACAACTAATTTAAATAGATCAAAGGTTGCTCGGAGTGTGCTTTTCCCAAGAAAATATATAATTAACCTACTGAACTCACTGCTACATGCTATCACTAAGGTAGCGAACTTACTGGGAGGCAAAACTGGATTAGCTGCTTATCAGGTCTGTGAGTGTATCTGCAGTTCATCTAGACCCTCCATTTGGTGAGGAAGGCAGGTGTCTGTTTTCATTTGTAGATGGTCTCTGGGCAGCGAGCAAACACAACCTGGTGAGTATTAAAACATTTTACTTGAGGGCAGTGCATTTATCTAGGGCAGCATTCCCTGTACCTGCCTCTGAAGCGCGTGGTACGGGACATTGATAGCGACACTACACCGGACAAGACAAAATACCTGCCTGATCCAATGTTGCAGTCATTATGTTCTAATGTTCTTTAACTGGATGACTGATGCCTTTTTGAATAGGAAAATAATGAGTAATGATAACAAGTAACACAATTTCCATTAATTATTCATGCTAACGTTCGCGAAACTTTTGAGATGTATGAATATTTTCATGAATAAATCATTGGTCACTGGCTTGCACTAGATGACCTTAGAAATCATAGTAGAATGAGCTTGTTGCCATTATTCATGAACAAATTTGTGAATCATTTTCAATATATGACCACTTTCCTTTCTAACTGACTGAATATGAGAGAGATGAGTATTAAATAAATATCAGTAATGCATTTCAAAGCTGAGAGAAAATTTCTCAGGAACCTGTGAACGCGCTATTGGCTGTACCAGAAACTTATTGTTTCCCATAAACAGATTTTGCTGATTTTTATTTCTCACATGCTGGAAGGGATTATAAAAATGTATTATAAAATTGTAAAAAGAGTTTACAGATCATCCTATTTCCACTGAAATCAAGGGAGCTTTACATATTCAGACTACCTGAGAATCCTGACCCAGAGAAATTACTAAGCAGGAGAATTCTTTTAAATTACTAGGTTTATTTTATCTCCTTGGTTTCCAACACTAATTTTCACAATGATTCAGAAGAAAGATCTGTGAAGATATTTTTTGTCTCGTTCCACATCTTTCTCAAAAAAAAAATGAAAAGAACAAAGACCTAAAACAACCCATACCTGCCCACAGTTTACTCAGAGCTTTTCTAAGAGCTTGAGGAAAACCCTGGGAGATGTTGGTTTTCTCACCTATTTGTGTTGTGGATTCTCATAGAGATCTTTATTGTCATCACTGCCAGAGGTGCCCTATAGTATTCCCAGTGCCCATTATCACATTGCATTTCCCTTTAGGTAGAGACTGAAGAAACAGAGCTGTTCCGTGAACAGTTGTCAAAACACTGGCATATTCTAATTACACTTACTATGTTTCTGTGAAAGTCAAATTCTGAGCTCAATAGCACTAGAATACACCATAAATAATTAAAGTCACCTCTAATGTGAAAGAATGTAATTAAGATCAGAATCTATCCCATAGAGTCAAAATAGATACTGGAAAGATGGGAATCAAAGGATCATCTTGTCAAAAAGAAAACACACAGAAGTCTCTCAGCAAAGCAGCTGGCCCTAAATGATGGGCAACCAAACCATTTTATCCTTATGTTCTTAAAAATGAATACATGAAGCACATGGACTACTGAAAACCCATTGCATGTCTTCTTCTCATTAGCAAGCATTCTTTAGGTAGTGCTCAACGGAAATGAGATGAAACTCACTTCACCGTGTCCCATCCTCTTGGGACTTAAAATCATGTTACACGAGAGATGTCTCTTTGGAACACCTGCTGATAAGCATCTCTCTCTACAGGGAATAGACAATGTTAGATATAGCTAATGATACAGCTTTAAAGGTGGGACAGACGGTCCAAAATGACAGGCACGTCCACAGCCTAAAGCGTTTTTACACAGAAACAAGGTCAGAGCCCATGGGAAAGGGATGCAGCTTTTTCATACAATTCCAGGGGTGGCCTCATCTTTTTAATTCTGCCCACTCGTATCAGGAAGATGTAGGAAGGCAGTGGGATAAGTCACTGAGCAATCCCCACTCATCTTGGTACGGAAGGGCTAGGGAATGAAATCTAGAAGGCACAGGCAGTCGGCTAATGGGGTGAGGACAAGCAAGTAGAAAACTCTGCATCTTTTGGCCAGTTACAACCCAGGAAATGCCACAGAGACCCTGGCACAACTGAAACCTATCTTTGCCAAAATATAGGAAGTGGAAAAGATATGCAGGCTGGTGTGTGGGGAGTGTGTTAATTGTCTCATTTGGTTACAGCAGTTCTCAGTGCTTGGTCTTTTGTCCAGCCTGGTTCTTAGAGACAGGAATCCAGGCTCAGATTTAACAGGGCTTGAAATGCTACCATACAATTTAAGCTTTTTAAGATTTCAGGCTACAAGCATTTGTGAAAAAGTTATCCCTGTCATTCATGTGAGCTGGGTCTAAGCCCCTTCAGCTTTCCTTAGCCTGATTACTCCCATCCACCCATCCACCCACCCAAAGACCCCATAAAAAGGTCAGGGCAGCATTTTCACAAGTGAATAATCCTCTTCCGTGCCTTCAAATCTCTGAGAATTAGCTGCAAGTCGCTGCAAGCTGTAAAGGTCAAAGCCAGAGAGATCCAAAATTTGTGAATAAATAGCTAGATACAGATTTGGCTTCCCAGGTTTAAATACTTCATACCTATTCCTCTGTAGTTTAACCCACCCACCAGCGTTACTCTCAGTGACAAAACCAGGATCAGCTGAACCCCACCTGCCTTTTTTTTTGGTAGCTTGGAATTCAAAAGAGGTAAGAGCTGGTTGGAAACAGACAGTGGGGGGAATATCCTTATTTCATACTGTGTGTTTCTGTCCTTCCTCTGTGATTCACTACCAAGCCTCACATCCCCTGTGCCTGGGGATGTTCTCCCTCATCTGCCTCTGGTGCTAGAGGGTGAGGAGATCTGGGCTTTGGGCTGGAAATCCAACTCTCTGCGGATCCCTACTTTCCCTAAAATTAAACTCAACTTTCAAAGAGGTCTTGATTTCACAGAAAGGGAATCTGCTTCATTATTACTGGTTTGTCTGTGTTCCCCATGCTGCATTGCTATGGAAACGGGACCAGAAAATAAGTCTTTTGCATGTAGGTCATGATATTAGTGGAGAAGAGAAAGTCTGGGTGAACGGGTGAGTGGGTTACCAGAGTGAAGTGGGGCAGAGTAACCACCTAGCACTGCATCAAAACAGTGGGGGATTTCATAGTAGTTGTCCTCAAAAAACTATTGAATTAGACACCCAGTGGGCTGAAAGATCCTAGCACTTAGAGCAATTGAGAGCCACAAAACATAGACAGGGAGCCAGCCCACAGGTGAAAAATGAAGTGACAGTGGGGCACGTAACTGAACATGCAGGCAAAAAAATATGCTTTTATTCATATGCCCTGTTTTTTAGTGGTGGCTTCAGTTTCCCCCTTTTGTGTCTTCATTTCCCTCCCAGGTGATGGCAGAGCAGGGCATGGCTGCTGTCTCTTCCATCTCCCCAGGATGCTCCCAATCATGCATGGTCCAGCTCTCCCAAACCTCTTCCCAGAGGGAGTTACAACCTTTTGGGTAGAGGATATTACTTAAAATCTTGGGTTTGGATGGGAGAAGAGCATGACCTCTCCTTTTTATTATTTTGCCCTCTGTCCAAGGCAACCTGGAGACATTCTAGACCCTGCTTCCCATTACTGAGCCCCTTTCCCAAGTGGACTGCAATGTAAAAATAACGGAGTGCTGTGGGCAGGGGCAGAGAGGGCAACTCAGTGGGGCACATGCTCACCAAGTCAGCGAACCCACTGCACTTTTCACTCTCCTGATGTAAAACAAGCAGGGCTGCTTTTGCAGTCCAGGGGTCCTGCAATGGGGAAGTTTGACCAAAGTTGCAATAAAAAAGAGCCTAAAGGAGAGAGGGAGTGTAGTCTGTGTAGTTTAACGCAGTTTATAGATGAGTCACCAAGAGTGGCTGGCATTATAAACCATAGTATGAAGGGTGGTGTGTATTTAGACAGGGGCTGTGGTTGCAGGAAATGCAACACCGTAAAAGCAGACAACATGCATACCTCCTGTATTAACTGTATTAACATTGTTGTTCTTTTTTTGTTTGTGTTTTTGTTTTGGCTTGTTTTTTTCCCAAAAGCTACAAGGGCAGGTTGTGAAGCGGAGGTTGGCCCCTCTCCTTCTTTCCCCTGTTGTCTTTTTCCCTTCTGCAAAGGAAAGATCTTCCTTAAGAGACAGGCACGAGCCAACGTGTGCACACTGGTTGACACACAAAAATGGGGAGAGATGTTATTCTGGCTAGATCTGCAAGGAGAATTACCCCTCTTCCCAGTGTCCTCTTCCAGTTGAAAAAAAAAAAAAAAAAAAAAAAAAAAAAAAAAAAAAAAAAGCAAAGCTACCTCTCCTTTTCCTAGAGGAACTTCAGCACATTAGAGTAGTAGGAGAAAACAATCTTATGGGGGACAGTCTCTTGTCCTTTCCCCAGTGAAGGGATGAGTAATCACCATCACCCCTAGGCTCAAGGGAAGGAGTTACAAGCCCTGGCAGCCCCCTCCTTGGAGCTGGCAGCGGGCCGTGATGTGGCAAGCAAAGCTGGGCTCCTGGAGCTCCTCACCGGCTGGGGCAGGACCCTCCTGCCTGGCTGCCTTATGGGGAGAGGAGCAGAGGGGAGAATCTCTTCCCTGCTGCTTCCAGCCTGCTCCCCCAGTGGGGCATCACCCTGGCACTTGGGCAGCAGCGTGGGGGGAGCAGAACAGTGGAAAGATGTGAAGAGTGGCCCCAGCCGGAGCGGTGTGTGTGTGGGGTGCCCCAGAAGAAGCACTTTGCCCTTCCACAGTCTGAAATGGCTGGATTCTGGATGGGCAGCAGGACCTCGGCGCCCCGGAGCTGTTTGTGGGAGACAGGTTTTCTCCCACAGCCTGATCTGAGCTGCCTCCCAAGGCATCAGCTTGGCTCCTTCTGGCCACGGGCACCCCGTGGAGGAGACACGGGGGAAAAGAGAAGGAGCCCGGGGGCACGGCCGGGTCCTGCCAGGGGCACAGCCTTGCCGGGGGGAGCGGGACCCCCCCCCCCCGCCGCACCCCGGCTCCAGGGGTACCGAACCAGGGAAGTGGGGTGAGAAACGAGCCGGGGGAACCCCCAAATTCCCCGCCTCCAGCTGCCCTCTGCACCCCCGCTCCCCCTCCCCGAGGAAAGACCCGAGGCAGCGCTGATCCCGGGCAGGTGGGCTCTCCCTAGGAGTGATACTTGGAGGCGAGGGACCGCACTGACACAGCGGAAGCCCCCTCCCCTTATATCCCGCATCCCTGCATGGTGTCCGGCAG
>NW_015090800.1:8383450-8384237 GCF_001431845.1 Calidris pugnax | reverse complement strand
CTCGGAAAATGTGAGGATTGTCTCAAAATCAGGCGTCTCTCCTTCCCCGCTATAGACCCCGTTAGACTCGATTTTGGGCTGAATATCACAGCTGTAACTCAACAGAAGGCGGCTCTGTGTCGGGGGCAACCTCTTTGCCTTCCCTCCTCTCGCTGCCTTTCCCCGCACCGCTAGGAACCCTCTCAGCAAAAGTTTCCCTAGTTTCCCTATGTTTTGTCCTGCTCTTTCTGCCAGGAAACAAAACGCAAGCTGGTTTCTTGAATGTTATTTTCTTGGCGGGAGCTTTCCTATACCAGCAGCTGGTGAAATTCTAGGTGCGGCGAAGAAAAAGGGGAGGAGGGTAGAGGACGAGAAAGAATTGGGGGGGGGAAGAGGTCGGGGTGGAGGAAAGACAGATTACTTGGTACCGTGATAATGGGCGGGGGAAGAATAACAGTTTGGAAGGTTTAAAGAAGAGGTGGAGGTGGCATTGTCCGGGCTGAGGGAGTTTTTTGTCGGACACACGCACACCCTGCGTGGCTCTGGCCCTCGGGAACCCCCGCTTCAGTTCAGCCAAGTTGAGCTTTAAAAAAAAAAATAATCATAAAAAAAAAAAAAAAAAAAACAAAAAAAACGGAAACGCAAAAAAAAAAAAAAAGGAAGTCGGAGGAAACGTCAGTAAAACCCAAAGCTTTCCTACCTGTGATCCAATTAGGAGAAGTTGCATCCCATCCCGCTGCGAGCGGCGGCTGCGGAGCGGCGGCGGCTGTGGCGGCAGAGGCATGCGGGCTGTCAGAGCCCAGAGCCT
>NW_015090800.1:8325962-8383440 GCF_001431845.1 Calidris pugnax | reverse complement strand
CGGACACACGCACACCCTGCGTGGCTCTGGCCCTCGGGAACCCCCGCTTCAGTTCAGCCAAGTTGAGCTTTAAAAAAAAAAATAATCATAAAAAAAAAAAAAATTCAGAGCGACGGCGCTATCAAACCTGGCTTAACCGGAGAAATTAAAAAATAGCAGAAGCCGGGACTCGGAAGCGAGCTGGTAATAATTCATACTTCGCCCAGCGCTCCTGAGGAAATGAGGACAAGGTGCCACCTTCGTAGGGGTGGTGGCCAGGGAGGGAAACGGGGCGTCTAAGTGATCATCTGGGGTGAATGTCCTTGCTGGGCTTCTGCGGCTGTGGGTCCGCTCGCTGCCCGCCTGCGGGGTTGTGTGTGTGTGCTGTGGGTGTGTGGTGTGTGGTGTGTGGGTGTGTGGGCGTGCGAAGAGCGCGAAGCGGGCTCGATTAGCTGCAATGGGCAGGCAATTTCTGCAGAGAACATTTACAATTTTCTTTCAATATGACAGGATTAGTTGCTGTTGAAGGCTCTCCTCCAATAAGATCAGCACTGCTCTCTGATTTGGTGGCTTTGCTGAATAGAAATTACTGCTTCTTGTTATCTCTCAACACACTCTCTCCCCTCTTCCTCATCAGACACTCCCCTCTTCCTCATCAGAAGTCTTTATCTACAATTTGCACATCAGAACAGATTTTTCCTTTTTTTTTTTTTTTTTTTTTTTTTCCAATTACCTCTTCCCCATCTTTCCCCGCAACACTCTCCTCTTTATTTCTGGTTACTTTTTTTTTTTCGCAGTTCCGTGATAGCTGTAAGTCTAAAGCGACGTACAAGAGAAGCAGGAGAGCAAGAGATCTTGCTTTTAGATTATTGCACTCATCGGAGTCTCCATGCACTGTGGAAAAATGTTGTTACACGAAATCCAGTTTAGTTTTTTAAACTGATTATTGTGCTGAAATATTCATGGAAGCTGCTTCTGTGGCACAATGACAAACTAATTAGGGGAAACAGATACATTTTGCGAACAAGAGTTAATTCTCCTTGTGTGTAAAGCATTCCCTTTTAATTAATAGTCAGTAGGCTGAGAAGTATTTACTTTGCTTAAGGGAACTTGCCCATTCGATGTAAATAATCTAGGTATAAACACCTTTAGGTTTGCTTTGTCTTTGTCTCTCTCCTGGACCAGAATTCATCTGTGGTCTGGAGTGATGCTTTCTCCCTTGGGATAGGGATTGTCAGGGTAGGAAACAGGAGAGGGGAACCCATCTCATCTGCTCTTTGAAGAATAATAGGGGGGAAGTAATAAGGGAAGGGGAGAGAGAGGTCCACCTTATGAAGGTGACCCTGCCTTCTGGCTGCCGTCTGCCCTGCCTCATCTCTCATCTTGAAGGGCCACAGCCCTTCTCCACTCCAGTCTCCTGTTCTCCACCCCAAAAATCCCTTCACTTTGCAGAAAATATTTCTTGGCCCGGGCTTGCCCCAGGCAGAGGAGCTGCCTACACTACTTGCATACATTTAGCTGTTGCTCCTGGCAGGATCTCAGGCATGGGTCTACCCTCAAGAGGGTGATGTGCCTTCAGGGTAGCAGTACTCTAGAAATAGTCTGCTTGGCCCTGGGGTGGGCATTTCCCCTGTCATGTGTGGCAGGGCTAATTTGGAGGCAGGGAATTCTGAATTTTGGAGGTACTCATGCTTCAGTGTTACACAAGTCTATGTTTCTCTACCTGAAATAACTTTCATGGGGTTTAAGGGTTAGATCACTTGTAGCTCTTCAGGAACTAACATCAAGGCAGCTGAGACCTGACGTCTACCCCTTGGTTTCTTAGTCCCCACAGAAATTTTTGGCTGGACTTCACAACAGAGTTAGGAGACAACTGTCCGGGCAAGTCAGATGAGAATTGGCGTGATGAGGTTTGAAGCGAGCCATGAGCAGTCAATGGCCCTGTTGGGGCTGCTCCATTGCAGGTGTAGCCGTGCCATGGCAGGGGACAACCATCACCCTTGTCCTTTGCGAGACAGCTCGGCCACCCTCTGCACCTCCCACGGGCTGTCTCCGAGACCTTGGCGCTTCAGCTAGTTTAACATTCATTAATCAAGATCATCAGCAGCCTCAAAAGGGACAATGCCCCCCTCCTCTTCCCCTTATTATTATTATGTTGTTGTTTTTTTTTTTTAACCTCCCGGCGACGTCGCGAGTGTTTGATTGTGCACGTTGATTTCCGGAGATTTAATTAGAGTTCCATAACCGCGAGCAGGAGTCAGCCCTTCTCGAAGAGAGGGGCAGGGGGAGGGTGGCAGCCCTGTCCCGGGGCGACCCTGGCAGCACAGGAGGGTGGTCAGGATTGTCCCTCCCTCGGTGGCAAGGAGAGGGGCAGAGCTCTCGGGGCTTTCAGCAGTTCGCTGCATCCCACGGCTGGAGGACAGGCAGGAGGTACCTGCGGGCAGTGGCTGGGCTCTATCCAGCTGCAGGGGGCCCCCCAATGCCACGCTCCTCAGCCCCGTGTGGTCTCAGGGCTGCAGGGCTCGGACCCCTGGAGGGGCAACCTCCGCCGGGCAAACCTCATCCCAACCCCCGGGAGCATCTCTTCTCCCTCGCATGATTTCCCTTCCCACCCCCCACCCCGTGGAAATAAACACGTGAAAACCCTGCCTTGGGACCCCCACCTCCACCTTGCCTTGTCTGCAGCCCGCCGGGGGAGAGAGGAGATTCCCCACGTCCCCACCGCGGCCAAAACGCGTGTGCGCAGCGCTGCCTTCCTGAGCCCTGCTCTTAATCAATCTCGGTAGATACATCTTGATGGCACCCGGTGACTCCGTGGTAAGCAGCGCCTTTTAAGTTTGACAGAGCATCTGTTATTGCCGGCTCCTCTCTTTAGAGCGCTCCGGGTTAGACACACCTCCTGAGGGGGAAAAAAAAATGCTGCTCCCCAGCTTAAAACATTTAAAATGCATTTCCTCCCCTCGCCCCCCCTGCTCATGCAAGAGGAGAGAGGGCGGGGGAACGGAGTCATTTACAGTGTGCTAAAATAAATCCATCGTAAAACCACAGAACAAAGCGCTCAGCCCTTCGCTCGCAGGGGAAAAAAAAAAAAAAAAAAAAGGATGATCTTCCCCTGCCGCGGAGGAGCAGAGAGACGCTCCCGGGGAGGGGAGGCAAAGATAGCAACTTTGAAGAGGAGATTTCCAAAAGAAATCGCATCCGTATCCTGTGCTGCCGAGGGATGTCTGGCGGGACTTTGCTGCGGGCCGTGTCCCTGCCTAAAGCTACGCGCCTCCCAAATGGCTCCTTCCCCCAGGCGCGGAGCATCCTCGCTGGGGTAGGATGTTCTGAGAGCTGGGGTGGGCGAGGGGCGGAGAGGGAGGAGAGGTGTCCCCGGGGTGGATCCGAGGTGATCTTTTCTGTTGTACTCAAGGGGGAAGAGGGGAGCAGTCCCTCTCCGATTCAGCCCCCACCCGGGGACCACAGAGATATCTGCAGAGACTCAAGGTCCCCTCAAGGGCGAGGGTGGCTCCAGAGGGGCTGGGCATAAAGTGCCCTGAGTGGGTCATCCCACGGCGCCTACTTGCCCTCTTCAGTGCCTTTCTGTGCCTGCTTCACCCCCTTGCAACAGAGTAGGGGGTATGAGAAAAGGGCAGACCCCAGGCAAAACTGCCAGCTTCCCTCTCACTCCCAGACACACTCATGTCCACCTGGAGCCAGGGCAGACAAGGGCTTCCCTCCTGTTAGCCTTTTTCTATCCCCAGACAGATAAGGATGGCCAAGGAAAGCAGCCCCCCTGCCCTCACTTGTTTTTTCCTATTTGCCACGTTTCCTAGTAGGAGGGAAGGAGAGAGGGTGCACCCTTAGAGGTGCAGGTGCCTGACAGAGGGCATCCCAATGGTTTGGCTACCTCCCAACCCGTTTGCCATGGCTTAGGTGACCAGCTTCCCAGCCAGCAGAGAGTTTTCTTGGGGGCCTGATAGAGCAAGCCCAGGAGACAGCCCGTTTTGCAAACGGAAATGCTTGATTTCCCTTTGGAGGTCTGGTCCCCACTCTGGTCCCTGCTGGAGGCAGACATGTCACCTCCCGGGGGAAAGAAATAAGTCTGAGAGCCACGTTTATTTGGCCACCACTTCCCTTGAGGTTTTTGCCACCGGTTTTAGGCCAATGGGACTAGGAAGAGCAGGGAGAAGCCTTCATCTCTTCCTGGGAGAAGGGATCCCTGCAAAGGAGCATTTGACCCAAGCAGAGCAGGGCTGTTAAACAAGGTGCAAAGTGAGAGGGGGAGGCAGCTGCACTCCCTCAGCCCAGCTGGACTGCACCCCCAGCAGGAACAGGGCTGCTGCTCCCGACCCCCCAGCTATGGACTGTGCTTGCCATCACCCGTCACGCTGTTCTGCTTCTGTTTATCCCTCTCTGGGGCTTCCATGCTCGTTTACCTCCAGCGTTGCAACGGACAGCTGATTTTAATGGTTTTGTGCACAACGGAGGCAGGCATTTGACAGATCATGGGAAAATGCTGGTGAGAATGGGACAGCAGAACAGCAAATCATCCTGATGGTGGGGGACCACAGAGAGCAAGAAGAAAGGAAGGAACAAATCCAAATGGTGGCAACGGTGAGCCAGACTCCATGCAAATAAATCGCTAATAGGCACTTTCCAGCGGAAATTAAATGAGTTAAACTAACTGATGGTCAAACCTTTAACAGAAAAGGGCATGTAATCACTTGGCTGTGTCCAGAGCAGTGTGGACGTTAGGAGAGTTATAAAGCACAGTTAGATCTGCCAGGGGAAGGCCCTGAAACCTTGACATATCACAGCTTGGATGTCACTAGTGCTGGGAAGCTAAGAGCACCTCGCTTTCTCCTTCCCAGTTGAAACCTCCGAGCCCACCAACACAGTTAGCAAGGAGGTGTGTTGCTTTTGCCCACCAGTGACATTAAGCACTGCCTTACTAATAGAAAATCACCAAGCTTTTCTTTCACTTTCCCCCTGCATGACGACAGTGTTTTTCTGGCCCCTTTGAATCTCAAAGCCCGACATACTAGGAATTGTTGAAAACAGACCACACTGATGAAATGGAAATTCCCAGCAGGTTTAGATGGGGTTTAGAGTCTAATTTTCAAAGCCAAACGGATCCCCTCTCGTGCAGAGCAGCTAGGTGGCGAACTGGAAAATCAAATCTACTGTTTTATTAAGGATAAACACAGTATCTGGAAGAGCATCCCGCTAGGTACAGCAAAGCTGAGGGGACACTTTTTAATATAAACATGCAAGTATCAATAAAGCCCTATAAATTGCAGATCTGCAGGTTGGGTGGGTTTTTTTGTTTGGTTGGTTGTGGTTTTTTTATTCTGTAGGAATACTTGCTCTTTGCAAATGTTGCAGCATCCGAGGTGAGTAAATATATAGGTAGGCAGATCTGAAAACAGCTTCAGAACAATCTGAAAAATATATTTGCTGAGAAAAGGTGTCGCCTTTGTCCAGACTTGGGAAGACAGCTACTGAAAATGACAGTATAGCATGTGTTCAAGGCTGTCAGACATACTTTGAGTACAGACAGAAAAAGTGACTTTCTGGAGGAAGAAAACAAGAAGGAAGCATTAAGTCGAAATTTATGTAATATAGGTGTTAAAAACATTAAGAAGGGGGCAAACAGTAGTGTTTATTGTGTTTATAACAGGATACATTTTATAGCTGTGACACAAGTCTCTTAAAAGGCCAAGAGTTAAACAAAATCCTCTAAATCGTGTGCGTGTGTATGGAGCGAGTTATCTACCACATACTACTTTTACTTGACGTCGACCACAGAAGCAAATAGCCTCCTTGACCTGAAACTCAGGGGTTTATAGCCCGGGATGTCCCTGATGGGGAGAAAAGAGGAAAATCGTGCAACGGGGAGAGTCGCGGAGGAGCGCAGAGCGGCCGCCTGCAGCACCCTGGAGAGCGACCGGCCCGCCGCTGTCCGTGCGTCCGTGTGTCCGTGTGTCTGTCTGTCTGCGCCCGCACACACCTTCGCACACACGGCCATCGCTCGCGTGGGTGTTCGCAGCTTCACAGCCAAATGCAAATCGAGGATGAGCTGCACAGCCGGTGTGATAGAATCATAGAATCATAGAATCATAGAATCATAGAATCATTGAGGTTGGAAGAGACCCTTGGGATCATCGAGTCCAACCATCTACCCTACTCTACAAAGTCCTCCCCTACACCATATCCCTCAGTACCCCATCTAAATGTCCCTTAAACACAGCCAGGGATGGTGACTCAACCACCTCCCTGGGCAGCCTATTCCAATGCCTGACCACTCTTTCGGTGAAAAATTCCTTCCTAATGTTCAATCTAAACGTACCCTGTTGGAGCTTGGAGCCGTTCCCTCTCATTCTATTGTTAATTACCTGTGAGAAGAGACCAGCACCAACCTCTCTACAGTGTCCTTTCAAGTAGTTGTAGAGAGTGATGAGGTCTCCCCTCAGCCTCCTCTTCCTCATACTAAACAGCCCCAGCTCCTTCAGCTGCTCTTCATATGATTTGTCTTCTAGGCCCTTCACTAGTTTTGTTGCCCTCCTAGATGTTTCAACAAGGGCAAGTGCCAGGTCCTGCACTTGGGCCACAATAACCCCCTGCAGCGCTACAGGCTGGGGGAAGTGTGGCTGGAGCTGCCTGGAAGAAAGAGACCTGGGGGTTCTAATTGACAAGCGGCTGAATATGAGCCGGCAGTGTGCCCAGGGGCCAAGAAAGCCAATGGCATTCTGGCTTGTATTAGAAATAGTGTGACCAGCAGAAGTAGGGAGGTGATTGTGCCCCTGTACTCAGCACTGGTGAGGCCACACCTCGAGTATTGTGTCCAGTTTTGGGCACCTCGATACAAGAGAGATCTCGAGGTGCTGGAGCGAGTGCAGAGGAGGGCAACAAAGCTGGTGAGGGGGCTGGAAAACAAATTGTATGACGAGCGGCTGAGGGAGTTGGGACTGTTTAGTATGAGGAAGAGGAGGCTGAGGGGAGACCTCATCACTCTCTACAACTACGTGAAAGGACACTGTAGAGATGTTGGTGCTGGTCTCTTCTCACAGGTAATTAGTGACAGAACGAGAGGGAATGGCTTCAAGCTCCAACAGGGTAGGTTTAGACTGAACATTAGGAAAGAATTTTTCACCGAAAGAGTGATAGGGCATTGGAACAGGCTGCCCAGGGAGGTGGTGGAGTCACCATCCCTGGCTGTGTTTAAGGGCTGTTTAGATGCAGTGCTAAGGGACATGGTGTAGGGGAGGACTTTGTAGAGTAGGGTAGATGGTTGGACTCGATGATCCCAAGGGTCTCTTCCAACCTAGACGATTCTATGATTCTATGATTCTATGATTCTATGATTCTATGTTCCTTGAGGTCACATCTGTTGTTTTTAATGCTGTGTTCCTTGGAAGAGGACTCCCTGCAGCAAGCTGGAGAGGGCTGTTTCCGTGCATTACATGTACCTATTAGCTGGAGTCAGCAGCTAGAAACGAGGAAGATTTCATCACGTCCTTTAAAAGTGTCGGAGAAGCTCTAACATACACTGAAGAACACCATGAGCTGAAGCTCAGGACTATGAATAGTTCCTTCCAGTACAGGCTCTAAGTAAACAGTTATGTTATTGCAAACATGTGTCAGTGGAACTTTTCTGCAGAGAGCCTTAGTCACTGGAAACCTGTCCTTTTCACTCGCATTATGCACATGGATGGTGTATGGACACAGGAAGGCAGGCCACGCAGTTGTTTTTATTTTAATTAGCTGGGGAAGGACCAAGAGGTATTTAAAATGTAATTTTCCCTGAGGGCAGTTAGACCAGTGGTACCTTTATGTGCAAAGCTCCAGTGACTCCAGAGGAGTGCTGAGAACTGTTGTTTGGTGAAGAAATTTAAAGAAGGTCACAGTTCTGTGGGAAATATTTTTCCCAAAATATTACTTTACAAACAGACTGAAGATTTGTCTTCAGAGGGCGTGAAGTCAAAGGCTCTGGCTGCTCTTTAAGCACTTCAAGCTGAGGAACCAAATTCTCCTGCAGTGTAACTCTGTAGACACTTGCCCTTTGTATTTCTGATTTTGCCACAGGGCTTGTACAAAGTCTCTCTAGTACTGATACTACTTACCCAAGCACACATATGATGTGAATGGTTGTTTGAAGCCCATCCAGAGCCTATAATTCAGAAACAGAATGGTTAAAATAGGAGTTCCTGTACACTTTTTTATCAAGCTGCTTCTACAGGCTGCTCAGATCCATCCCATAGGAAATATAAACAGGAAAATAAATGCAATTTGCAGGAGAGGGGAATGGAACCCACACTTCTAAGGTTCCCAGTGAGAATTTTCCTATAGGAGTCTTGTTTTCTCTGCTTCTCTCCTCCTGAAAGGTGAGAGGAAAAGTTACATTTTTTTTCATATGGTCACTTACTGAAGCAGTGACACTTGCAGAAGAACATTGCCAGTTTAAATGGCTTAACTTCACAGTGGTCATACATACACACAGCTGGGACTAGAATTCAAGCAATAATAGTAACAACAACAACAAGTTCACTTAGAACCAGACATTAACACTAACCTTCCATTTACTATGCTGGATAGCACCTTCTCCTTGGTGCCTAGCGAGCTGCTGATTTGAATCAGAGTGAAAATAGTTCTGTTTGTCATATGTGATGGGGCAGACATCGCTCATCACAGTCAGGAACAATACCACGCTGTTTTATCCTTTTCCTTTCACCCGCTAGCAGTGACACAAGCATCACACCCACCAAAGCTTTGCACCACAGAGATCCAGGAGTCCTGAGCCATCAAAGACAGAGATGCTTCTGCAATTAGATACGATATTCTCTAATTAATTCTTTTATGGACTGGGTTTTACTGGCTCAGGTGAAACTCCATGTTGTGGCTGCTCTGTTTTCGGTACCTGAACTGGTATCTCCCAAATCACTGTAGTGTACTGTGTGGCATGCCAGCTCTCTAAGTGCCAGCATGGCAGTTTCTGCTGTACACTGCACTGTCCTCTGTAGATATGGCTTCAGGAACACACCTTTTCTTAGTTTTCCTTGCTCTTTAAACTGAGTTCTGTGTTCGTTGTCTCTACATTTTTCAATTCCTCTCCTTCACAGCTGGAATTTCTTTTGAAGTTTTTTGTGTGTCTCAGACTCACAGCATGAAGAAAGTAAATAATTCCCAATCTGGGGAATTTAGTCTGGAAAATTTAGCAGCCTTTCTCCAACAATGGCCAGAATCAGGTATCACTATAGAAAAAGCAAAGCAGTTTCTCCCCTATACATGAGATAATCTTCCTCCTCCAAGAAGCCTCCTTCTAATTACAGAGAATTAGGGATGCATAAATTCTCCCGGGTGGTTTTTGTTGTCTCTTCTACTCTTTGTCCTAGAATTTGCTACTATAACTTAGGATATTGCTCATATGTCTACAAATGCCCTGTTCTTTGAACCTAGCGAAGTTTTCAGGCTCAGGGTAATCCTTGACTTTGAGAACTACAGTGCAGAACTAACTTGTAAACATTTTTATTACTAAATGGTTGAGTGCTAAATTATAACTTTTACTTTCTTTACTCTAATATATCATGCTTCTCTTATCTGCTTATTATGTGAAAGAAAAAAGAAAGTCCACCAAATGGAGTTGCTCAGACTTCCCCTCCTTCCTATTTCTAGCAGCTGTGGTGTACCTGACTTATATCAGCTATTCTACAACTTTTCAAGCTTCAGTTTTAGAATCAAGACAAGATTAGTAACAGTTACTGTCACGTATTCCATAACTTGCTTCAGTTTTAGAATCAAGACAAGATTAGTAACAGTTACTGTCACGTATTCCATAACTTACTTGTTTACTCTTAAATAGTTATTTTTTCCTCTGCGGTTTTGAACTGTAGTCAATAATATGTTTCCATAAAAGTTACAAATCCTGCCATGTTTTTTTTCCTTCCTCATCTTCATTACCACCACCGAAAAAAACCTAAATATATTCCTAAGCACCCTGGAGAATTACTTGTGTCCTTTGCTGAAAACTGTGCATTATTCCTGTCTAGAAAGGGTGATATGTGCCCATGAAACATGACAATAAGATGTCATTGTTTGCTTCCTCCTATTATTTTAGGTAATTTCCTGACAATAAGATATGCTTACTAATGATAATATTAATAAAAACAACAACAAAAATTTCTGATATGGTTTGACTCAGCGGACATAGGACATATGGACCCTCTGGTGGCATTAACATATTTTATACCCTAAAATTACTTGGTTTTATGTTCCTGTGCAGTATCCCATTGGCTAAATTTCTTTGCATGAAAAGGAACAGACTCTTGAGGAGACAAGATGATAGTTTTGTAGCTCAAGCTGGTATTAAATCAAGTATAAGCAGCCTTTCAAATAAGCCTTTAAATTAGAAAGAGAAAGGTCTCAGATGAAGTTCTACATTGCTGCAGTGATTATTCAGATAATTAATCACATGTGGTCAAGTTCAGCCAGCAAACTGTATGAGCTCCTGAGCACTTTAGAAATGTGTCTTGCAGGAATACTTTTAGTACTGTTTGGTGATTCAGCAAGACTATTCATCACAACATATTGTAACCTTACACAGAAATGGAGACCTGGATCTGTTGTTGTCCATTTCCTGTACGAACTTTTAGAATAAAAAAACCCCTAAAATCTACTTTTCATATGCTCTTTCACTTTCCAAGTCATCAGTGTGGACTTCTAGGACAAAACAGTGTTTTTTCATCAAACAATTTTTTCTACCACCAATACCAAATTACTATAATTTGTACTCTTCCTCACTGTACTACACACATTTAAAAAACTGAATAGCCTGTGTTAAGAGCAATTCCTCCTTGCATGACTTGTAGAGCCAACAGATGATGCAGTGGAACTTGGTATAAGCTCCCTAGAAAGAGGAAAGTATGTTTTCTTTTCTCCAGAGCAAAGATAGAATCTTTTTGACATTAATAACAAACATGTTGAAGTAAATATAGTTACATATAGTAAATATGAGCCACTTGGAATATTCATATGTCAAAGTTTTTTTGAACCTTTAGAAAAAGTCGCTCCCTGATGCAAACTGAGACTGCTAATATTCTGCTCCTGATTTGTCTCTTCAGGGAACAACCATAGCCATGTACCTGAACTGCCTAGCCTGGTGTGTTATTCCAATTAATTGTATCTATTTAATTTTGCATGACTGCTTTTGAAATATTATAGCTACCATTAAAACTGAATTTGTGCACAGCAATTGACCCAAATAAGAAGGCTACTTTCACAAAATGTGAGGCTAAAGTTTTTTCGTTCCTATTTCCATATGAAAGACAAACCTAAGGTCTGCATTTATTGATAACTTCTGTAACACTTGAGGATGTTCTATCATGATTCTCCATGGTGTAATCAGAATATCAGTTCATGAAAACACCTAAGTGAGTCCTCAATGCTCAGCACAAAATTTTTGGTTTAAAGGTTAACAGCTCTTTAGTTGCTTTCTTGAATAGGGATGTTATGTTCTGAACCAGACTTCAGGGATTAAAGACCAAACTCAGGAGTCAGGATTATTACTTTAATGAATGACTGAAGCAACAGTTTTCAAAACAGTTCCTTCAAGAATAGGCACAAAACACCAAACACGAGGCTGCTCTGTCTGAATTGCTGAATGTTTAATGTGTGTGTGTTTGTTGTGCAGAAGAGCTATCACAGAGAATCAGGGCTCTGGTATTTCAAGTTAGTGGTTAAAAAACTGAAGCACTTAACAAAAATATAGGCTGGCTTCCTTTTCTAACCTGCAAAATCACTACAATGATTATCTCCCTCAAAGGAGTGTTATGAGACATTACTAATTAAAGTCTTTCAAGGAACAGGTCAAAAGATACATGTGGATACATGTGGAAAAGGTGCTATAGCACAAATTATTAAGAGTACAGCAACCAGGTACGTATCTATTTCATTTAATAGATGGGTTATTTGTTCCTCCTATTCGTGTATCTAATTCAACAAAGTTAAACTTTATGTGTCTAAATATGCATGAAAGAAGGTTAGATTCAAGCACATTATTAATATTACATCTCTACACTGGTGTTTCATTGAATCAATGCCATCGACTGTACCAGTAACCGGAAACATGGATAATGTGGTTTGTTCTTTGAAATCAAAGAAAAATGTGTCAGCAAATTTCCATCTTTTTTTTTTTTTTTGTCTGTGAATTATGGTAGGTTATTTGATTTGATTTACTTTCGCCACTTCTTTTGTTTTTGTTTTTGTTTTTTTTTTTCTTGTTCTTTTTTTTTTCCCCCAGAGTCTTCCCCATATTAATTTATTGGTGAATATCAGCACATTTTATGGACTTAATGTTATTCTCTAATAGTCCTTTCTGACAGAGATTTCCACTTCTAGCCTAGACCAAGTATAATTTTATGAAAAGAAAATGCCAATGCCTGGAAAAGTTTTCCTTATATCAATCCCAGTTTTTTGTACAAGCTTTTATCTGAACTGACCCTGAACAAAATATGATGGAGAATAAAGACCAAAATCTTTTCATTTCCAGGCAATAATAATAAGCAGGGAAACATATACAGAACAGAGAGAACAGAAACTATTATTTCATCATCCCAGGCCACCCTCTGGGCCTTTAAATGACAAGCAGCTAGGTCTAGTCCTGTAAAATGAGACAGCTGTACCACATTAACTTGTAGACTCCACAGCCCTGAGCCAGGTTTTTGAGTCTTTCTGTAGAGGTTTAAGAAATAAGATTCACAGAAGATAGTTCAGTCAGCAAGTAACTGTGTGAATTGACTAGTAAGAATCAGGACAAAGAATGACCCTCTGTGCTCAGGTTTTTTGGGGTATTTATATACCACTAGATTAAGTTTCAGCCTTTGTGTATGTTTATGGGCAAGAAGATCTGGGTTCTTTGCTGATCACTTGTGTTTCTGTCCATATTGTTTGTAGCTAGCTGTACTGGGTTTGGCAGGGATAGATTTAGTTTTATTCATAGTAATTAGTATGATGCTATGTTTCGGATTTGTAATGACAAGAGTCTTGGTTACACACCGATGTTTTAGCCATTGCTTAGCAGTGCTTTACAAAGCATCAAGGCCTTTTCTGCTTTTCACACTGCTCTCCAGTGAGTAAGCTGGGGATAGGCAAGAAGATGGGAGATGACACAGCTAGGACAGTTGACCCCAACTGACTAAAAGTGTATTCCACACCATACGATGTTCTGGTCAGGCATAAAAACTGGGGGTGGAAATTTGCCAGGGCTGCCACTGCTTGGGGACTGGTTGGACATCAGTCAGCTGGTGGTGAGCAATTTGGGTTTCTTGTATCACTTGTTTTTCTGTTGTGTTTGGTTTTTTTTAAAGTGTTTTTTTTTGTGTGTGTTTGGTTTTTTTGGGTTGTTTTTGGTTGTTGTGTGTTGGTTTCTTTTGCTTTTGCTTCTTTTTTTTTTTTAATGTATTTGACTATCTTTATCTCAAACTACAGATTTTTTCAGTTTCATCCTTCTGATTCTCTCCACTAATTCCTCTACCTGGGGAAGTGAATGAGCAGCTGTGTGGTGCTTAGCTGCCTACCAGGGTTAAACCACAACACAAATCCAGTTCTAGTGCCCACACTGTGATGAGGAACTTCTAATCTCTAGATGTTTGCTGATGTACTTTAGAACCCTGGGCTCAGGCCATGCAGACTTTGGGTAGGACACATTTTTTTCAGTAGAAGTGACTATAAGCAGGAAAGTGGCTGGATTTACTAATTCCTGTTTGATTTTAATAGAACTTCCTTGTTGATATTTTAAAATCTAGCAAAAGTTAAGTTATTGTTTGACTGTGTTGTTTGTCCACCATTTTTGTCATCAGAAAAATAAGCTAGGCTATGGGTTATCTTTCTCTTGGACAAAATTTTTAAAGGTAAATAGCAGTGAAGCTATTTGAAGACACACTAACAGTGTGGGGCGGCTCATAGAATAATGGCTACATAGGGAGTTACAGTTAGACAAACTCACAAATGACTAGGTAATAGTCATGTGTGTGCCTACTGTGGAAATTAGAGCTGGCTGGAGAATGTCCATTTCATTTGGTGACACCCATCAGTATTTTACAATTTGTTTTTGTTCTGCACTGTAAGACAAAAACACTGAAAAAATGATTGTTATTCTGAGAGAGCTGTGTCAGAACATCAACTTGTGAATCTAAGAAGTCAGCCTTTCAGGAGGATGACGGAGGAAGGGTCTTTCTCTCTAATAAATAGGGACCAGAAAGATTTATGTCCCCAAATCTGTCTTGAAAACACGCACAAATAAATATGTGCTTCAATAAAGCAGAAAAAAATATGGTCTGCACACAATACTTCCATTGGATCTAAATGTTAAACTGCGGCAATTAAAAGTAGGAAGAGTTAAAATAAGGGGTGAAGACCTGAAAAGCTGTAATAATTTCTATCGTTGTCTATCCTCAGACAGATATATATATACACATACGAAAATGATCAGATGTGTTACTCCACATGTACTGGATGTTAGTACTTCAGGCTTCAAGAGCTAAGAAAGTATGGCTCAAAGCTGGCACTCCAATTCCACTACAGGTAAAATGATAGATTGAGAAGCAGGTCCCAGATGTGATTTATGTAATAAGCATATGATCTCCTTAGCCACAACACCTCTATGGAAGATAAATATTTGTCTTCACCAAATCATAAAAATAATGCCCTTTGCATGGTCCCCTGCATGGTGTAATCAGAGTCATCACCACAAAATGAAAATTTATTATCTTTGTTCATGACTCCCAGGATATAGGTAATTATTACCCAGGAAAAAAAAAAAAAAAAGAAAAAGATCAGGAACACTTCCTATTTTGGTATAATTTGTTTCTAGGAAAAGCAAATACCCTTAGCTTAAGCTAAATGTGAATTCTGTTTGCTCCTTTATTTTTACAATGATAAGGTAACTGGCATTTTTTGAGCTACCTTTGTTTTGAGGTCACAAAGCAGGTTCAGCTCCTTTTAAACTGTATGATGAACACAGATGTAGAATGTTTTGCATCTGACCTATTTTTTGTGGCCTGAATGCTTATTCCCTTTTTATCTGTTACAAGATTTATTCCACTGCTTCCCTCAATGTAGTGAATTTGGAAGACCTCTCTGATGAGTACTATTTTTATTTGCGCATCCTTTATTTGAGCACTCATCATCTGGATCCAAGGCCCTCCCCAATTAACGAGGTTAGCTGAAGAAAGTTGCTGATGGCACCATTAGAATTTAGAGCTCCTCATGCCTCTCTGGATATAGGAAAAATCGGGCTCCTTTTGCTTCTGGGATAAAGAATCTCAAGAGTAAGCAGGTGCATGCATGGTTTCAAAGAACTGAGCTAATATGAACTAATTTCTTCTGCCTGAATTGAATAATGGACAGCTAGTATTGACATCTCTACTGTACAGGCCAGGGAAACCAGGTAAGTGATATTTGTTCCCTATTTTAAGTCTATAGGACACACAGCCTCTCAAAATAGCAAAGCAAAATAGTAAAGCACAGGCTTACATTTGCTCTGGGCACCATGGTCAACAAAGAAATTGTTGCCAGTGCTAAAAACTATTTTATTTCCTGGCCCTTGCTAGTGCAGGTGTGCTGCCTTATATTAAAGTTCACCATTGCTAGGCAGGCCATGCAACTTTTAGGCAGGAGCTGCAAGGCAGTTCAACATCAAAACACCCAACTATTGGTGTACCAAGCAAGAATCTGCTTTCCAGATTGCTTACAGAAAGTGGTAATTCTGGGATTAACAGCACAGCACAGCACAGGGCAGTGACCACATGCAGTGATAAAGCACTCGGCTTCCATGTAAGTATTTGGGGTGCAGAGGCAGAACTTGCCAGTGCTTTCCAACAGAAAGAACCTATTTATGAACATGTTCAAACCTACCCAGTCTGTTCTTCCTGTTGTATAATTACTGTTTACCTCACTGGGTTACATCCTCTTTAATAGGCAGTATCATTACAATGGTCCCTCTCAACCACAGTGAAAGACAGCAAGAAACAATCACCCGTCGTTTTCATTAGGATCAGCCCAGCTCTGAGGGAGCAGCAGCAGAGCTATTGTTGTGTTCTCTGCCAGATCTATTTATACACTGGCATATGGAACATTTTCCTTGCGTTGATATTTTTCTGCTTAAGTATTATGGTTTTCTTTTTAGGTTTTTATTAACGATAACAACAACAATAACAATAATAACAATCCATCCGTGTCAATATCTGCAATTTCTGATTTCCTCATAGATGAGGAAAAGAACACCCCCCCCACCCTGAAAATCTCAGGAATTTATGTGTTTGTTCTTATATCTTAAGGGACAGGGAAATCTACTAATTAAGTGTGTAAATGGTACTGATTCAAGCACACAGTTGTTTTTAAAAAAAGAATAAAACCCCACCTGAAATCAACAGCCTATTTTGTCACAGCACGTTCTAACAATATTAGAAATTCATTGTTTTAAAAAGGACACAGAATAAGCTACGTATGTTTTTCCATGAGATAAAAATCAACACCTTTGACAGAATCACTGAATGTCCATTTCTAATGTGAGAAACTACTGAATCTTACTCCCTCCAGTTGCATCCTTCTTTCCCCAGTTCCCTTGTTACTTGTCCTTCTGTGTGCTGCCAAGTGGCTAACGTCTAGACTGTGAGATCCTAGAGCAGAAGTTTTCAAACTTTTGTGTTTTATATACTCTAAAAATATTCCTAATGGAGCTGCAAATATAAGACTACTGAGAACAGATTTGGTTTTCTTAGCTATGCTTCCTGCCTTCCCTAGAAATAGCCAAAGTATTTCCAGAGGGCTGTGGATGAGCAACTGGAAAACAGGGGCATCAAAGATGAGTTTTCTGTACCTTGAGGCTAGAGTCAAGCAAAATTTCATGTGTTATCTCAGCAGTAGATCTTTTGGGTTTAAGAAGGCTCCTCTGGCAGCATATATGTAAAGCTGTGGTAGCAAGACATACCTTGTGGAAGAGCGCTGATGCAGTCTGACATGCAATAGAAAGAGAGGAACAACATTTTTACTCTAGGAAGTATAACAGGGTGTTTTTTTAAGCTGGCAGGAGGATATCTCAGTGTCTCAAAGTAGACAACATACAACAACCTAATAAACAAAATTCTTCTTTATTGGAAGAGCAAGGGGCGTCTTTTGGGATTTAGTTCTTAAGTAAAAGTTCTTAAGTAAAAGTACATTTTCCATTATGACTCTTCCTTCAGAAAAATGCAGTGGAAGTTGCATATAGGTGTATATGGTGCTTAAACTAGTTACAAGTCCAGCACTTGTTGATTAATGTAGCATATAATATTTTTTTCATTTAATTATTTCAGATTTACATTTCTCAATAGGATATCAGTCACAAAAGCAGCTGAGAAATAATTCAGTGATTATGTCATCCTCAGAAGATGGCTTTTTGCTGTGGTGAAATAGATTTATGAAAGAGACAGTGTTTATTCCTATTTCAGCATATGTCTGAATATAAAAACACATCAGTTGCATTTGTTTTTCAGAAAGAGTTCACACTTCAAAATTAAACATGACTACAATTCAATAGAAATTAAAATTTAGTTTTACAGACTCATTTATTGTTTATATTTGAAATAAAATTTAGATAAATCATATCAGGATTATTTAATAATAGCTTCAGAGGGGCAAATGTATACATTGATGGATCCTTGGATAAAATAATTGTGGGATCTCTCTCTGTCTATGTACACATGCATGTATAACTTCAAATGTCTTCATGAGGAAGGATAGGTTCTTTTTCCTTCTAATAGTAAATGTAGTTTATGGCCTAAGGTCTTCTATATTTTTCCCATTTCTGAATTGCTCCTGCCTTTTCAGCAGATGTTTCTGAGTTTAGACCTTGTCTGAAGTTCCCTTGTGAATTTCATAAGAAATGAAAAATGTCCATGGGAAAGCCATGCAGACAGTATGAACTTTCTCCTTAAGGTGAAAGGAAGAAGTAGTGAAGATGCAGTGACTGGAGTGTTGTTGCAGATGTAGCAGGACACTTGCATTCTGACTCTTATAAACCAGTTGCTCTCCCTGTTTGTAAATGCCACTAGGTGTTCTAGATTTTTCTAGTTTAGTTGTTTGCTCTATATTCAACCCTCCTAAAAACCTACTGCTTTACACTTCAGATACTGTAACAGCTTGAGTGAGTGAAGGAGAAAAGTTAAAATCTATTCTTAACAACAATGCTTCTTACTCTGCCAGCAAAGTCCTCCCTACTGATCTTATTAGTCAGCTCAGAAAGCCCTAAGGAAGCCCATGCTTATCTAGTAGAATGATCCCACTCATTGAAACAACTATGGTTTTGGAGTGCTTTAGATTACCTATTGCTCATCTCTCATGGACCCCACAGAAGTAACATAAATGAAACAAACACACACAAAAATTATCTGTAGAGTACTCATTCTGCTGTGTCCAGACTAAAATAGTGTTTAATCGTGTCTAATTAGCACTAGCCCTTTTCTTGCTTCTGAGTAAAAACCAAAGGGTACAGCCTCCCACAATGAGTGAAAAATCTGCGAATTGGGTTACTAAAGAAGAAAGTGGTTTCCATATCTGAGGTATCATTTTTTCTTTAATTTTTCTCACTGTGATAAAGTTGAAAGTACAACATTAAACAGAGCTTCACAACCAAGGGCCTTCTTCCTCTGTGTTATCAGCTGTTTTTAAAATGCTGAAGCATAAATAGTGTTTTACCAGGTCCAGAAGTCAGTCCACATAAAAGAAAATACTTCAGCCAGCCGCAAGTTCTCCTGGAGGAGTGCAATTCCCAGTGGCATTTTCTCGATGGATGAACTGCCACTGGCAGCAGTGAGTGGGTACAAACCTTCCCAGAGAAGAATGCTACTGCCCAGACCCCCGGAGCAGCTCTAGGTTGTGGAGCAAGTATGACAGCCTCAGTTTGGAGACTGATGGCTCCAGCTAGGATACACCTGAAATCCATGCTGCAAAGCCTTTCTTGGGCAGTACTTGAGAAAAGAGTCCCAACAGCCATAATTTGAGTGATTGACCCTCACCATACATCTCACACCAGTCCAGTAAATTCTGCCTTTGCACGCACAGACCAGAGGAATTAAGGATGGTTCTGGGACTCAAAAACTGCAATCATGAGCAGGTCTAGAAAAACTTTTGTAGCTTCTTCCCTAGGAGGAATGTGCTTTAATTTCAATGAGCCAGGGGGGTCTTAACTAATCTCTGCTTTATTAATTAGATGTGCTATCAGAAGCTTCCATGCCATCTTCTGAGGAAGCAATGAGAGGGAATCTGAAAAGGGACCATTAGTTAAAAGAAGTAAAGATGTTATACACAGCTCTTGCGCCTGCCTAATTACTCATGACATGAACACACATGGCTATAACTAGGATGCACCGGAACAAACTGTTCTATATATTTACAGCAGTTTCCTGCAATTCCAGAAAACACATCAACACCTGCACAAAATGTAAAGTGCCAGTAGCCCCTAGGCAAATCTCCATTGAGTAAACTTATACAAGGACTGTAATAGACAATAAAAGTGTTCATTTAAAAATAAGTTTTAATTCCTTCTAAGATGTTGGATGCTTATCTCCCAAGGGATTAATTTGTTTGAGACAGATACTGAATGTTCCCAAGGCCTCAATGAGAATTCTCCGCTGAATGAGGGTAAATCTTCTGAAGCTTGTACCAGAGTGGAGATCAATTTAAGGAGCTTGTAGCTGTGTGTCTGAGGAAACAATTTAGGTCATTTTCTTCTAGCTTTGAAAACAGAATCAGAAATTAAAAGAAGATCAAGCAATTTTATTATTAAGGAATGAACATAAATCTGTGGAACTTGATTTCTCTGCCAATTACACTGGGTTTTCACTAGGGTAGCTCCATGAATTTTAAGGTAATTATTGCCAGTTAGTGCTGATACAAGTGAAGGGAGAATCGTATTCTTTGGTCTGAGAAGAGATTGTAGTAAGTGCTGGATACTTGCCATACAAAATATTTTATGTAAGTTCAAAAAAATTCCTCAGATACATTTGGTTCCATTTTAGATTGTTCTTAATTGTATCCACTGTTACTTCAATTTGCAATAACATTTTTGTCAAACCCAAACATCTTATGAAGGCTCATAAAATAATAACTAACATGCAAGCCAGTACAATGAGACTTTACATTTATGCCTTTGGAAATTCTTTCACTTTGCATCTTCTTAAAAGTTCAATTCCTTCAAACACAAAACAAAAATCACTGCATATTTGAAGTGACCACAAACCACCAGTAAAGAAGAATAGATATTAGAAGATTTAATAAAATATGAAAATTGATATGCTGCTGAAAGATTAGCACATACTGATAACATCTTCAAATGATAACAAGTAGGGATAGTTCTGTGTGTTGGCACCAGGGAATAGAAGACAAAATCTTTCTTGCACTTGCTACCACGACATTATTTTCTATATGTAGAGTGCAACAGGATCCACAGTGCAGAAAGCTGTTTGCAAAAGAGATGATTCCTGCCCACATTGAAAACATACGCAAAAATTAAACTGAAGGGATGGGGTATTCTGGTCAGAGAAAGAGAGAGAAAAAAAGAAGTTGATTTGCTAAAAACTAAATAAAAGTAATAGGATTTTTTGTTTCCTTCCTGCCTCACACCTTTTTTGTTTGGTTTTTTTTTTGTTTTGTTTTGTTTTGCAGGTAAGCAGAAAAATTACCATACAGAAATAATATGACACACCTGTAAAAACCTTTCTTGACTTTGTGGTCAGAGGGTCAAATACTGGTTCTGTTGATGTGAATTGTAAAAATGTGCAATTGTTTTATATAGGGTCAGTTTCTCATCCATACTCATCGAAAAGATACTTGATTTTTTTAGTTTTGCAGCAAAGGATTGTTTTCAGTTCTGTTTCTAAACACAGGAAATAAAAAGGTTTGTTTTTTTTTAAAACCATGATGAGTTCACTTGCATTCTTATTCCTTTGTTTTGCATAGATATAGTTTGGAACATAACAAAACCAACCTTTTTATTTATCATCCCACAGAGTGTTGTTCATACCAGAAGGACTTAAAATTTATACAGCTTTTTCAGCAAGTATCACCGTGCTTAGTCTTCTTTGTTCAGCATATTGCTGCTAACTTTTTCATGGAATTTGACTCACATTTTCAGAGCAATAAACTCACCAAGAAAACTAATTGAATATATTATTTTGAAAAAAAATAGCAAGGTGAAAAATTTTAGGATTTTATTATTTTATTTTTTTTTAATTTCAAGTCCTACTTCAGATTTCTAAAAAAAAATTCCATAGACAATATTTTTGTACACCCAGGTATGCTATTAGAAAAGCTGGTCAGAAATATTCATTCTACAGATGTTACCCCTGGGTCTGTCTAAGAAATAAACTGCAAGTGCCTGTTAGTCACAGCTCTTATCAAGTAGTTTCTAGCAGTAAATTCCAGCATATGGCAGCTCCACACATAGTTGGCTTTATTTACATATCATTTGTTGCTCACAGGGGGTGAATAGTTAAGTTACATGATAAGGTTTCTGCTCCCTGATTGAATTAGTGAACATTTTACAATTGATAAATCATGTGCAACCAATAGGAAATGGGACAGTGAACACTTTTTTTGGGGGATGGAAAGATCCTAGTTTTCATGTTTGGATGGGTATTTAAGTGATACACATCTACAACTCAAGCATCCATGTGAAATATGTGAAAGACAAGAGAAGCAAACATGTCTGAACTGAGAAACCTCTAATAAATAGGTTGAATAATTTGAATGCTGTTTACACAACCTGCAACCAGTTCCGGTACAGAGCTGTGTAGACTAACGAAAGAGTCAAGAGCTGTAGGAAGACCCTCCTTCTTGTACCTGCTGAAACACATCTGGTGTCACCGGAGTGTGTGTTTTTTACAAATGTCAGAGCTCTCCCTGGAAAAGTGAGGTTGCTGCCACTGTTGGGGGGGAAGACAAACTTTAACTTCAATGAAGTGCAGCATAAAAGGTAAGCCTTTGAAAAAGGTTTTTGAGAGGCCAGGTGAATACTGTGGAAAAGTGTAACTTTGAATAATTCCCATACTACTGAAGAAATGTGAGAGTCCCTGTGGGTGTTGGGTTGGAGAAGTCACATGTGAGAAGGAGTATCAGTCTTGTTAGAATTGTGTGCTGTTGCATAGCTAATGGAGGGCACCAAGATCATGGGACCATCATGTTTTAATAATTTTAAGTCTCAGTTAAGAGATATGAAGGAATAATATTTCAAGTAGGAGTCTGAGTCAGAACCCTAGATCTACACATCCTCCAGCCTGAGGTAAATTTGGTTCTAAAGCCAAAAGTTGCTGCCTGGGCTCAGTGCCAATGATCTAGTGCAGTGACTCATAATTACTATGTCCAGGGTAAATGAAGGCTCTCTAGAGGTGTGAGCATATTGATTGAAAGCTTGGTAGTGCCAATGGAAAGAATGTCTCCCAAGACTTTTAAATCAGGCTGTTAAAACTGGATTCCTGGGAATGTTATTAAAACTCCATTATACATCTTGGGTCCCTGCAGAAAGGTAGCCATCTGTCTACTTGATGAGGCACAGACATTTCTGATAGAAATATCTAATCTGATACTGACCCTGTCAATTTCTATCTAGTTTAAATTCCAGTAGCCAATTCCAATCAAATATGGTATAAACTGAGCTATGTTCTTGCAGGTATCATCTCATACACATCAGTGGTGTCATAATGTCTTTTGCTCATATTTTGCATTCCTGTATTGAGAAAGACACATTAAAACCTGCCTCTGTTATTAAAGAAGTTGTAGCAAGTATCCACAGCATCAAGAAGGCAAGAAATATCTGCAGAAAGATCATCAACTTTGCTATTGCTATTTGGTATGCAAAAGAGGCATCCATATCACCATCACCTTGTAACACATAACTCAACAGAAAAAGTGTGTAAAAGAAAAGCATTAATGATCAATTGCATTCCTTAGAGACCTCAGGTCCAGATGTAGGCACAAAGGTTGAATTTATAGAAGCAAATAATTAAATATGAAAATTAATATTTTTAAAACTGAAAAATAAAAGTTCCGAGATCAGCAAAAGATGGAAAAAATGGTAGTTGCCCCCACTTTGCAAACTACACTTCTTTACTGGAAGGTCTGCAAATAAATTAACACAGAATACTTTGAAAGACTCATTTATTGCTGGAGAGATGCTAGGTCATTTGACAAAGTTTGTAGATCAAAGAAATCATCTGTAAACATACAACAGGATGTTGAAGTATGTAAAAATTACAGAAAGGTAAGAGATGAAGATGAGAGAAGGAGTGAAGAAGGACACGAGTCTATCTGTTCTTTCTAACTTGTTTGCATATTTAGTCTGATTGAAAAGATAACATTTATGTAAGCCTAAGGAATATCCCTGAGGCCATACTTCCAAGGAAAGAAAAGTATGAAGGAACAGAGAGAATTTTTAATCAAATGCTGTAGTTGCATCATGTAATGGATACTACTTTTTGGTCAGATTTTGTACACTTGTTCTTCAGCACATGCTACTGTATTAATAGTAGCTTGTTACTAGACACAAAACTTGGCCATTTTCTGAGTACATTTGGTATCTCTTGAAAAACATGAGAAATGTAAAAGGGCAGGTTTTGATGCTTTCTCGGTTCTGATAAATGTCTCAATTTAGAAGGGAAAAAACCACATAAGTTTCAAAAGAGTATAATATCTCAGAAAAACCTGGATGTTAAGAAGTGATTCAAATTTTTAACTGCTTTTTCTTTTTTAAAAAAAAGGCACCCAGGTGAAAAACATTGCTAAAAACGATATTTTACTAGAGTTAATGCTTTTCTTTTTTTTTATATATATATAGCTCTTGCTTGTTTTCAATTTACTACTGTTTTTTCAAGGTTGAGATAGAGGGCAATTTGAAATAAAAACTTTATAAAGATGAGATATTTGTTTTCTCTGTGATCAAACCCAAATTTCTATTATAGCTACCAATATACTTAGTCTGAAATTTGATCCAAAGTATTAATTAAAAAAAGTTGAGTGTGAAATATTATCTTCTTTTAATCAAAGTATCATATTAAGTTTCAGGTCTTGATACTTGTATAAAAACATGTATGTTGCTTTCTAAAATATTTTAAAGGCTACTGATAAAGAGTAACATAGCAATAACTATTTTTAATAAAATACCTTGGAAGCACACTATAGAAATGTAAGGTATCCATTAGCAATGACAATAAGCAAGTCATTGACTTATATGACTCCATAACAATTTATTACCCTTTAATAAATTTGTTAATAGTTTATTAACAACACTGTAACAGAATGTGATCTTAATGGAAAAATGTAACCAGTGAAATATTCAGACCACAAATTAGATGAGAGCACAAAATAAGGGAAGTCCTCAGACAGTGTGATTTAGTCAGAGTCCATTTAAGTCAGGAGAGGTGGACCAGTTAATGCCAGCTGATTATGTAGTTCCGCAAACTTAAGTCTGTTGTCCTCTCATTAACTGTGAAACAGCTAGTGATCTTAATGCACTGAACTGTACAAAGCCTTTGCACAGTGAAAAACACATTATTCTTTTGGTATCACATACGGAATTTGGAGGTGTTAAGAGGTTAAGTGATTTGCAAAGGTCATAGAACAGATAAGTGGCAGAGCCAGGAATAGATCTGGTATGTCATGACTCCTGTGCGGTAACCACAGAACCATCTGGCTTGTCAGAATAAATTCATATTTGATTATGCGATGTTCTAAGGGCAAAAAAAAATGTCAGCATAGGTTAAATGTCATCTAAAAATTTGTCCTCACAGCAGTTCATCTGTAACAAACCATTGTGTAGCCTTATTTGTTATTTGTTGCATCACGATTTCTGTTACATGATTGTTAAAAAAATCAATCATCTTTGTCCTCAAATGCAAATTCAGAAGATGTAGTGCTGATTAGGCTGTGCTTTGCCTGGAGGTATAAACAAAGACCTTTTCTTGATTTATTCCAAGAAACATTGAATGCAAATACCAGATCATTTGCCCTTAACTAGTCTCTCATTCATTAAACATATTACCCAACTGGGAAACAAAACCCACCTGATTTTATTGAAGGCAGTTACCCTAGACTGAAATTCAGATGAGCCTCTTCTGTAGCACCAGTCTGGTGCTGAAGTAAGATCTGCTGCCTGTAGCAAATGGGACAGCTCAGTCAGATCTGGACAGTATTGGCCAGGACACTGGGAAGTCTCTCACAGTTTTCATAGTGGGATAACTCTTACACTCCTCAACATTAAGACAAAAAATCTCAGACCATGTTTTGCTAAGATATTCTCTTTGGCTGCAATTTAGCCTTTTTACCCTTTACTCCTATGCACTCCTTTCTGTAAATGTTACCTTGATGAGAGATTTTTTATTATTATTTTTTTTAAGTTTCCCTGAGCATCTCAGAACGTCTCATTTACCTGCAGAACATAAAAGTGTCCATAAAATATTCCACAATATTAACACTGTGGGAAATATAGTACATAGAAATGAGGGAGCAGAGCTTTAGACATAGTAACTTACAGTAACCCAAAGTTACAATGACTTGCCCCAGCTGAGGACATAACTTATAACCTACGATAACAACTGGCCTCTAGACTAAGGTGACCTTACTCCCTTTTCATTGTGAAGCTTTGAGGAAAGCTGGATGTCATCTCTTGGGGAAGGGAGAGAACCTCAGACTCTTTTGTTGAGACTAGCCATTGTTATCTATGCCAATCACATCCTGCTCTGGCAATAATTACCAGAAAGTATGAGAATGTACCTGTAATCGTAAAGTAAATTAAACATATAAATAAGTTTCATCCAGGTAATTGCAAGCAAGATAAAAAAAAAAGAGAGAGCACACGAGAGAGAAACAGAAAGACAAAATGAAAATGAAGACTTGAAATGATAATTTGATGAAAGACTTTGAAGGGCTTCTACCCTAATTGATGACTTTATTCATATTTATGCAATTCATGAAGAAAGAATTGGAAGGGAAATGAAAAGAATAAATTTGAGATATATTTTTAAATTATTCTGCCTGACTGTCTTTGCTGTTACTTTGTAGTTATCCAACTGAGTTGCTCAGTTGACCAGAAGGACAACATTCATTCCCAAGTTTCATTCCCACCTGGCACCTTCTCTCTTTCTGTAGGACTATTTGCCAACTATTAAGGGCCTGGCACTTCTGTGGGCAACAATGTGACTGTAAAGTTTTTGGCCAGTGCTCTGAAAGTGAAACCTGCCAGATGACTATTGTGGTCTGGAGACACTATGGTCCCCAAACATGACCTTCAGGAAGAAGGAAGAGACATATACTCCTCATCTTTCCTTAGTGCCCAACCTGCTAACTCATTCATACTAGGTCTGTGATGCTCATATATCTGCAAGTTAACAAATCTTTCTGTCAGAGCCTCCTGCTGCTTTCTTCTTTATCTATGCCCAGGAGTGTGACTATGCACTTTGATTCTCCAAGGCCATAAAACCCCGAGAATAGCATTAAATTGTTTTTCACATTTTCTTCTGGTGACGTCTGTTTCAAAGTTTCATCCTTCCTTTGAGATGGCCTGGACAGGATTGCTTTTGGATCCTACCAGTCCAACATATTTAACTATGTGAAGTTATCACTTTTCAGATAATAGGAAGTGCATACTCTGGACTCAGATAAAACACACTTCTGGGGCACTTGGTGGGCTCTAGCAGTCCAAAGGGTAAAGAGCAATAGGGGAGCAAGAACCAACTAAGTTTTTCTGAATAGTTTGGGTTGGAAGGGAACTTTAAAGGTCATCTAGTCCATCCCCTCCTGCAATGAACAGGGACATCTTTCACTAGATCAGGTTGCTCAAAGCCCCATCCAATCTGACCTTGAAAGTTTCCAGGGATGGGGCATCTTCCTCTCTGGACAATCTGTGCCAATATTTCACCACCCTCACCATAAAAAATTTATTTCTTATGTCCAATCTAAATCTACCCTCTTTCAGTTAAAAAACATTGCTCCTTGTCCTTCACAACAGGCCCTACAAAAAGGTCTGTCCCCATGTTTCTTATAGGTCTCCTTCAAGTACTGAAAGGCCACAATAAGGTCTCCTTGGAGATTTCTCTTCTCCAGGCTGAATAACCCCGACTCCTTCAGCCTTTCCTCATAGGAGAGCTGTTCCATCCCTCTAATAATTTTTATGGCCCTCCTCAGAGGCTATGTTTTTCCTGTACTGAGGACTCCAGAACTGGATGCAGTACTCTAGGTAGGGTCTCATCAGAGCAGAGCAGAATGGCAAGTACTGAAAGGCCACAATAAGGTCTCCTTGGAGATTTCTCTTCTCCAGGCTGAATAACCCCGACTCCTTCAGCCTTTCCTCATAGGAGAGCTGTTCCATCCCTCTAATAATTTTTATGGCCCTCCTCAGAGGCTATGTTTTTCCTGTACTGAGGACTCCAGAACTGGATGCAGTACTCTAGGTAGGGTCTCATCAGAGCAGAGCAGAATGGTATAATCACCTCCCTCAACCTGCTGGCCACACTTCTTATGATATAGCCCAGGATATGGTTGGGTTTCTGGACTGCAAGTGCATGTTGTCAGCTCATGTCCAGCTTTTCATCCGCCAGTACCTCCAAATCCTTCTTGGCCGGGCTGTTCTCAATCCTGTCATCCTGCAACCTGCACTGGTACCAGGGGTTGCCCCAACCCAGGTGCAGCACCTTGCACTTGGCCTTGTTAAACCTCATGAAGTTCACAAGGGCCCACTTTTTGAGCTTGTCCAGGTGCCTCTGGATGGCATCCCATCCCTCAGGCATATCAACCACATCATTCATCTCGGTGTAATCTGCAAAATTGCTGAAGGTGTACTTGATCCTACTCTCTATGTCATTAATGAAGATATTTAACAGTACTGGTCCCAGTAGAGACCCCTGAGGTATACCATTTGTCACTGATCTTCATCTGGACATTGAGCTGTTGACTACTACTACTGGTTGGACATGACCAGCCAACCAGTTCCACATCTACCAAACAGTCTATCCATCAAATCCATATCTCTCCAATTCACAGAGAACTCCATTTTTAGGAGTTTACTAGTCATTTTCACTGGGGAGGTACACTTTCTTTGGCCTTTCTTTTCTGGCTGACATAATTTTAAAAACCTCTCTTATTATTCTTTGCATCCCTTTCCAAGTTCAACTCCAGTCATGCCTTGGCCTTCCTCATCCCTATACAACTGGAAAGCATCCCTATAATCTCCCCAGGATACCTGTACCAATTTAGTTATTGAAATTTGCATTCTTCATGACTGAGTTGAAACCAGAATGTGTATGAGTGTGTGGGTGTATGCACACTTGTCTACATTTTGAGAAGAGATTTGTCCTAGGGGTATACTAAAGGGAAGAAAAAAAGAAAGAAAAGAGATGGCTATAGAACAAGCTCAGCTTAACAATCTATCAATAATGCAATACAACCTTATTTTTCATAGCTCCTTTCATGTGAACTGTATCCAAAAATATTTTACAAGTTTAAATAATACAAGACCATGGATATTATATTGTATAAATTACTGACAAACAGTGGCAGAAAGATGCTGCCTGTAGAATATATTAAAGACAGATAAAGGCCAATAACAGAGAGAAGAGAGTGAAAGAAATTAAGAAATGCAGGCAGGGGAATGAAGAGATGTTTGCAGATGAGATCTTAAAAGAGTCGGAGCGTTGATGAGGCAGAGAGATACTGGAAGGCTGCTCCAGATGGCAAGAGATTATGTGGAGGGACAGAGAGGAAGCTGGTGTTAAATGAGTGGAGGGAGGAGGTGAGGGAGACAAATGCAAGGTCTGGAAGTGCGCTAAGAAGGCAGGCATTTTAAAGCCAGTGCTTGAGATGAATGGGAGGCTCAGGGATTT
Organism: Calidris pugnax; assembly: GCF_001431845.1. Taxonomy (NCBI): domain Eukaryota; kingdom Metazoa; phylum Chordata; class Aves; order Charadriiformes; family Scolopacidae; genus Calidris; species Calidris pugnax. Next base: position 8,354,578 of record NW_015090800.1, on the reverse strand, counting down.
CTCTGGAAACAGAGGGGATATGAACTGGTGTTTTTGGTATGACAAGTACAAGACAGTGGACAACATTTTGCTTGCTGCCAAGTAGCAGAAAAGCCCAGGGGAGGCTCTGATATAGTTAAACCAAAGACACTTGGAATTTTACAGGGGAAAAAAAAAAGAAAAAGCAATAGTCGGTCTTCAGACATAACTTATTTACTAAATCCAGGTGTAGTTTGCATAAGGATAGGTCCAAATGACAATAAATTCCCCTCAGATCTTTAAGGCCAATCATCTGATATGGCTCTTCAAATTCCTTTGCTATGCCCACTGTGCCTCTGATGTACTCCTCCTAGTGTTTTCCCTGTGATAGGGTGCTGTCTAGCAGACAATAAACATATTCTGCACATTTTGTGTTTTAGACATAACTCCCTTTTTAGCATCTGCACTCTTAAGGGCAACATGCACTGTGTACGCAAATCTAGCTGTGCACGTGAGACTTACAGTCACAAATAGGACTGATGTCTACAGGCCAATTTATTTGTCCAATGTTTGGATCTGCCCACGTAAAATCAGAGGATGTTAAAGTTATGCAGGTTACTTTTCCAACCCATAAACCCTGACCTCTCTATATGACCCCCAAAACTAGAGTTTTGTCTTCCAACACTGACTGTTGCACATTTGATTTGACCTTTGTTCTGTCCTGATGGGGTTATAAGTGAACACTGAAGAATATATTAGGACCGTGATCAAAGGGTTATTGTATGGTGTATCATTGAGTCTCAAGAGATTTTATTTTTCCAGAAGTAGTGAAGGGCAAATATTCCTGCATCACTTTCTCCATTCCATCCTTGCTCTCAAACCTATCATGAGGTCATTTCTGTGCAAGATAACAATTTGAGAAGAGTTTAAAAGTTATTTTATTTACTTAAGCAAATCATTACAGAAATGGAACGGTTTCTCCAACAGCTGGTCTGGGGGCCAGTCTGATGCTCACTAAGCCTATAAAAGTCACTACTTGGAGGCCAACAGGCTTTAAATTAAGCCTCTGATTTTGATCAAAAGATAAAAATCCTACTAAGACTTAGAAAATTCTTAATAAAGTACTCCCTTGAACTTTCCAAATTTCCAGACAGCAAAACAAAACAAGACTAATAATCAATGCATTTGTTTTTCTCCAGAGGTTTCAGAGATCACTCATTTGTTCTTCTTCTCAGACCAATGTAAATGTAAGACAATGTAAGACAAGGAATCATGCCAAAATATGCTGCAAGTGGGTAGAAGTGAACAAGAGGAGCTGAATTCTGACTGATCTGCAGAACCTCCCCATGACATTAGGTACACGTAATCTGCACCAAAATGCTTCTTTGTTTTGTCAGAGTTTAGCTTTAATGAGACTTCAGCTATGATGGTAAAATAGTAATTTTTAGGCCATCTATTTGTCAAGTGATTTTGCTAAAAAGTGTAGTCACGCACTGGTAAAATTAATTTCCAAAACAACAGCCAAAGGGTGGTATTTTCTTGAAGATCTGTCTCCCTATTTTCCTGCCTACTCCGCTCATGCTGCAATTGTCCATTTTATGGACAATTAGTTTTGTTTCCCGACAATGTGTAACAGTTACATGCAACATGTTACTGACTGACTAGTAACATAATGAATGCAGTAATGATACCACAGTTGATTTTTATCTAACAAAGAGAAGAAAGAATATTAGTATAATAGCTTGGGTAATTTTTCTGGTATTTTTTTAAGCCAACTTGATAGAGTGGGCATCTGATGCAGGATTCATACATGTATAGGGAAATGTTTTGGGTAGTATACAGGTGCAAAGTTATCCCCCAGGAAGACATCAGAGAATGTTTGCCTTGCAAAAGTACAACTGCATTTGAATTGCTTTTCTTTTAAGTGACCTGAATGCGCATCTCAGAATACACATCTTTTTAAACTATACCACTGATATGAAATAACTAGACACAAAAATAGCAACTAACTCCAATTCCCACACATACAGTCAGCAATCTGACAAGAGATATGACTTTTGCAGTATTTCTTAAATAATGTTTGGCTTGGATTCTGGCGACCAATGAGAAAAACAGATGGAAGAAAGTAAAGTGATCCCCAGAAGACATTTGGCCACGAGCTTTAAGGTCTTAGACCAACAACATCCCTCATCAAGGTGCGGCAGTCTTCTGATAACTAGTTCCAATATAATTAGTAGCAAAGTTTTAAATTACATTTGTATCTGAATGAAATAAATCACTATTTTCAGAAAAGAAGGCTATTATTGTTCTGATGGGTTACTTGATTTGGCACACAAACTAGCTAACCTGTGTGCCTGGTATAGGACTAAAAGTTTTCCAAGTGTTGTCCTTTGTATAGAATAGAATATTCCGAGTCTTTGGACAGCTGGTTTCCACTGATTAGTGGATTTAGGGCTAATAATGTGCCAACCAAGGCCATACTATGAGGACATACAGAATTGCTCTGTTCTGATTTTTCTAGCCTGACTGCAATATCTTTAGGAAGAATATAAACCTTCCTTCCTTGAGAAAGTTACACTATTATGACAACCCAGCAAGCACCAATGAACAGCTTAAAGTTCACTTAGACTCTTAAAGTAGGATATAAACAAGACTTAATCTATGCAAGGAATTGGTTTATTTGCAAGAAGGTTGTCAGAAAAGAGAGTGTAACAAAGACTCAAGAAGGTGTTGCACAGTATCTTTGGGCAAAAGTAACTGTATGCTGCTGCCAAAAAGAGAGGGCTCTACTCCAGTTGCCTCTTTTCCCCATTTCTTACCTTGTGGGATCTTGGTACTTGTTGGACCCCTCTGTGAGCTACCTCGACTTATTAGCTGAAGGAAAAAAGGCCTTGAAAACTATCAAAAAAGGAAACCCCTTGATCCTGGAGAGTTTTCTGCAGGATTAGCAGGTGGAATCAGATCAGAAAAAGTCTAAAAAAGATGTAATAAACAGAGATATAACCACATATTCAAGTATATAGGCAGAAGAAATAATTGCTTTACATTTTTATGGAGGTCAAGTTTTAGTTCAGTTCTTTACCATGTGAATTGACTGTTATTACTCTGCCACACTGAAAGAAAACTACCCTTGGTAGTCGTATAGCTGAAATTTTGAAAATCCTTCACAGACACAAGCAGAAAGATTGTTGCTAGCAAACGTGAAAGTCTTCTTGGATCCAATCTGCAATGAAGTTCTTATAACCATCTATCAGCTCTCTGACTAGTTTTTCTTGGTAAGCTGATCGAGTTTGGGTCATTCAAAGCAGACTATACAGACCTGAAAATGAAGAGCAGGGAGTAAGGCTTATTTGCAGGAAGATTTAAGTACGTCTGTGTCATCTATACTCTCCATGGGAGTGGCCTGACTCAGAAGTGACAAGACTCAAGAATAAAATATTTATGTTGTTTATAGCAGGGATATTACAAATGTCAAACTACAGTAAAACCAAGCCAGTCCATGTTGCCACCCCTACCTGAACAGGATCCAGCTGTGAGAAACCTGCCTGACTGAATGATCTTCAGCAACAGGAGCTCTCTCAGTGCTTCAGGGGAATGATGAGCCTGTGGAAAGAGCAGTCTGAGGGGGCAGAAGAAATTCCAGCTCCAATCCTGCATTCATGCCTGTTAAAAGTAAATATTCAACCTTAAAAAAGGAAATTAAGATAGGAAAGGAGACCAAACAAAAGCAGTTGCATCAATAGCTTCCCATAACTCTTTATAGCTCTCTGGAGTGATTACATCCTATTTACTTCCACTTCTTGAAGCTCTGTTATTGTGTTCTGCCACAGGAAAAAAAAAACCAAACCTCTTTAATTATACTTCCAAGTGTTTTGCCAGCCAGGCCCTGTGTCCTGGATTGAAATCAATGTTAATGGCTTTTGAGACTCCAATATAGATATATTTTTTAATTGATGTCTCCTCTTCCTCCTGCTGACCCAGTTCTCATTTTCATTATATTCAAAATCACATTGATGATCCACTCAGATCCGATCAATTATTTTAGCTCCTTTCTGCAATAACTAAATTTAATAGTGCTTTGCTGGCACAATTTAATTACTGGCACAAACATCTGAAATTTGTGAACAACAGCTGAGCTGCAGTGACAGAAAGCAGGTGGTCTGGTGGCTGTTAGGATCCAAGCGGCAAGTGAACTAAGACAATGCAGGCTACTGGGTGGACTCATTACTACAATTTTACTGTTTGAATCTCTTTCTTATCTATCAGCTGTAATCTTTATTTCATCTGACAGGGCAATGGCCATTGCAGCCCTTCTCCGTGTGACTATTTATAGTTATGGACAAGGCCACACTAGGAAAGAGAGTATGGAGCAAAAGCAGAAGTATCTAGAATGACAATAAAGCGATTCGGGTTGCTGGAGGTCAGGTGTGCAGAAGAAAGATGGGAAAGGATTCCATGTAAGCTGATGGTGAAACAAGTACTCCAAAGAGCATTGCAACTGAATTTCTATTGCACTGTGTTTTTGAATTGTATTTTCTGATCGCCAGTGAGGGTGGAGCCTATTCTACCATGTTTCTATTCATCGGGGTGCCCTTTTTATAATACGTCTGCCTTTTACAGTATCCTAATAAGATGACTTTGTGTCTTCTTTATTTTTCACCAGGTTTGTTTGAAATGCTGTTCTCAAACAACGATTTTTTAACCTGCGGTCCTCATTGTTGCAGGAGAGAGGCAGGAAGTTCTACAATTCAGAGAAGAGTAGTTAGTTAAAGTTGGCAGAGCGAAGGAAGCCCAGGTCATGAGATGTCATGCTATGATATTTCTTCTAGTTTTGCTTCTTAGCAGAGGTGAATTCACTAGGCCAGTATTCCCTCGTGTGGTGAATACTATTTCATGCAATGTCATGGGAAATGTGTTGTCTCCATAGCCTTGCTTCTATAAGCACTGTGTGTAGCTGTCCTCACAGCTAGTTCAGCACCCACCTATCGTGGGGTTTTTTGGTGTGTCAGGCAGGAGAGCAAACTGATTGAGGCAAGGTGACTAAGCTGATCTGTTGCCCCTGTTACCACCAGGCCCAAGACCTTCTGAATGCTCATAGTTCTCCAGCCATTTTTTTTCCTGGATAGCATAACAATGAATCATGTTCCTCGAGAATAGAATTATCCAAATGCAGATCCTGTAGGAGTCTTATGAAACAGCTTACTTGCCATCAATATCAGGCAGAGAAGCAGGAATTTCAGTCCCTCAGACTTTCTCCCATGAAGTTTGCTGCCTACCGTAACAGGAATACAGTCCACTGGAGGAGAAAACAAGCTCAGTAAAAGAATTCCTTTTGTTCTGCAATATGCTTTAGAGGAATTTTCATTGTTACTGTTACTACTGGATACATAGCTATGGCCTAGCATCAACTTTTACTGGGTGTTGTTTAAACACTGGATGAAAACACTTGTTCTCTGCTCCATGCAGTTTTTTAGCCTGCAGAAAGAGAAAACAGGTGAATTCAGTAAGACAAGGAAATACAAGGAAAACCTGCAACAGCCTTGTGTCAGTGGGATAAACAGTAGCCTCAATATAACAGAGTCAGCCTGGGTTTTTTTGCTGTTGTTCACTTGAGAGGTAATGGACAATTGTAGGAGAGCTTTGCAGATGTTTCTGGATAGGTCTGCCAAAGCACAGGGGGTAGTATGGGAGGAGATTTTTGACTGAAGAATTAATAAAAATGTCCTGTGGCTTCTAAATAAGCTTCTGCTCCCTTTATTGTTCATTACTTAACATTGTTGCCCCGGATCTGAATTATTCTGACTGAAAAAGCCCACACTTCACAAAGCTATTGAAACTGGTTCATGTATTGCTGTTGGAGAGGGCAAAAATCTGACAAATCTTGCTTTTTTCTCATTCTGGAAGCTAGATATCACTAACTCTTTGCTGAGGAAAATCCTAAGTTAAGGGCAAAATGTAGGCATACAAGGATGGCTACTAGATGGAATGGAATAGTTATCAGGAAAAAAACCCCTCAAGATTCTCAAAATGAAATTCAGAGACGTGGGTGAAAGTCTTGCCACAAACTTGGTGCATCTGAAAAAGCTGATGGGATATTTCCAGTTGTTTGTTTACCATTTAGTACAGCCATTGGAGAGGAAATGTCCTTGCTTGAGGAGATCTTATACATCAACCTCATGTTTAAAATCAGCAAAGATGAAAAGGTAATTGAGAGTGCTAATGGTCACAGTGAGGTGTGATAAATCTGGACAAAATTGGTGGTTGTGGATAATAAATCCAACCTGCCAGGCTTGGCACAGAGCCACTTGGGACAGGCTGATTGCCAATAGCTTTGAAGGTGAGTGTAAAATGAAGCATCCTCTAAGTTAATAACACTCACATAATGAATATAATCTTTTATTAGAGCACGAGGTCTATGACCAATGCAAAACTAGTCTGCCTGAGTGCATGAACACCTGTGTTCAGATGTAGATCTTGAGAGAGGTAAACAGGATGATGAATGCACCTGCAGGTTATTATTTTCCTTCCCTTCTCCTTGTTCAGCAGCCACATTCTCAGAAGGCTGTTTAGTCCTGAAACGGTGGTCTCTCATCATAAGATTATACAGTTCTATTGTGTAGGAGGTGGGTGGAATCTGACCATATTAAGATCAAATGCAGTGGCAGATTTGAGAGGGTGTATCCTAAGAGTAGTTTGGATGTCACTGGTACAAAAATCAATCATTATTGTCTAGGCTGAAGACAATAATGCTTACAATCATCACTGAGCACTTCCAATTCTGAGATGAATTTGGGAAATTGTTGAAATTGTCATATTTGTTTTCCAGGACAGAGAACAACCAGTAACTACTGAGCACTATGCAACCCGTGCAAGGGCAGGAGAAAGTTCTGTCAGCATCCTGGTCTACCAGAGGACCAGGCAGACTTGCGGACCCTTCAATAACTCCTCAATGAAGTTCAGTGGCTGATATGTTCCAAGAGGATAAATAGTCATGGAAAGCTTGTACAGGAGCATTGTAGGAGAGACATTGTTTATCCTTGTTTCCTGGTAGCTTCTGTCTGTGATGAGACTCATGCTGCTGCACAGGCACAGTCTTCTTGATGATCTCCTTAAGTGTTCCATATCCTAGGCAGCAATGGCTTACTGCCCCCAAAATGGGAGTGGTCATTGTGTTGTGGGCCTTCTTCCATTTTTGTTTGTTATTAATTTTTACGCTGCACCAGTGTTTATGTGAAGAGAGCTAGGAAATGGCTTCCTCATTCAGATGCCTCTTTTGGAAAGATTTGATGTTTTTATCCCATCCATATGATGTTGTGGATTGGTCTCAGATTTAGAGACCTCAATGTAATCACCTGCTGGAGGATGTTTTGAGTATCATGGCAGTATAAATGAGAAAAATGCATATCCTACACGTGTTGAGGAATTTGTGGCAAGGACACAATACAGGAAGATGCAGAGATACTGGTGCATGTCAAGAAAATATTGTGGTGTGGGCCACGCTTCATGGCCTTGTGGGGTATACACTGACCACCTGGGACACTGTTCCCTGTCAAAACTTTCCTGTATTAAGTGTGAAGGCAATGAAGGCAATGTAGCAGGTCTTATATGAGGCAGATACTACTACATTTCTGCTCATGATGTTTCATTGTGATTGTATTCATAATATCCTGGAGGACTCTGTCAAAGGTGTTAGAGTGATCAGACCAGCTGGACTTCATGACACTTCTGGGAAGATCTGACTTATGACGCTACCGGCACAATGATCAGGCCTGACCCTTTTGTCCATCTAACATATCTTTGGCACATTCTGAATGATCCAGATGTTCCCACAATGTTCTAAGAAGAGGAATGCAATTGAGGAGGACTTCTTGGCACAAGAAGTATGCTGCAACACAATATCAGAAAGCTATCAACTTGTCTCTGTTGTCTCTGAATATACATTCATATCTCCTGGAAATCTCCCCAAAAGCTACAGCCCCCTGTGCATTCAGAGATGCTGGAAGATTTTCAAAAACATAACTCTGCCCATCCTCAAATCCTTTCTTTTACCAGCATGTCTTAAAGGAGATGATCAGGATGCGTCCTTACATCCTGATATTCTCAAAAATTCACTTTGCTGTTCTTGATCTCCCAAGTGTCAGTCATCATATATTTCCGTCTTTCAGGATAACATACTACACCTGTAAAGTACAAAAATACACTCAGAAAGCAAACAGGATTTTTGAGGTATTATTAAAACACTACAGATGCAAATAATTTCTCTGTGATGAAAGTTTTTGAGTCATTGGAAATCATTACCATAGTGATAGATCTGTCAATTCACAGAGTGATTTATAGGTAAATAAAGATTACATACATATATCTGGCAGCTTTGTTCTCCCTCACTTAGCTGCAGTAGTGTAAACTATCAGGTGAATTGAATTACAACAATATAAATGAAGGAGAATGTGGTCTGGGATTTCCAGGGTAGGAATGCCAGACATCTAACCTAACATCAAAGAACAAGAATATTGTAGTTAAAAACTTATGAGTAGGTCAAAACACATGACATATTTTTAAACATGGTGTTTAAACAGGGTGTTGGTGTTCTGGCAACATGGAACTGGCAGTATAATGAGTGACTGCAATGACCCAATAAAAATGGTCAAATGGCTTCAAATTTTTAACTGGGTTTTCTGAATCAGAGCAAGAGATGCATTGATCGACAGGATTCTGAGGATACTACAAGTGAAATCAATTGAGATGAGTAAAAGGTTTTAATGATGACATGTTTAATGATTCCCAGCTACAACAGCTACAAGACAAAGTGGGAAAAGATACCCATTAGCAGACTAATGAACAAGCTTTTTGGGTTTAATCACTTCAGTATCCATGCCAGTCATGGACTCTGTTTTCACACCTCCACTAAGAGTCTTTCTGCTCTTCATTAATTTATTTTTCCTTAGCACCTCCCCCTGAAGGTAGCAGGAGACCTTTCATTCCTTCTCCTTCTTGAGGAAACACACTGACAACAAAAGAAACCCCAGCAGCTTAGACTGAGGGCTGGTTGAGCTCACTGTCCTTCATCACTCCTGCCCCACATGAGTTCTCTGCTGGTGATAGGAAATGAGGAATAGCATCAGAGCTGAATGGCCTTTGAGGTGACAGGATCAAGCAACTCCCCTTAAAAATATTGTTTAGGATCTCTGCAGGTGGACAGATGTTGTTGTAATGCTTGCGGGAGGTGGGTGGGGGGTGGACCTTTTTTCAGAGACAGAGTTAGAAAATTATACCTGTGCCTGTGGACATGGAGACCAGCACGTGGGTCTCTAAGTGTGGCTCTGTGGCATCTAAGCCTTAGTTTGTGTCTACAGAAAACTAAATACAGCTTGCTGCAAGAAGGAAATTTCCAACATTTCGTTATCAACATAGTTGGTAATAACTGGCTTGTTTATTTTCTTCCACCACCCACATACATTGATTCTTCCAATAGAACTAGTACTTAGGAAGCTGAACTAGACATCAGATGGAGTAAAACCCTTGGGAAACACCATTTTTACAATTCCCAATAGGAGGTTATTAAGTTAGCCCTTTGATTTTCCTTTCTTCTTATTTTTTTTGTTTTTTCTTGTTTACAGAACAGGTTTCATGTTTTTAATATCCTCAGCTGGAACTAGGAGGACTGCTTCAGGAGCCTCATTAGCATTCACTTTCGCAGCATACAATAGGATCTTGCAGCTGCCCTCTCTCTGCAGTATTTTCCAAGGCAGATGCAGGAGTTGTTATCAGAATGTTAATAAAGCAGAGAGCTTCTACAGCCAGCAGTCTGAGAGGCAACTTTCAAAGCCTATGATGTCTCTTTCAAGACTCAATGTTTCCAAATTAACATCATTGTACCCTACTGTACTTGTGTATTTTGCTTTGTTCAATGCTGCTTTTATGTACTCACATTCATTTCAACCAGTCACTCTGTGTCTAGCACTACTTAGCCTTCTATTTTTCAATTTGGTTAAGCAGATTCTCTCTTGCTTGGAAGATGGAGAGATCTGACTCTATATATAAGATATTTCACTATGTGCAAAGCCTAAGAAATACACCAGATAGTGTCAGTTCTGCAATAGAAATCATGGGTGACACTAATTGAGTAATTTTAATGAATCTTTCATTTCCTTGGTGGAAAAAAAACCCCAAACCTTGTTTATTGAAACAGAACATTTTCTTGGGAAAAGAATTATCTGTTCTGGAAGAACTTTTTTCATAAATATCTTGCAGACCTAGGGCACGTTTCAGATCAGTCCAAGTTCAGGTCCAAGCTCTGTCTCAGGAAGTTGTGAAGCACAGTGTTTCCCAGTCATCCCTACCTCATGAATATTCTCTGGGTGCTGGGATGAGGAGACAAAGGTTCTGGCAGAAGAGTATTGAACTGTGGGAGAGACGCTGAGAGTGATGATTCCTGAGGGGAGGATGTTCAGTGCTCTCACCAAAAAGTTGCAGAGATGTGACTTCCAGTCTTCTCTCTATTGTGAAATACAACTCTTGTCTTTCTCTCAGTATGTTTAGTTGTTTGCTTTCTTTTCCTCATAAGAAAAAACAAAGACCCAAGTAGCTTTTGTATTCTTAGTTTTGTCCCAGGAAAGAGAAAGAAAGAACTTTAAAATGTTCATAGGTGAAAATAATTTCCTACTCAGTTCTGGATGGTATCAGTCAGGTTCAGAAGACATGACATGAAAGAAGAGATCCTTCTCCTTAAGTTTATCAGCTGTGTTGTTAAAGCAGATGTTGTTTCAAGAGTTTGTGGTTTGCTGTGTCCATTCTTAGACAGAGTCACCACACAATCTAACAATGCATGCTTTTCAGAGAGTTAATCACTTCAACATCCAGATAGGCAGAGCAAGGAAGACACCTGAAATAGCTATAGAAGGTGAGTTCTGATAAAGTCATGCATGGAAACAGTACCTTTAGAGAAGCAAAATTCCCCATGCACTCCAGGATGTGGTCTGATTTTCCCACCTGGATGAAGGTAATGTTAGACGTAGCTGAAAAGCTTGCAGAGTAGCTGCCAAGAATGTTTCGTTGGACTTTATAGATAAACAGGACATTTACTATTCAGTGCAATTGGCCACTATTTCTACCGGTGATAAATTCAGTTTACAGAGTGAAATACTGTCTTTTTTTATAAGGAAGTATAAAACCGTCTTTGGATGCTCTCTGCTACAGAACGAAAATCAGCTACTTTAAATGGGTAATTCAGTTTATAATCTCTAATATGTTTTGTAATTCAAAGTAATTCTGAAATTAGCACTAAATTAAGGTAACATGAAAGAACAGACTAAAGTTCTAATTCACATTTCAACTGTAAAAAAATACCTAGAACCTCAAAATGGTTATAACATGTTTTAAAAGGCTCTAATGAGATGTAGCAATGAATGTACAGAAAAAAATTTTAAAAAATTCTCGTACACAGAATGTTAATTTTCAATTTTTTCAGTGTTACAATTAGGCAATGTTTCAGCTACCTGCTATCCATAGATAATCCAAAACCGTGGTTTCTTTACTGCTTGAGCAGTCATCTGGCAGCTCGTAAACCAGAACCCACATCTTGGGGGGATGCTAAGAAATATTGTAGCAGCCTCAGGGAATCAGAAAATCAAACCAAAGAGAAGAAGTCTGTAATGACCAAAAGATGAGAATTTTTGAGCTACACCTGAAGTAAATAGGCTTTGGGCAGCCCATCCAAAGACATTAATTTGCATGTAGTACGAAGCAGCCTGGAGGGGCTGGCAGGAATCATGACAGAGCTTACTCAAGTTTGAGCTTAGGGTTTTCAGCAATGGAAACAAGAAGTAACTTGACTGTAGGTTCTGAAGCAATGGAAATATAGTTTCTCAATGGGATTTGGGGTATGACTACAGAATTACAGACACTCATTTTTATAAGTAGCATGGAAAAAATGATCCAGGAAAACATCAAAAGATCCAAGACTGGGTGAAGAAGGAATTTGTTTGTTCCAGACAAAGAAGGTAAGCACCTCTCATTTTATAGAAGGAAAAAATAAATCACAGAGAAGCCAGGTAACTTAACTTTGCAAGGGAATAGAGACTATTTCCCATTGATCATGCTGCATTTGCAAGCCCACAGAAGGGCATTCATGCTTGTTCTTGCACCTTTTCCTATCCAGGCTGAGATGTCCAGGAGATACTCACAATCTGAGTTTGAGGCAAGCCATAGGCAAAGCCTGAACAGGAAAAGTAATTACTCATCACCTCAGAGGAAGCACAGGGCAAGAAAGGAAGTGTGCAAATTATAGGATGGAAGAGGATAAGGCCATACCTTGCTTTCCTCTTTAACACAAGTTGGTAAGATTATCAAAATATGAAGATTTTCCCCACAGATTTGTCTTTGGCATTCCAATACAAAAAAAAAATTAAAAAAATTTGTTTGACAGTAACTAAATATTGTTGTTTCCCCAAATTGATAAGGTAACAAAGACAAATTTGGAGTGTCTTTTTAGTGCACTGTGAGGCGTTGTTTGAGGATAAGTAAGTGAAGGATTGTGGGTTGCTGAGATATAACAGCGACAGAGAATGCCTAAGTACCTACCATAGACGCTGTTCTATTAATTGGTGTCTTAACTGCCAATGTTAATTTTCAGGACTTTACAAGCAAAATGCTTGCACTGGCTAAATGGTACATCAGGTGATCAGAAAGTCCCAAATGCATTTGTGGCCTGGAGAGGTGATCAGAAAGGGTTTACTGTTGCTGTTCACTCACAGACCAGACAAGAGAGTGGCTTGGGTTGCCTTGCTGCAATAAATCTGACTGTCTCAACTCCCTTGGGAAGCCAGCTGGCAGCGAGGTGCTTCCCAGTGCAAGGTAGGTGAGGAGAGGGGATGCTAATCTGGGAAGGCTTCCAGAATGAAGAATGAAAAAACAAATAGGAAAAAAAAAAAGACAAATATGATCTGTCTTCTTTGTAATGAGAAGAGCAGGGCATGAGGCCGAATTCCCTGAAAATGATGAAAGTGTGGGTACTCCCAACTCTATTATTTTAATGGCTTGAAGCTTAAGCAGACTGCACTAATGTATTCATACTTCAGAGAAATAGGGAAACAGCTTTAGATTTCATTTACTTAATGGCTCATAGATTAATTGAGTTCCAGACAGACCTGGACAGTGATCAGCAAACCTTCAGTACATCACCTTGCCAGTAGCATCTTTTGATCAAGTTCTTTGGAGATGGCAGTGTGTGGCTGGCATCAGGTTTTACCTTCTCTGAGAAGTGCAGGGATGCGTGGGAATTCACATCATGGTAGGAAGAGCAGAAAGAAATGAGCAAAAGAGAAAAAATGATAATTGATATAAAAATGATGTGATGCATAGATGATTTAAAATATTTGGATCCTGTTTAAAGGCCACTTTACTGTTAGATAAATCACTTTCTTTACCACGTTGCTTTTTTCTTTTTTTCCTGATACTCATGAAAACAGGCCACTGTAAACCTAAGTTAAGGCCTAATGAAATCAGTAGCAGCCAAGTCCTCACAAAACTCCATTACCACTGACACATCCCTCTTCTGGCACGTTAGAACAGCGATAAGACTTTTAGGCCAAGCCTGCAAATTATTTTCTATTTTTCCTCAGCTTACCAGATGTTTTCTGTCAGCTGCAGTCATATCCCTGTCCAGTCTATGAACTTGGAGAAGGTCAATGAGATAATTATTTAGGACATACTTTAACTTTAGTTACTAATGTCAATTGAAACAATATCAGATTTCTCCCACTTACCTACCAATCTTCATGGAAGTTTTAGGTGCAAAGCTATAAATTACTATGCATTAATTTCCACTCTGACTCCATTACGTATTGTTATCCTGAAAAAGAAGCTGATATTAAAATGCTCATGATTGCGTTGGAATATAAAAACATTAGTAATGTATTTACTGTTTAAATATATTTATTGTGATCTATAAGATTCTACCCATACAATTAATGCACAGTTGTTAATTGCCCCCATCCTTAGAGGACACTAAGGAGTTTGTCAGTGTTCTAAAATACAGTCAGACAGATTGCTGGGGCGGAAGAAAATTGTTTTTGTTTTTTTAAGTTGGGGAGAAAAGCTGCTCAGAGATTGCTTTTTCTTTGGAGGTTATTAAAGTTGTCATTGTAGGGAAAGTGAGGTCAAAAACGCGCACTAAATGATCATCAGCAGGAATCCCAGCTCTGGGCATTCCCAGCTGTCCTTGCCTCCATGTCATATTTGTACCAACACAATTGTTTGTGTGTTTGTGTGCAAACCAGAATATGGAATGAATTTGTATTTAAAATAACACCCCTAAAAATATCTATATCTATCTACCTATATCTATCTTCCATAAAGACTACTATTTGGTAAAAACAATGTTGTCAGATCCACCTTATATGGACAGTTTATGGCCGATCAAGTCTTGTCTTTCCTCCCACAGCTGACATAAGAGCAGAAAGCCAGCTTCCACTCGATCAGTGCTCAGATAATTTGGCAGTAACATGACTGTGTGCTCTGATCCATATCAAATTGGTGCCGCAGCATGACCTGATGTTACAACTGGAAATATGGCTTAAGCTTGAAACCTGCAAATGGAGGAAAACACAAGTGGGGAGAGTTGTCAGGAGGCAGGGAGGTTCCATTTCTAAACGCCTCACTAATGACAGGGATAGGACTGCATTAGTGTCATGCTAATCGTGTTTGACTGAGGGGGATCGTTCAGATTTGTTAAGCCCTCTCTATCTTGCTCAGGAAAGCTGGTTCCACTCAGGCACTTTGGACCATGTGGGATGTAGTGATTCATCACATTGGTAATTGCTGATGGGAGGCTGCATAGAGCCATATATTGTTAACAAACTTTCCTTTAAGCAGGCATTTCACACTGATGAATCCCAATCCGGGAAAAATGTGTTAAATTCAACCCAAAGAGCTGAGCTTCTGTGTGTACTTGCCAGGGTCATCATGACTTGACCAGCAAACAGCAGCAACAAACTTCCCCACTCAGAAATTCCAGTGGAGGTGTTTATATCAGAGACAGATGGGAAGAGACAGACAGGTTCCAAACCACAAACATAATCTCTGCTTATCTGTAATAATTCTCATTGGCATAGCAAAGACACCTTTGCCAAAAACAGGTGCTATACTAACACTCACAACTGTTCTCTCTATTTGCATGTGCAACTGCTAACTCCTCTGGTGCCAGATTCAAGTGTACAAATGCGAAATTCAGAAGTTTTAATTACGCCCGCATGTTTGAAAAGCAGACTTTCATAAGGTCACATGAACAGGTACCTGAGGCGGGGTCTGGGAAGATGCCAAAAAGACATATTGTCCTTTGAAGATTTACTGGAGATATGCAAGAGCATCCACACCCATAGATATACAGGAGATGTGCACTGGAGATCTGCTGCACTTGCTTTTTCCTCGGGACTAGTAGGGACCAACTCATAAGACCCACTCCTACTCTCTTCAAAATCTTTTTATTTAATAAGCAGCAAATAGAAACATAGGAATTTACATGCTGATGTAAATCAACAGTTCTGATACATGGGTCTCAGGACTTCTGCAGGAACAGTTTACATCTGTAGGGACAGCTGCATTTTCAAGTCACTTTAAATAGTACTTTTATCCCACATATTTTATATCCTCAAAGCATCCAGGTCATTGTCGGCCACTGTACTCAGAGGTGCCTTAGACCCTGCTGAAACTCAGGTGCATCATCTTCATGTCTCACTTGAACTTACTTTCCGCTCACTCTGTTCATTTTGTCTGCTACAATAAAGCTTCAGTAGTCTTACACGTCTCACACTTGGAGGGAATAGTTGGCCGATGCCCGTGGAAAGACCAAGAAAAAAAAGATTTGATATCCTTTTTATTAATCTCTGAGGGGAGCTCAGGACTGCCTTAATTGAAGAACAGAAGTTTTCTGAAATACCAGAAGAAATAGTGTGATAAAACTTCTAAGCTCTGAAGAATTGTTTTCCTCATACAGCCTCTTTGCAAAAGCACATGAAGAAAATTTCATATTGTCAACTCAATCCCCAACTAAAAGGTTTTCAAAATCTTCCTGTTTTTGAAAAAACCTTTCTAAGCCACAGAAGAACTAAGGAAGCTCATGAAAGGCAAGGGCTTGCAACTTTTTAGTTTGAGATTTTATAAGGAGGGTGGAGAGAAGGGTGGTAATGCTCGAACCTTTCTTCTAAATCCCTGGCTGATCAGAGAAGAACTACTTTGACCTGCCTTATCCCTCTGCAACTTTTTTTTTTTTTTTTTTTTTTTTTTTTTTAGTTCTAACATGCATTCCTACTGTGGGAAAACATGCTGCACTTTGATTATTTTTCTCTGTGGTTTCCAGTCTCTTCGGGCTGTAGGAAAACGATCAGATAGAGCGTGGAGAGGGGGAAGGAAAAAAAAAAAAAAATCCCATTAGGCAACTCAAATCAAATCAATGCTTTCTAGGTTTTTTTGGATTTTTTTTTTTTTTTTTTTTTTTTTTTTGGGGGGGGGGGGGGGTGGGGGGGGGTTTTTTTTTTGTGGGGTTTTTTGTTTTTTTTTTTTTTTTTTTTTTTTTTTTTTGGTAATCGGATGAAATTTATTTCTTGTAACCAGGATTTATTTATTATTATATTTTAAATGCCTGATGAAGTCTGTTACCAAAGACCAGTTATCCAGGTTGATAGTGTGACTGTCAGTGTTTTCAAAATTTACAACAGCTAGTTTGGACTGATAATGTTAGTTTGATAACAGCCTCTTTCACATTTGCTATGTAAGGGGCTCCCAGATAAACTCAAGAATAACAGAAATGCAGGAAGATAAATCCTGCAGTCCCTCTGGCTTACTTAGAGATGTGACTAAAGAAATGTAAGAACAACTAAGGAATTCAAGTTTTAGCCAAGTACATTTTGTTTTCTGCTGCATCATTTTCCATTTGGACTCAGCAAGAGCACAATTGCCTATTGATTACCAGATATCCACCATAGAGGATTCAATAGGTGCTTTTGCATATGCTGAGTCCTAAATGTAGAAAACTTATCTAAGTGAAAAGAAATTAACACTGCCTTTCCCTGAAAAGCCTTCTACAACTTTCTCCAAAGCAATAACTCTTTGCACATTCAACTGCTTTGAATTCCATTAAAAAAAAAAAAAAAGATGTGTGATAAATTATACTGAATTATTAGTAGAAGTAGTATGATGGTGAGTTGTTTGTCTTCTAGTGACACCAGCTAGTAGCAGACATCTTTGGGCTAAGCAATATTTTCAAAATGAGAGAATTCTGGCCTTGAAATACTTTTAACTAAAATAGATAAGACTGGAAAAGACATTAATAAATTGTCTTATTGCCATCCAATGACAGGGGGCTGAAATAAGGGGCTAGAGAGTAACCTGCTCTAGATTACAGGGAAAAGAAATGGAACAACTACAAATTAACAAAAGCTTTAGTCCTGCGTCTCAAAGGAATTTTCTTTCACCTTCATTGCAAAATAAATGTAAAGAAATGCAGAGAAGAAAGGACAAAGATAGCATTAAGTGAATACATTTAAACAAATGAAGTTTATAGTGATTGCCTTTAGTGTATATTACCACTCCAGTTCACAAATATTCTGTTATATTTATGAGTTGCACAAAAATGAAAGTATTGTTCAAAAATGCACCATTAATGACTGTTGATCAACAGCAATTTTTTTAAAAAGACAGTGAGGGTATGAAATATGAGAAATTAATCCCTTCATTTTGTTAAAATCTGTAGTTTAGTTGTAGTTTTTACTGTGTTTTGACTGTGACATGAGCTGTACTTCATCCTGGAATGCTGTCATTTGTTTGTAAAACTATGTGCCTGCTGTTTAAAATACTAACCATGATCCAAATCCTTCATAGTTTTTTACAGAAACTTGAAGCTATGTGTGCTTAAATAGCATCTTCCTTAAGCAGCTATGACATATCTTCAGCAGAACATTTGTCTTTTACGTAATTGCTCTTTTTTTTTCCTTTCCTTTCCTTTCCTTTCCTTTCCTTTCCTTTCCTTTCCTTTCCTTTCCTTTCCTTTCCTTTCCTTTCCTTTCCTTTCCTTTCCTTTCCTTTCCTTTCCTTTCCTTTCCTTTCCTTTCCTTTCCTTTCCTTTCCTTTCCTTTCCTTTCCTTTCCTTTCCTTTCCTTTCCTTTCCTTTCCTTTCCTTTCCTTTCCTTTCCTTTCCTTTCCTTTCCTTTCCTTTCCTTTCCTTTCCTTTCCTTTCCTTTCCTTTCCTTTCCTTTCCTTTCCTTTCCTTTCCTTTCCTTTCCTTTCCTTTCCTTTCCTTTCCTTTCCTTTCCTTTCCTTTCCTTTCCTTTCCTTTCCTTTCCTTTCCTTTCCTTTCCTTTCCTTTCCTTTCCTTTCCTTTCCTTTCCTTTCCTTTCCTTTCCTTTCCTTTCCTTTCCTTTCCTTTCCTTTCCTTTCCTTTCCTTTCCTTTCCCTTTCCCTTTCCCTTTCCCTTTCCCTTTCCCTTTCCCTTTCCCTTTCCCTTTCCCTTTTCTCTTTCCTTTTTGCATAGGCTTCATAGATCCTTCACTTATAAATAACAGAAGTATTAAGTTTGGTGATGAAGGTCTAGGATACCATGGAGATACTTGGAAACTATGACCAAAAATTTGTCTCAGGGAAACAGGGTGAAATGTATACTTTTTCCAAAAGACAAAATAAGAGAGAGGGGGCATGAGAAGAGAAAAATGGGCATAAGATGGGAAATGGGCAATGGAAAAAAGGAGATAAGCAGACAAGTGAGACGTCAGGGAAGCAAACCAATAGCTTATCCCTGGAAAGCAAGAGAATAGATAGAACAAGCAGATGGAGAATCACTAGTTCAGACTCCAAATTTTTATGACATGTTCATGCATTCATTTTTGTGTCTGCCAAATGATGGTTAAAAACCTGATGTTTAAATGCCCTTTTAGAAACGCTCTAAATTTGCAATATGTGGACGCACTCCATGATTATTTGGAAACCTCACTTACTTACCACATTTTGGCATTGGGAATAGACATGCTATCGTTACTGCTGAGCTCATCTCTTCAGACAGGTTGTCTAGCATTCCACCTATCTTTGCTGTTGTCAGGGTTGTGCATCAGCAGAGTAAATCCCTGAGGATAGTCTTGGAAAGAATGTTGGAGTTTTTCAGTGAGATAGGTGCTGTTTGCTTAACATGAACTCAACAAATTTTATTTTGCATTATTACTATTTATATATCTGATATAAATATTTTGAAGTACCCACTGTTGAATGTCATTTGATGACAGTGCTTAATAATTCTTGACCAGCAGGATTACACAAGTAGAGCTGGAAACATGTAACAAATTGCTTTTTCAGTATAGTAAGAAGTAGAAAATAGGCCTCTGCATTTGCTGACTCATATTAGCTTTGATAATCAAAGCAGGAAAAAAATGCTCAGTACTTTATAAGGAGACTAATGGTATGGGTTGGCAAGAGGATAACGATAAACCAACCAGTTTTAATTGGTGAAGAATCTCATTCAATAATACTATTCTTTCCACAGCATTGGACTCCTGGAACTTCAACGTATGGATATTTGTCTTTCTCACAGAGAGCATACTATTGTTCAGTCTCTTCATGGAGAATATTTTATTTTAATACTTCACAATGTCTACAGATCTCATTAGTGCCTCAGAATAAAAAACCAAACCAAACCAAACCAAAAAACCAAATGCACCTCCCCCCCAATTGTAATCTACATAGATTTCATGAAAATCATCAACTTCCACTTTCATTTTCTATTTTTCTAAGTAAGCTTTATTCATAGTCCATGACTTTCTGTTGCTTGTATAGTTTATCTCCAAAATGTAGACAGGAGACTGTAACGTCAGTAATCAAAATGTATCAATCAGCATGGCATGACCTTGATTGCTCCTCAGAAATCCAAAAATGTAATCAGTTCAAGCCTCTCAAGGTTTGTTGATCAAAAGTGATGGAAGCCTCAATTGTTTGATGGTGTTCTTGTCTTGTAAACTCACCCACGCCAGGCAACCCACAGTGGAAAACCCTATGTGCACTGAGATAAGAAAAAAAGTAAAGTGGGGGAAAGACATCAACTACTGAGGGTTACACACTATAAAGGCACCGGGAATTGGTCAATTTGTAGAACATTGTCTGGGAATTACACTCCCTCTACAGGGCTGCTAAATTCCAGCCTTAGTGCTTCCTTGCAAGGAGTGACAAGAATGCAGAGAGCAAATATTTCTTTTAGTTATACCAGAGGTCATAGCAAACTTTAGGGAGACTGAAATGATAATGGTGACCTGAATCCAGAGGGAGGAGGCAGGAAAAGAACACAATGTGCATTATACAGAAAAAATTCTCTCATGAAAAACCCAGGGAGCAGGGAACAGAAGGAGGTAAGGTATATTGCTGAACTCAGAATTGCCTGTGCTTTGGAGTTTTTTGTCAGACTGACTTGTTTCCCATACTGCAAGGCTCAATATTCATTCTCAGAAAACCATTGGAATGAACACCTTGGTCACACATGCACTAGAAAATTTAAACCCTTAGTACACACCCCATGCTGAAAAAGAATTGAGAACAAAGAGACAAAGATCAGTAAGTGGTATTTCCATCTTCATTACTGTTCTGAATAAAGTTTCTCTGCCTGTTAGGTAACAAGGAAGCTTCAAATTAGGGAGTGTTTTGTCTTCTTTAAGGGATTATTATCTTCAGTTTATAGCTAAAATTGCATGGGGTACTTAAATAATATCTGGCACTATCTATCTATTTTTCCAGATACCTCTGTAGAACAAAAAGGAAAAAAAAAATCCCTTTCGATGCATCAGCTTTTGACAAGAAAGGGTAAATGTGAATCACCTAGATCACTGCATAACCACAACTTAGAAATATCTGTCTTACAGAGAAATAATTGTCTCCTGACTTTCAAACATGGCAAGGACCCTTGCATTTTTCACTTGAGCAGCCCTACCAACACTGATATCCAGGGTCCTGCCCCTGTAGTCCATCAAATCTGGTAGCTCACACACATAATGTATAAAAATAAATCAGTTTTCTTCTGTGAAAGCGCATTAAAGAAGGCAGAGTATTATCTTAGTAAATTGGAGAATATATACTAGACTATCATCCTTGTAGTTCTCTTGCCTTCTTCACTCTTATATTCAAAAGTAAGTATTAAAAAACAAGCAGAGCTTTTGGATTTGGATGTTTTCCCTCAGGTTCTATTCATTAAATGAAATACTGACAAAATGACAATTGGAAGTCTCAAGTCCTGTCCTCAGTTTGTAATTTGTGCTTTACCTATGCATCTCTTAACATAGAGAGGAATCGTTTCTCTGAATTTGTTAAGGATGTGAAGGATAAGATACTACCCTGGCACACATGAGTTCATTTTGATGACAAAATTCTTACCTAATCTTAAATTATTCATGTTTAGACGTCTATCTCCTTTCCTTAATAATCCAACATATGAAAAGATTCATTTGTCTTTAATGGTGATATATTAATACTGAAATTCTCATTTACCAGTATATGATGCACTACACCACTCTTGTTTGTTTTTCCTTGCCTAGCCAGCTGTTGTGAATTAACATTTGCATGCCTCTAAGATGTTATAAGGCTAAGAGGTGAGATTTTACTAATGGAGTGATCTGAGAGATCATTCAAGATATAGATGGAAATACAGAGGGGGAGAGGAGGGGAGGAGAATGAAATAGAAATCAATTTGGCAAGGACGATCAGTTTGATGAGAAAAGAAGAACAGAGATTCATGCAGAAGTCACATTCAGAGAACTGAAAATGAAGATGAAACAAATGAACTAAAATCAGAAGGAAACAGTAAGGGAGCATAGACAGAATGTGATATAGCCTAGGAGGGATTTCCAAAAGATTAGTAGCTGCCACTTTGATGATAGACTGAAAGGTATTTAGAAAAAGAGAGCTCTCGTATACTCCGGTCTCTCAAAACACCATTCCATTGAACAACAGGACACTTCTGCCTTTCAGAAAGTACCAGTGATGGTCTCTATAACCTTCCTGTACCCTCCCTGGGTTTTCAAAGAAAAAGCCCTTCTAATATCAGCAAGTGACCACCACCTCCACAGAGTCAGCCCTACCCCTATAAAGTTCCTAAAAGGACTTCCTTTCTCTTTTATACCTGGCACCTGAACCCTGCTGCATTATGGAGCTCACCTGGGTGCTTCCAGGCTTTTCTGCACCGAGCTTCTGCGTTACTTTTGGAGCTAAGGTAGGTATAAACTGATACAAACACCAAGTGTTTTATGGAATTTGCTGTAACTCTTGTCTACTGTGGAGATTAAGAGGACTAGGTAGAAATAACTGTGGTGAAAGATGTATAACAGATTATTTCAGTGGAAGCTGAAGAGGGATGTACTTTCAAGATATGTTGCAGTGAAAGCACTAGCCGAATTTAGTGACAGACTTGATTTGTGAGCTATAGCTAAAGCAATACTCAGAGAGAAGAAAAAGAGTTTTTTCAGTCAAGGTAGGAAGGGTATGAGTGTTGGTACTGACAGTTAAGTGTGAAAAACATTAATGAAAATATGCTCAGTGAATGCCTCTTGCTCCTTTTCTGGACCTAGACCCTTCTCAGGTGGTTGGTGAGTCCTTACAGGCTTTGCTTTAGCCTCCTTGTCTCCTCAATAAATTAATCTGTGCAGAATGATGGAAACCTCTTCAAGGTTCCTTCAAACAAAAGCGTCTTGAAAGTGATGATTGTATTAATCCTTCAAGTGCTTTCTTTTCCTCTTGCTGTCATTCTATTAAATGGAGAGGCCACATGACATCTCTGTACTTGACATGTAGCATGTAAATATCCTGTTAGAAACTAATGTGTACTTCTCATCTACAAATTAAAAGCACACTGAAAGTTTCTTATCTGAGATGCTATTATTCATCTCCAAAGTAATTATTGCTTCAAAAACTGCATTCCTCAGGAAAAAGGGGGAATTTAATTTGAAATATAGGAATAATCTGGGGGGGGTTGTTCTGTTTTTTTAAGTACTGAAGCTAAATGATCACAGACAACATTGTGTTCAAGACTCCAGAGGAGAAAATTTCTGCTGTTATAAAACAGATTTGTAGCATAGTTGCAATAAGAGATTCCTGTTTAAGAATGTAATTCCATTGTATCAAGGCCTCAATAGCAAAAGGTGATCCTTGACTCCGCTGCACGTGTCACCTAAGCAGACAAGCTGAGTGTGAGGTAACAATCCTTTTTAAATAAGAAGGAACAAATTCAGGGAGAGACTGAAGGCACAGTTTTTAAAGCAAGCTAACAGGAAGTAGATGTCCCACTTCCAGGTGATTTCGGATAACTTATCCCTCCCACATCTTGACCCATGTCTGAAATTTGAGGCTATCTGTCGCCCCAGTGATCCAAATGTGCTGCAAAAGCATGTGAGTCTGCTGACAGCCATCTATCTGGATTAACCTTTGATTTCAACATCAGCAGAAATCAATGATAAAACTTGGGTTCTTACTAGAAAGTGTATAAGAGAAGAAAATAAATATTGAGTCCCTAGCTTCCTTCTTTCAAGGCAGACTGCTGTGTTGAGATGATGTACATTATGAGATCTAATGTGTACTGTTTTGTTTTAAATTTTTTCATGTGAAATCCTAACTCACAGAGGGGTTACATAAGCCTGCATCTTCTGATCTTGATGAGAAGACACATCCAATTGTCAGCTAGCGAATTTTTTCATCTTTGTAATACGATGTCAAGTGCTATTATTATTTTTATATGAATGCTAATCTACTAATGTCTTACTGAAGTACACCATGAAGTTCACAGACCACTGTGAAGACAATTTCAGGTAATAATTTTGTTAACTGACCTGGACAACAAAGATAGAAAATTCTTGATGCATCTGTTACTCATTTATACTACTTGTAATGTTTTGTTCTGAACCCACTTTGTGCAATAAATCTGGCTACTCATCCAGAAAATTCTAGTTACGCTACGGTTAGTATAAATGACAGTGAATAGATATTTATCTAGTTGTGAGATTCCCATCCAAGTCAAAAAGTGTTTGGCAGTTTGAAAATGGTAGGTATTGTATCATCACTGTATGAATCCTTTCAAACTGGACATCTGATGTTACACATTTATGTCTTAATACCCAGAAATCATTTTTACTTCAAACAAGCAAACTGAAATTGTGCTGAAAGAAATGCAAATTACTTGTGTTGCACAATTGACTTTGATGACTAATGGTCACATTTCAGTTTTTTTGAGGGGTAATCCTTCAATGCTTTGCTTCAATCCTCCATGCCTTGCTTCTAGTGGCCAAAGCTGCTTCCCTTTCTCCATGGAATTTCTCATCTTTAGTTGTGTTTCTCTGGGTAGTCCATTTAGACAGTGATTGGAATAGAGCTTATTCCAGAACCATAGACTCACTCTGGAAGGGTGAGAAATTTTGGTTAAAATATTGATAAGATACAATGTCCAGACAGCATTATTATAATAATGTGTGGAGATGGGAAGGATTTGTTTGTACCAGAACATCTTCTTTTCCTGTGGGAATAAGTACAAGAAAGAAGAGACACATTTTAAGCTTTGAAAAAGACTCTGATGGATAGTTTTAATTCCTTTGTATTTAGTACCTTTTGTCTTGCCCCCTAGTCTTGAAACTGTATTTTTCCTTCAAGATACTCTATTGTAATGATTAGAGTAGTAAAGACCAATATACTTCTTTGTTTGTTTGTTTGTTTTTTCTACTTAAATTCTGTATGAACTTCAACATCTCATTCCATCTTGTCCTTTCTCAGGTTTTAGATCTGCAAAATGACCCTGACTTCCCATATAAAGTGCTTTGAGATCTAAGCAAGAGCTGCAAGAGCTGGTTGTCGTGATTGCAGAACTCCAAGTAGAATTACTTTCAAAGGCTGTGAGTTATAATTAAGTGAGAAGGGCCCAAGGGCACTCCTTTATGGGTACTAATCCAACTTGTAAATAGAAAAGTTGACAAAGCCAAATACGTTGTGTCCAAGAAAAAAACAGATCATTGCCCTCTCCAACACTGGAACATTATTATTAGTTCTGGGATACAATTGTCTTTGACACTGTGGTTTGCATGCATTGTATAAGAGAAAGAATAAAAGAAGTGCATTGAGGCAAAAGCTAGCAAGCTGTACTGTCCTGCAAGAACCATGAAATAATGCCAGCACTTTGCAGACTGGTAACTTATGTGGGACTGAAGAGTGGAGAAAAATTAACTGAGAGAAGAACAGTAAGGTAGGCTCAGCCTACCAAATCTTAATGCAAATTGAAAAGTTTCAGAGAACACCTTGTATTACAAAATTACTTTTGCAAGATTGTTCACTGATATTTTTCCTGATAGTAAAATAATGGTCTTGTACTGTTTCCAGAGTCTGTGGGATCTCCCCATGTTTATGGGGTGTTTGGGCCAAGTGAGTGAAGAAGCCATGCTCTTTAGTATGACGCCCCTACAATAGCTGAGGATTATAAGAGAACCCTTTCTGAGGGATGACATGGAAATTATTTGAAAAAAATGTGAGAGGATTTCCTCAAGAAAGATTATTCTTCCAGTGCATTCAACCACAATCATCCTTCAGGGTCCACACAATTCTATCCTCTTTGAACAAAGCCAATGTCAGCTTTAGGGATGCTTGTCTCTTAAAAAGCTGTTAGTATTAAGCCATGCTAACACGAGTCATTGATTATTCCATCCATTTCCCAGGAAAAATAACCTGTGAATTACAAACATCTCTCAAGGACATCATCTGATTCAAGTTGACACAGCACTGGTGACACTACTAGAGCTACCCTGGGTTACACTTGCTGAGGCTCTCCCACAATAACTTCTTCACTGCAAACCACAGATCACCGTAGCAAAGAGGCTAGGATGAAGCTTTGGGGAAAACAGCATAGTGCCTTTGTAAGACAAGTTTAATTTCAGTTGGAAAACACCATATCAGAGCAGCAAAAAATTAGATCAATACGGAGTGATCTGGGCCAGCTTCAGGGTGTGCCTCTCTTACCATGTCCTGGCCCCCTTCCCATATGCGAGTACTTCTTGAAGGTCAGGGTCTACACTGAAGATTAAAAGCATATGGCAGCATTTCCCTGTGGTTTTTATGCAAAATACCTTTTTCTGGGACAGAATTAAAACAGTGAGGAGCTGGGTAAAAATAATATTTAGGAACAATTTAAGGGCTGCTCCTTATCCAGCCTTGCTTAGCAAAAGGATGCCATGGGAGGAAAAGGAAGCTTTCTTAAAAGAATAAATGAGAAAGGATTCGGGTCTATTAGCAACAACAGAATATGTAAAAGCACTTGTGTTCATTGGGATAAAACATTTTAGAAAAGCCTGCTCTAGGAAGTACATACATAATGAACAGATAACAGGGACTTACAGCCACAGAATTTCATCACAATGTAAAAGAGGCCATAAGCCACTACATGGAACTCTTGGAGGGCATGAGTAGCATAAAGCTTGTGAGAAGACTAGTCCAGGGAGGCAAGAGGTCCATTCCTGGACTGCTACTTCACCGGTCAATATTTTTTTTGGCTATATAACTGGGTAGTGTGCAGCTGAGTTTTTGGTCTTGCTTGAGACCTTCTGGTATCGCTGTAAGAAAACATAAAAACATCATCACACTGAGTCAAACTGTGTTACAGCATCCAGCAGAAGTCAGTGGTATTCAGGGAAAACAAGGATAGCAGATTCAAGTGGCCACTGTAAAAACAGGTAACCTGATGATAAAAGGGGACCTTGCTGAACTTAAGATCCATCAGCATTCGAGTTTGAGAGAGAAAAGGTGATTTATAAGGAAAAGTAGAACCCAGCAATGAGGAGAAGCAGGTGACTGGAAAAAGCTAGGAAACGTAATGCTATTGGCAATATTTTCTTTGCCAAATACCAAGTGTTAAACTTGAGGAAAACTTCATCTACCACTTGAGTTGCAAAGGGGGAGATAGAAGTGAAAACAGGTTAAAAATGTGAAAAATTTACAGATATGTTTAAGCACAATAAATGCTTTTCCCA
The DNA here is from genome assembly GCF_001431845.1 of Calidris pugnax. Classification (NCBI taxonomy): domain Eukaryota; kingdom Metazoa; phylum Chordata; class Aves; order Charadriiformes; family Scolopacidae; genus Calidris; species Calidris pugnax. The sequence goes on along the minus strand of NW_015090800.1, from coordinate 8,327,609 downwards.
TCTGATAGCCTTGATTCCATTCTTGGTACACAGTTGAATAGTGCTGACAGTTTGTCGTCTGCCATTCACATTTATGTCATCATAGGGTTATATCCAGCAGGCAAACAGTAAGCAGAGCACTCAAAATTGCATACTGGGACTATTTTAGAACTCCAGAAGCTGACAAGGCAGGGCAATAAGACCTAGACAAAGCTTACTAATCTTCATACATAAATGAAGAATCCTTAGTGCTGGCTTTAATTCAGCTAATAGTCTTAGTTCAGTGGCTCATCAGTTCTTGTTGATGAACTGGGAACTACTGCACTAGTGGGGCTGAGAACCACTATGACAACCAAGAAGCAAGGCAGATTTGCTGTGTTTTGTTGTGCCTTTTCCTCTCAGCACTGCATCATTGGAAGCATTGAGTGTGTACAAACAAGTGAAGCTAGGCAGAAAACAGATGTTTGCCACACAATCAGTTCACAAATAATGACACTGTTTCTGTGCATGTTGTCGCTATTGTCAACAAAATACAATGGGAGAGAGACAATGAAGAAAACACAAAAGTACAACTGTTCTTTTTATGCAAAAGTGGGAAAAATTTTACTCCACAGCAAGGAATAAAGGAAGTCTTTAAAACTATGGAGTTATTTCTACAAATTCAGGAAAATTTTCACCACCCAAGGGGACAGGATGTGTCAAAGAAATATAATGACATGTAAAATATTTTACTCAAACCTGCCAGTTATTTAGGATCAATTGTTTACGTGAAGAGCTGTTGGTAAGCAGAAGATAGACCAAAAGTTGAGCAAATGTGTACATCCAAACCATTCTCCTCTCCTTCTTGTTCCAGAACAAATTGTCATTAATCTGTCCAGAATGAGGTACATCAGCAGTGCTACAAGCTGAGGTGACGTAAAAGTAAGGAACTTTGGTTACACTCTCCCATTTACTTATAGTTAATGACGATGTTAATCCCAAAGGAGGCCCTTTCTTTTTTTTTTTTTTCCCTTTTTTTTTTTTTTAAGCAATTTAGTTTTTGTGAAATGTTGCTTAATTAGCCTCAAGAAATATCAAGATAAATGGAATTTTTAAATGTAAAGCATCATATCTTAAATACAGTGGGAGGGTATAAATAACCAAAATGACCCTTCACTAGTGTAGTTTTCTGCTGACATCTGATGTGTTTCTCTAGTGCAGCTCAACATAGTACAGCAGACTACTCGGATACATAATGCTTCTTCAGACTGAATACAAGAAAAAACAGTTACCAGTACAAAGTAATTATACAGATTCCAGACCCAGACTGAATTTTCTTCTCCTGGCAATCAAAGTAGTAGAAAACACTCCTGCCACCAGTGATTTATTTTCATTTGCATTCATCTGGTCATCAGGAAGATGACAATAGCAATGCCTGCACTCATGAATTACATATTCATGAGAAGAGAGGAGAAGAATTATATCTGTGCAGGACAGGACTTGGATAAGCATGAAGGGTGAGCTCCTAGCAGATCCTTGGTGATTTGATGACTGATTTGGCAGACAGTTTAGCAGGAAGAATATACTAAGGTCGTGTCCCAGCAAATTTCCTTCATAGTGAGTTCATGGTCATGTACCAGCACCCGCATAAATGTCTGGGTTTCAAAATAACTCCTCCCCCCCCCCCCA
>NW_015090800.1:8112950-8325851 GCF_001431845.1 Calidris pugnax | reverse complement strand
TGCGCTGGCTGCTGCTACAAAGTTTTATTTCATTAGTTTGTAACTTAGTAATTTAGCTAGAATTTCAAAACCATTACCACAAACTTGTATATTTGATATAATTGAAATGATTGGGAGTAGCTAAGCAAAGGAAGAGCAGCTCCAAGAAACAAATGTGATGTGTAAAAAAAAAAAAAAAAAAAAAAAAAAAACAAAAAAACCCCCCCCCCCCCCCAAAAAAAAAAAAACCAAACCAACAAACCCAACAAAACAAATCAAACCAAAAAAAAAAAAAGAACTTACAATGTGTTCTACTCATATAAAATTATGAAAACACTAAATATACTCTGTAAGTTTATTTCCAAAATACAGCACATGGCTGTTGGGGTTTCTTTTCTTTCTCTCTCATCAAAATAAACTGAATTTTACCACTGGGATCTGCAGGTTGCCTTCGAGGGTGGGTGATGTCAGTTGCTGTGACAGAGGAAGCTCTTTGCTATTGCAGATCTGCAGAGTGGTAGCCTAGGAAGCAGTCTTAACAATTCTTTGTCTTTTAATTCTGGGCTGTGCCATGATTTCATCTCTCAATCCTTTGTCCATGAGCTGTTTCTCTTTGGAGATGATTGTTTTGCTGAAGCCAGATACACTTCTACTTTTTTACTTTCAAATCCTTTGGTCAATGCATAGTTTGCCAGTAATTTTCTGAAGAATTCTTCCTTCCCTTTGGAAGAAAGCATTTTTTCCAAGGTTGAAGGCATTGAGGACTGAGGGCATACCTGAAGTTAACTGAATTTAGTGGTTCACTTCTTGGGAGCTTGATACACTGCCATAAATTGCTAAAGAGCTGTCATTGTTTAAGAGCTGCTACTCAGCTGTCATCGAGTGGCAATGCCAATGAGTCAACAAGGTTTTAGGATTATTACTGGAAGCTGATAATCAAGATACTTGTTGCCCTCCATTTGCAGAACGTGCAAAAGAAAAAAATAGATTCTGATCCATTTTGCTGGAGTATTTTGTCTTTATGTTATATTGCAGATGTCTTAGTGGAAAGAGGGTCTGGTTGGGAATAGACTGACTGCATTCAATTTCTTACAGATTTGGAAGGACCAATAGGATGAATTCTGGCACTCATAACTGACAAATTAGGGATTATAATTTTGTTTCTATATTATTTGTACATTGCCTAATGTGTGATGGATTCCCAGTCGTCTGAATGATCAGATAAATTCAGCTAAAATTGTGGAAGATGGTACAAACTTTACCTTTAGAGGAGGGGCCTAGCACCATTTTTGTATGCTTTTGCATCTGGAAATTGCATTAATTTCATGAGGGGAAATACAGCACTGACTTTGGAATATATGACAAAGCTGATTACTAAGATATTCATACTGGGACTTGCTTCGATTGACAAGGAATTATTCTACTGGAATTGAAGGTGTTACAGACTATCTTAAAATAGATTGAAATTTCGTTACCAGTGATATAACTTTTCTCTCAGAAAATGTAGTCACACATGATGTCCAGGAAATATTTCAGCTAAGGGTCCCTTTCTGCACCGGTGGAGGCTTTCAGAAGGATAGCCTTCAGTTCTGGAGGCTGCAATTTTAGAAAAGCAAAATATAGAAGATAAATAGATACTGGCCAACTTTCAGGTTTAAAAGAAAGTTAGTGTTAGCCTTTGTGCCAGGCTGATGATTTGGTCTGGACTTTTAAACCCTGGAAAGAACAATATTGCTTATCTTTGCAGTTAGATATTTCCTTTTGGTTTTATTAAAGTGGGAAGAGCACAGGGCAGTACAGGTTTTTTGGTACAAATTTAGTGTCTTCAGAATCTAAACTCATGCCAAGAGTGCATGTCTCTGTTTTTCCTCAATAATGAAGCAGAAGAAACATGCATAAAATGAGAATCCAGCCATCCAGCTACGTGTGAGAGCAAAATGCTTCATGATTACTCCAGAATTTCCATTTATTAACAATCAGGATTTAAAAAACCCAGCAGTTTTCTTTTTCTGTCACAGAGATAACATTTTAAAACCTACAGCTTGATAACAGTCAAACAAGACAGTCTTATAAGTGTGGCTGTTCTACAAGGCTTTTTTGGACTACCCCCACAAGCAGGTTACTTGTCTTCACTGTTACGCCTCATGCATATTTGTTTTGGAAAGAGATAGTCCCTTTTTCCCTAAGATTTGGTTAGCCAACAGCATGTGTTGTTTCACAGTAGGACTTGGGTATGGTTCCAGCTTCCTCATGCTTGCTGGTGACCTACAGTTAAAGGTAAAGGTACCACCCAAGCAGCAAGCTCCAGACCCCAAACACCGCTAAAGCACAGAGAAGAAGCCTTGGAATAAAGAACAGCTCATCAGTAAAACTTTGCCTTTTGAGTCCTATGCCATGAGTACTTCTGAGGTTGAAATGCAGCAATTTATGCTCATAAGCACAACAAGTGCAAACATGAAATACTACATGAATGAGCCAGTAATGGGGCTGTGGATCTCAGCTGAGGGACAGAAAGCCAAAGTCCTCCAATGTGCCTGCCACTCACCATGCACACATCATCCCCGTGACTGTTTTTGGGAACAAAACTAATATTCACTCTCTTACGCTGGATGAACACGGCTGGCTTTGCCATGTGTCTGGCACCACACTAATGCTCTAATTTCATTGTAGAAAGGGCACTGTGCTTTCCAAAGAAGGAATATGTTTTATATATACAGCACCAAAGCTGTGATATGATTCTTTGACATCCAAACGAATCCATGTGAATGGGTTCAAATTAGGACTGCATGAAACACTGTACTGAAAAAATATTTTCAATGCCAGAACACAACTTTTTCAGTTTGAACACATTTCTATTCGAAAAATAGGATGTTTTTAATTGATTTTTTTCACCAGAGGAAGATAATGAAAACATTTTCTTTTCCAGTTCCCAATGGGGTTGCATCATGAATAAATCACAGTGCATAAAGGAACAAGAGGGCAGAAAATGGGCACAAGAGTCTTGAAACAAACTGTGCTGAAGGTCTGCAGCTTTTCAGGTGGACTAATGTCAGTCTGCAAGTAAATGCAACATCTTCAATGTCTGAATGCTATGTTTCATATTGTTTTTTTTACTTTTGCTGTGATTTGGAGAAAAAAAAGTCGATACAAACATGCTGGAATTTTCTGCCATATAAATAAATGTACAAGTTCCTAGATGCAAAATGAATAACACTATGTTTTCTCCCCAGACTGTCTCAAAATGTACTTTCTTACCCAAATCTCATTTTCCCAGGCACACACATTTAAAAGATCAGAAGAGGACAAAGAAATGACATCCTAAAGGAAGCACCCCTTTGCTTTCTTCATGTCCTAGCAGAGAACCTACATCAGATCTGTCTCTTTTGTCAAGGAAGACAGCTTGGTCCTACAGTGCCACATCATTCTCTTGCTTATCAGAAATGTTACTGAATTTTCTTCCTTTCTCCAGGAGGCTTGTCTGTGAATTTCTGTTAGTTCTACTGGATTTACAAAGAGCATCAGAGGTACTTAGGGGCCAGAAAGGTTAATCACAGCAATGTCTCTGCAGCATCTGTCTCTGAGATCCTCCTAAGAATTGATTCATTTCAGAGCTCTGTTTGCTTTAGAAGTAGAGGTAATGAAGGGTGAACAGGTCAGTCAATCTTACCATGTCCAACCTGAATGAGAAAAGGCAGGTCTCAGGTGTCACAAACACTCAAGTGACTATTGATGCTGCTGGACAAATGGCACAACTAACTTTCCCCGTTTCTCCAATGAGCAAGAGGAAGAGTAGAGCTCCTGCTACAGAATTATCATTCATGATCTAAGTCCTGAACCAGATGCAGAGGAACGGATTGCCAGTTGTATTGCATTGCAGATCTCTGGTCCTCTCTCCTTAGTCTTTCAGATTAAGTTGCCAGCCTCTGTAGCACCAATGCTAGTTGTTCTGATGACTGTATGTTATATGAATATTTATCTACTGGTTAATGTTACAAAATCTGAGAAGAACCAGGAGATAATGCCTTTGGTGACTAGCTAAGAGTTGGCTCTAAGTTGAAAGCAGAAACTGTAAACAACATTCCTTTTATTTCATTTTTATTGCCTTGAAAAAGTTCAGTACTTAGCCAGTACCTTTTAGTCTTTAGGTGTGTGACCACCCTCTTCACTCCCCTATGAGCCTTGCAATAATGCAGAAATACACAATTTACTTCCATATATGTTCTTAGAGACTGTGTACTGAATAAACCAGGAAATAATCATTGTCATTCCTTGCAAATAACGTAAAACATTACCAGAGTGTATTCGATCTTATAGAGCAGGTAGACATGATTATTTGGAGCTTAACTACACTACTTTTACTTATTATTTTTCATTAGTGATTCTAAGAGAAAGAGTGTGAGTGCACTTTCATAAAATTTGCTAACAGCATCATGTGGAAGCTATCAATATTGCTAAGGTTTGTCATATTGCAAAAACTAATGGTTGACCTTGTTAATTGAAATGGGGTGAAATGCTAACAGTGCAGCATGCAAGGTCATATGCAGAAGGGTTAATATCAAGAACTTCTGCTACAGCTGAATCTTGCCTATTGGAACTGTGAGAAGAGGAAAATAACCAAACTGAGCACCTTGGTTGATGAAATCCTGACTTTAAGCCACCAATGTGATGTAGAGCTGTGAAGAACAAATGCAATCTGTAAGTACCGAAGGTGGACAGCATTTAGAAAACAGGACTGCCACTGGAAAAGCACTGGTGGGACTATGTAGTAAAAGTTTTGTCACCTGCCCAGAAAGGTTCAGTATGAGCTCAAATGAATGGGGTTTGTGGGATGAGCAGAAGAAAGGGGAGTTTATTCTACTAGAAGAAACTTGGAGATCTGGGATTTTAAGCTTACAGACTAGAAGGTGATAGAAGATAATACTGTTCATTTTAAATTTTAGTGTGTGCTAAAAACAAAGGAAAAAGGGAGCGTCATTTGAGCTAAAGAATTATGTTAACACAAAACTGCATAAGGATAAATCACCCGTGAGCACACCCAGGTTACTTTTAAAAGGTTGTTAAGCACAAGAGGGATGAGCTTCAGGAACAATGTTCCTAGAAGACCAGAGCAGGCAAAGACTTTATTCCTTCAGAAGTAGGGAGAATAACCATGGCTCCAGCTGCCTGGATCAGTAGAATACCATATGCCATTATTATCTTTCACTCAACACCACAGGAGGCCTTAAACCAGCATTTACAGCATTGCTGAACTGTGGCCCATGACTCCACCTGGAAACTGCATAGTCACTGCTGTAATTTAAACAAGTAATAGGAGGTGAATAGTCAGCTGTCTTTACTTTTATACTTTCTGATGCCCTTGATTCTAACTCAGGAGAGCAACTGGAGGTACTTTTGCCTGGAAAGTAGATATAGTTAATAATTGGTATGAACAAAGAGCAATAATGACATGTAGGATATTATTACATTCCCTAAGTGTATTTCTATTCACAATCTGGTGTTTTGGGTAATATAATGAACAAAAAGTCTTTACCATTGTCATAGTAAGAATAAAAGTATGTTGTTCAATATTAAATAATTGAAAGTTGAACCAGCTTGAGGGCTAGGCTTCTACGGTAGCTTGACCACAAACAAGTACCCTTTCTTTAGTAAGGAGATAGAGTGATGCATGAAACATTTCCATTTGAAGCAAAATCACAATACAGAATAATGTAAATATAAAAAGGTTCATTCATTAACTTTTACTTCTGATCATGCATAACATCTTTGTCCTATTTAAATCAATATCAGAATTTCTGATTTGCTTATATAGCACAATTACTGTTAGTGATCTTTTATACTTGGATGACATCCAAGTTGTTTGTTCACTGTATGACATTTATTTAGGGATAGAATTGGACCAAAATTGGCACTATCTAGTGTATTGCCCTTGGACTGCCAGCCCCCCTTTTTACAAATTATCTGGAAATTATATTCTAATCCTTTAAATACTGTGCTTTGTAATGCAAAACTGTGAATTCAGATGGTCTGTTACTATTTCTTCAATGACAAGCAGCCATTGACATTCACACAGCCCTGTTGTACAGATAAATCCAAGATGAGAAAATAAGAGAAGAATAATCCCATAAGATTTTCATTCCAAAGTCAGCTGCAAATGCATCATCATAAGAAGAGATAGGAAAAACATACTGTGTTGTATAATAATTTGTGGCAGGCATTCTCCAAGTAATGCAGCTCTTTTCTTTCCCTTACACAACTAAAATTGTAAAATCTCAAATCTATGAGCCATAGTCTTTTACCAGTATTATGCAGGCATACTTTCTCATACTTAGTAAAAGAGTCTTTTCACATTTAACCTCACAGCTTCTGCATGGCTTCCTACTTCCCAAAGATTAAGATCATCTATTTGGATGTTTTCTCCAGTTTCTCAGCACGTTGAATTCTTTTTCTAGTCTCTCATCCTGAATAGTTATTGTTCAGTTATTTCAGAGAGCCTTTTTGTTTTCTTCCAAGGTTATTAGAAGTATAGCTTCACTCTCCAAGGAAGTCAATGTCATCAAATTACATGTTATTTCTGTATAAATTCAACAATAATTAAACACAAAAAAACCCTGTTAAGTAAAATTTGATGATAGCAAGTAGAGGGACTGTAGAAGCCAGTATCATCAAACTCAATGTATTGACTCCCTCTGTGTTTCTTTGAATTACATTTGGGGATTTTTTTTAGTAATAACTGTAATGGTGATTTTACCACTGTTAACACTGCAGAACCAACCCAGCCATGGAAGGCTGAGCTGGATTCAGTCTTGCTTCACACATCATTAATAAACCTGCAGCTCAGCTCTGATTGTAGGACTTCTATTTCTGATGATGGAGAAAGAATGCAGTTCAATTTTACGCTCTGCTTTGGGTTCGCAACACTGGCAGTTAGAGATATTACATTTTGATTCGTAAAATCAGCAATGTTGACATAGAAGCCTTTGAGAAAGGCAGTACTTGTGAAGAACAAAACTTTTCAGTTCCTTGTGTCTTTCTTAATTCATTTTTAAAAAATTCTAATAATGTCTTTATATAGATTGGACCACTAATCTGTAGGTAGGAAATGTGACAGAACTGATTATGCTAAAGCAGGGAGACAGAGAGATCGCAACTGCCAAGTTATTTATGTAATTTCTGGTTGGTTGTGTGGCATCCATGGGAAGCACACAGTTTTGGCATTACAAGTCACCATCAGGTCTGTCAGGTACATTACTGCATTAGCGCACTTCTATTAATAGGTACATGGAAGGTTACTTGTGAAGCAAGTAAGAAGGTTTGTGTTGTGTCTTACTTTGGCTAAAGGACAGGAGAAGCATGGTGGGGAAAAATGAGGGGCATATTACTGCACAATGTTGAATAATTTACAAAGAAGTAGATTTGTGATAACAGCGCATTTGATAGCCAAATACAAAGCATCAAGCTTAATTTCAAGTCAGGCACCAGGAAGATTATTGTAGTCTTCTATGCTTATACACTAGGCAGCAGTACAAACTTTCACTAAAAAGTTGAAATGAAGCTGTTACAGGTTTTGCAACTTGTAACGATACAAAGACAAAGAATACAGATTCCAGGTACAGACCTGATGTCATGTCTGTCAGAGAAAGACTGGATTTCTGAAATAAATTAAAATATTAAAATAAACTGAAGATAAGATGAATTTCAGCCACTGCTGGCTAGATATCAGTTTCAGTACACTGAAACTCACACAAGTCTCAAATTATTATGCCAAGAAAAGTTAGGTAGGTACTGGTGGATCCAGCTGTATTTCAAGCTCTAGCTTAATGAAGGGAGATAAATCACAACATTCCAGGTCAATTCTTGAGGTTACTGGTGATGTAGTTTCCAGTAGCCCAGCTCCTAATGAAGAAGTGCAAAACAAGGTTAACAGCAAATCATTGTATTGCAGCATGGAAAATTCCGGGGAACCCCACTGCAATTTCACAGATCGAGGTGTGCTTAGTCCCTGAATTAGTTGTTTTAGTAAATCACAATTATGTGTTTTCGCCTTTACTTCAATAACATCTGCAGCTATTGTTGGTATTGCTAAAAGACAAGATTATTTATTTGTTGCCAGCCTCTAGGGGCTGAAGAAGTGCAGACTCACCAATTAAAGGCTTTTAACAGCTGAACGCTTCCTAACGGCTTAGCAGAAACATTAACTACTCAAAAAAAAAATCCTCACCAATCTGAAGAGGGTTATGCCTCTCAAAAGCAATGGATGAAAAACTTGTTGAAAGGAAAGGAAAAGAAACAGTTTAAGTTATACATTGTTCTCCCTTCAGACAGACAGAGCAATTAACTTTTTATGGCAAAATGCATGGCCCCATTTTCACCAGTGTAAATTATTCCCAGGAGGGGATGGTGAGACCGTATGTTCATGGCCCATCTTATTCCCTTTACATGATCCTCTACACCGGTTGCTCTCCAACATACGTAAGTCATTAGCTGGTAGCCTGAAGGAGTGATGCTTGCACCATTTCTCATGCTGCTCCATAACAGGTGTCCATCCTGAGAAAGTCGAGCAGCTCATGACTGACACCTGCTTTGTTCCTGCTGCTCCAGCAGTAGATATGTTCCTGGGGCAATCACTAGCCGGCTGAGTCTGTAGTACCTTGCAAGTTGTCTGAATCAACTCTGGTCTTGCCATGCTCTTTGTTGCTGAGTTCTGCAGTCTATCCAGTATTAGGAATGCAGATACCATCTGTTACATGAGGTTTGCACTTTCTCTCACCCTCTGCTGAAAGGAGAGAAGATGGCAGCTTTTTTAGCATTTCACTTTCATGTGTGCTTGCTAGGCAAGAGCTTGAAGAGCATGCTTGCCCTTTTTGACAGATAGTAGCACAATTTTACTTGATCTGGTACCATAAATACTGGTTAACTCTGAAACTGATGTATTTGCAGACTGATTTACACGGAAGAATGTATTCTGGCTAATCTCTGTTTAACTATTCTGTCTGCATCCTTTCTGGTCTGATAATAAGAATAAGCTCTTCCCTGATTAATATTCTAACCTCTTAAATATGTAAAAGCTACCTAATTTTCTGCTGCTGCATACCTAAGCAGATATGGCATGTTAATTAAAGAGTTTGTCGTCAACTGGCTTTTATGATGTTTTCCCCCAAAATACACTTGCAAGTACATGTTATAGGAGGTTTTTTTTTTTCCCTGTTCCATTTAAAATAAATATTTTAAACTATTCCCAGCTTGCTTTTCCAGTAGAACACTCTGATCTCTGTGATCAAAGTTAAAGCATTATATGAAAACTCCAAGATTTCTCCATGGTTCTCCTCAAGTTGACTTATTTTGCCAATCGTCTGTGCTCTGATCTTTGAAATTGTATTTCCATTTCACTGTAAGCTTAAACATCATCACAGGATCAGGTTGAATGAATGTGGTTAAATATCTAAAGTTATGCATCACTGCCTAGAATAAAGTGAACTACACATAGAGAATACAATTTAAATTTCTATCTAATGTTATGAGTACTTGATGTTGATTACGTAAAACAGACTAAAATGTACCTTACTTTGCATCTGTCTGTTGCCAAATTAGCTTACAATAGACTTAATTTAAAATAATTTAGACCTTATTTCACTATTGACTCTTAATTTTAAAAGGAAGAGGCTAAAAAACTCACAAAACCAACAACAGCAATAAAAAAAAAAACCCTCAACCAACAAAACACAGCACATTGGCCCCAGTTCTGAATGTTTCTTCATGTAGTAACCAGTCAAAACATCACTGAGTAACAATGGCAATCTCAGCGCAATCCTACACAGGTGACTTATTTATCGTCCCAAAAAAATAAAAGAAAAAAGGTGGGAGAAACTCAGGATGGTAGACTTCTACTGGTCTGGCATTTATTACAGTCTGCAGGTTACTTTGATTAATTGAAAAGTCAGAAAATATTCATTTAGGTGGAAGAAAGTGTTTTGTGTAGTGGTATGGGCTATTTCCATACAATAAATGAAATAAAATTTGAAATAAAAGCCATTGCAAAATGAAAGACTGAGATATTTTTTTCCTCATAAATGTCAAAAAGGAAACACTTTGAATTGAAAGCCCTGAAATGCTTTGCCTGGGAAATACCAGATGGAAGATACACATTTTCTCTCATTTATCTTTGTTCTGCATTTTAACTGAAGCAATTTAGTACATCTGATATGAATTAAAAAGATTTATCAGTGCTTTTTTTGGTAGAATTTTTTTTCCCTTCAGATCTAGCTCTGTGAAGGCTAAAGAACTTGAAAACATGCTATAACTTTCATGAAGCTGATGTGCTTCTGCATTTACTGCCATAAATTTGCTTTTAAAATTATCATTCTGGAAAGGTACTTAAACCATTGTGGATGCAGTTTTCACTTCAAATACTTTGGTGTCACCAGATTTTGCATTGCTATTCCTTGGATTTTATTTTTCTTATTATCTTATTCTGTTTTCAGGATCTGACACAAGAGATTGACAAAATAATTGGTTTTTTTTGTTTTCTTATCTTTTCACTCTTTCCAGTTGCTTTTAACCCTACAAAGAGGACAAGAACATATGTGGGCTATTAAAGCCTTCAGTGATGTATACGAAATTCACAAACAAGGGTGTTCACATATTTATTTATTTTTTACCTGAGGAAGTTGCGACTCTCCTTACATTGGCTACTGCTATTGAAAGTCTTGAATGAGGCCATGCACAGCATACCTTACTCTGTAGGTGTTTAGACTTCTTGCAGAAACTCACATGATATATGAGAGTAATAAAAGTATGGAAAAGGCATAGATGTAGGATCCAAGTAACCATGCTTAAGAGGTAATGTTAATTCTCAGCTGCATGTGCTAAACAAATGCTATGGTGCCTGATTCCACTAAAAGCTCATAAACTCAAAGCAGCACCCTGTTGCTCTGTTTGGTCTCATGTCTGCAAAGAAGGACAAAGTGCAAGACTATCTGTGTGGGAACATTAAAAATATCTTGGTTAGAGAAATGCCATTAGGTAGCCATTGCCATAAGGAGTGTGTGCATTCAGAGTGTCTTGTGTGCTCGTGTTGTTACAGGAAGATTGACAATGACTCTTATGAAGAAAGGCTGAGAGACCGGTCTTTGTTTAGCCTGGAGAAGAGAAGGTTGAGAGGGGATCTCATCAATGCTTATAAATATCTTAAGGGTGAGTATCAAGAGGATGGGTCTAGACTCTTTTCAGTGATGCCCAGCATCAGGACAAGAGGCAACAGACACAAACTGGATCACATGAAATTCCATCTGAACATAAAGAAAAACTTCTTTCCTTTGAGGGTGCCAGAGCACTGTAGCAGGCTGCCCAGAGAGGCTGTGGAGTCTCTTTCTCCAGAGATACTCAAAACCCGCTTGGACACATTCCTATCCAACCTGCTGTAGGTGACCCTGCTTTGGCAGGGAGGTTATATTAGATGATAGCTGAAGGTCCTTTCCAGCCCCTACCATTCTGTGATTCTTGTTAAAACTAGAGTGTATAAATGGTTCCCCCATGCTTTTGAAGACATTTCATGGTCATTTCCCTATTCTGTTTCATATTATCTAAGATGGCATAGCAAGACGCCTCACAGTAAACATCTCATATTTTAAGTATAAAAAATGCTCCATGCAGAATCAAACACATAGAACACCTGAAATGAACATTTCATTTTTCAGACAAGAAAGTGTGCACTGAGATGTTATAATTGGCTCTTTAATCTAGGCTTTTATGTGATAGGCTTTTCAGATGGGCATTTTGTTAAGAGCAAACTTTCTGAAACAAGCCAAAGAATTAATGAGTTTTCACTGGAAATATTTGTATTTCCTGAGGAATTGCTATCCAGAGAGGCTGGATTTTTATTTAAATTTAGACATCTAAATAGATTTTTGAATTTAGATGCTTAAAAACTATTGCACAAAGGCCTTAATTAAGGACTTAATATTGTACAAATCCTCTGTGTAAAAGTAAGCTTGTGTCCATCTGAAACAAGATAAATTACAGAGAGAAATAAATCTTAGAACTAACACTGGTGAGTCAAGAAGTAGAATGAAACCATTACATAACAATAAAAATCTTTTGACCTTTGATGTCATGCAATGGACTATGATGGTCTACGACTATGGACAACCCTGGAAGTGTTTAAGGCCAGGCTGGATGGCGCTTTGAGCAACCATCCAGTGGGAGGTGCCCCTGCCCATGGCAGGGGGGCTGGAACTAGATGATCTTTATGATCCCTTCCAACTCTAACCATTCTATGATTCTGTGTCTGAGAGCTGTACAGCAGCAGAGGGAGTAGCCTGTGTGCTGAAAGCAGAGTAACTGCCTCAGAGCTGTGCTGTGTCTTGACAAATATACTCTTTCTTCCTTCTAAGTTTGAGTAAATTAAGCTTTCACTGCAACTTTTTGGATTTAGCCTAAGTTCCCAGCCACCTGTATTCATTAAGGAGAGTGACAGAATAATCATACATGACCTTTCTGAAGGGTAATAAAAATAACGTTTTTTAAACAACCGAATAGCTGTGTACCAGTAAATTACAGCATAACAAGAACCATATGTTAAGGGGAAAATATTCTCCTAGCAATATAGAATAGGAAAGATGCCTGTTAGTGGATCACTCAACAACAAATGGGGTCTGTTCCTTAATACCAAGAATATACATGGGAGAGAGTTTGAAGTATTTTGTTGGCTTCACTTCAGATAGAAAGGGGAATGGAAAAGTAAAGAATAGCAAAAAAGGATCCACTGAATTCTAATTTTTTCTTCCACTTACTCACTTCCAATAGGAAAGCTTAAGATCCCTTTCATATTCCTGACTTCTTCAAACACTGCACTTTCAGAACACCTTGGTTCCTCCGAGATCAAGGAAGTCCTCCAGTTGCCCACATTTAGCTGGTGGGTAAAGCAATCTCTAGGAACTGACCATGTAGTGACCAAAAGTAAGCGGCAGCTCACATTACAGATTTTGATATCAGGGTGATTTAGAGGATTGGGTGTAACCTAGGAGACTGTTCTTACATTTCTTTTTTATTTTGTTTGGTCTTCAAATATACTTTTTTAATAAAAAAGAAATGTCAACCAAACTTTCATGTTTTTTTATCTTCTAGTGAATCCCATAGCAGCTTGTCCAGTTGGAGGGAAAAAAAAGAAGAAAAACATTTTTCTAACTGTCAACTCTACAAACAACCTGGGGTTTAAAATCCCAGCTGCTTTTTGTCCAACTTGTTCATCATCACCAGTCATAAAGATTGTGCGCCATAAACCTTGTGTAATCCTGAACTGTTTGTGATTGCAGGCAGACTCTACCCTAATCACTCAAAATTAGTTAACAATTCTCTTGAACACAGATTTGTCAGAAAAAAAAAATCCAACTTCCTTTCCTCATATCTGGGCTGTGTTAGTAGTGTTAAAAGGAGCGATAACTTTTGTCACTAAAATAAAGGCAGCTTTGAATATACACTAATAGATTTGTAAATCAAGTAATCATAACTTCGTCATTTAAGTAGAGCTGAATGATGGCCTTTAGCTAAGTGTAGAGCTATGTTGTAATGAGATCATCTCCTCTTTTCTAATACTGCTTTTTAGTAGTTCTTCATATCTAGTATCAGTTTTAATATGCCCATATAAGCAGTAGCTCGGAAAATGAAGTAACATGTTCTGTCAAGCTGCTTTCCAGAATAAATCCATTATTATTCCCTTTATAACTAATGACAGACACCAGAAATAGAAGCTTGATTCATTAATTATGTGTATTTTCTTTCTGGCCATGCACCTGCACATGGGTTACTGTCAGGGTACTCAAGAGCTCCTATTATGCTTTTGATGCTAAATTATATGTCTCAGCAATGATTCCAGTTTGCAGGGTTTATGGATGTAAGACATCTCCAAATTCAAAAGGAAAGCAGATGGTGGAGTGAGGACTGCTGCTTTGCTGCACATAACATAGAACCCCCAACAAGGTAGGCACCACTTTAATTCTCTGCAGCCCCATGTGGTAAAGCTTGTCCCAGAAAAGCAGACGAGGATGCATACCAGAGCTGTACTAGGGTTGCTTACAGATGTTAATCAAGGAAAAGGTGTCATTAAAAAAACAAAACAAAACAAAACAAAACAAAGTAAAATAAAATAAAGAAGTAAAACCCCTGAGTATTCAAATTGAAACAGTGCATCTCTGTGTTTTCCCTCAGTACATCATGTCTACCTTAACTGAAGACTAACTTTTTCGAAAAGAATCAGGGAATAAGTTTCTATACCACATGAGGATTTTAGGTCTCCTGTAGCAGTTATCTGGAAAGTCTTAACTGCTTGAAGTAAACCACCAGGAATTCTTCACCACATGAGCCAGCCATGCTGAGATGGAAAAGTTCTGTTTGAGCTTTTGTAGCAAGGACAGGAGTTCTGGTGTTAGAAAGTCTGCAAATATGCTTAACTGCAATATTTTTTGGAACCTACCATTTAAGGACAGATAGAGCATCAAGTCAAAGGTCTATTTAGCCCTGCAAAATGTCTCCAGTTATGTCCAGCCATGGATACTAAAGGAAAACCCTAAGAGCAGGCCAAACATATAATGTTACTTCTTCATCTAATGTTCCAAATACAACATGTGCTTCAAAACCCTCATAAGACAGAGGTGCCATCTGTGGGTTTAATAACACTTTGTGAATTGAAAGTTGGGGGAAAAAAATAAAATCTTATAATTTAGGTGGAACTCGCCTCCTGATAATTTCAATTGATGGCCTCTCATTTGTCTGTTATCAAAAACAGTGAATAATGGTGCCTCATTTATCATCTCCTTGCCAATGATAATTTCACAGCCCCATATTCTACCCTGTTTAATTATCTCCTTTTTCATGCAGATGAGTCCTAGTTTATTTAATCTCCCTCAAATGGAAGACATTCATACCTTTGATCATTCTTATCACCACTCTCTGTATTTTCTCTAGTTCTGCTGCATCAATTCTTCAAGATGTTGCAACCAGAAATGTTTTTGCTTTTTGTAATTTGGGCACACTGTGGATTTGTATTGTGACACAATGTTCTCGGCTTTGTTTTCCATTTCTTTTCTTGTAATTTCTTTTCTTTACTCACTTCTGAGTGATGAACTGTCATTTTCATAAAATTATCTGGCTTTTGGTAGCCAGTTTGGATAGTCAGATAGTCAATGTGTATTTAGGGCAAGCTTTCTCTGTCTGCATTACTTTTTTTTTATCAGCACCAAATTTCTTCTGCCGTTTCATTGTCCAATCACTTAATACTGTCAGGTGGTTCTCCTACTCTACAAAGGAATTTTATTGCCTCACTTCGTCAGATTTTGTTACCTCATTATACACTTTTGCCAGATAACTGCAAGAGTGAGATACAGCATGGGCTTCAACATAGATCCCTTTGGGGCTCCACTGACAATACCCAGTTTCTGAAAACTCAGAAAGGGTCTCACTCTTCCCTTTCTTTCCCAGCCTGTAATCAGGTATTAAACCATAGAGATGATTTCCCTCTTTTCTTGAAATTTGAATTTCTTCATTGGAAAGAAGTAATTGGAAAAATCCCACTGTACACTATTAAGCAGATCACATTTGTTAAGAGCACTTTGTGGACAAAGCTCATTGATTTGTGACGCCTGACTCATTTCTGTAAGAACCAGGTTGATTGTCCCCATTATTGTAGAAATGCTGAAGTTCTTTACTGAGCTGGAGCCTATTGCTTACAAAAGTCTGAAAACTTAGATTTCTTTTAAAGACAGAGCCACCCTGTCCTGCAAAAACCTTGACCAGCCTTAGCAGCACACATGGCTGAGCTAACTTTGCTCCCACTGGCACTGCAGACATCAGTTAGGACAGAATTAGGCTGTCGCCGGGACTTTTTCTGTGCATCTGAAGCACAGGTGAAGTTTTTCTCTGGAGAAAGTGAAGGACAGGATATATATGTCTAATCTACAGATCTCAATTAGCTAAACTGAGGATTCAAGTTCACTACCTGTAGCTGATGTTTCTTATTTGCATCGTAATTTTTCTAAACAATGTTAATTTGCTGCCTAATGAGTCTGTAAGATTTCTTCCAGATGATGTTGATGATGTGAGCTGCAGTGCTTTTATTTCCTTCCTATTTGAAAGTTTTGCCATTGTGCTGCCAGTGTTAAATGTAGTAATGATCAGAGAGGAGCGAATAGCTATCAGCAGTAATTTCTGCAGAGAGTTTGCCCTCCAGCAATACTTAGATGCCCCATAAGCATTCCTTCCATGTGTTCAGTACCGCAATACTTAACTGAGTGATATCATTTTACTCTTAAGTATTGGGTATAAATATTATTTATGTCATGCTCAATGTTTGACAGTCTAACTTGGTCAGCTGAGGCTGGCCTTCCAAGTGGTGGCCATTTCTGTTTTGTGGTGAACTCTCATCATGCAGGTTGCATGCAGAGGAAGGTTTGAAGAGAGCTAGAGTTAGTCAGCTGCTTCACTGTACTCAAAGGACCTGCTTCAGACCATGGCAGAGTCATGTGTCGGTTCAAGACAGAAGGGCCACAGCTGGTACCTGGTTTCCAATCTAGGACTTGCCATCTGTCGATGTTTCTAAGGTTAAAATTTCTTAGAAGCAGCAGCTTCTATTATTCTTTTATAGAAAGAAGGAATTAATTTTCATCCAGGAGGTGACATTTCCTGTCTTTACTAGCTCTTCCGTCAAAGACATGTAGCTACTTAGCAGAAAATGCGAGACAAACATCTTTTGGGTTATTTCAAATACTTTGAATCTTTTCTTTCTTTGGGTCAAAAGATATTGACAGGTGCATCAGTTTTAGAAGAAAGCCTGATTATACATTGCATTTTGATTGTCACATTCACATAAAATAGCTCTGAATTATGCACGGCTGTAAGGCAATTGCCATCAAGTTGCCTGTCCGTATTGCTTAACTGCTTTCATGTCCTTTCTCTGATGATGTCATTGAGGAATCTTTGCTACTTTAGTATCATATCAAATATTGACTTTATAATGCAAAAACAAGTATGCAAACACCCTCTGGGCTTCTCTTCACACTGCTATAAGGACTACAATACATTACTGTGTGACAAATGCCATTATTCAGCCGACCTCAAATCCTCTCTTCAGCTACAATTGGATTAAATATTTTTTTTCAGCCTAAATCAGCTCTCACTTTTTGCTATATGCAATGACAGAGGCCAGAGATGGTTGCAGAGAGTGAAGTAATCTTATTATTTGTTCTTGGCAGGATTCAGCTGACATAAAACAATGTTGATATTTCTAATAATTACTTCTATTGTGCTAACACCTAACCACCACAAATGAGATCCTTAGCCATTGTCTTAGGTTCTAAGAATTTACAATCAAAACAAAACAAGAAAAACAAAGGAGAGGATAAAAAAGCGAGATAGAAAGATTAACAATATGTTCTAGGGGTCATAAACTTTACTGATGCTTCTTATTACATACATACAAAGATACTTATATACAGACAGTCATATACAGTAGTTTACTTAAAGGACAGTATGGGATTATGTTTTCTGAACATTTTAGTTTGGTGGTTCAGTTTGACCCGCCCCCCTCCTTCCCTGCCAAACCACCAAAACCCAAACAAACAAAAAACCCCAAACTAACCAGTTTGATTCCTGGACTGAGACTGAGGATATATGGGAATCAGCACTATCCTGGACAAGAGAAGGTTTAAGGAAGACTTAGGAGTTGCCTTCTGCCCAGAAGGCAGCTACAAAGTAGTGGAGGCCGGGTCCTACTCTATCCTCCCTACAGTGCTTGGATAGCAAACAACAGGACTCCTAAACTGAACAAGAAGAAACTGTCATTGGATATTAGAGAAGTTTTTAACTGTGTGGATAATTAACCATTGAAAAAAGCTGAATACGTTGCAGAATCTCCATGCTTGGAAGTTTGAGACTCAATTTAATCAAGCCCTGAAGACGCTGTGCTGAGCAACACATTTGACTAGAGATCACACCCGGTCCCTTCCCACCTGAATAGTCCTGTGAAAAGCTGCACAAGAGATTTAGAAGTTGCAGTTGCGCAGATTTGCCATCTGACTCAGGTTCTCATGACCAAGATTTATAAAAACATTTAGATGTTATTCTGCTCTGCGTGATTAAAAGTATCATCTTTAAGACACTGAAAAAACACACACTGATCAAACCCTAAACTAACGAACCAGATGCTGAAATCTTATTCTCACAACTGGCCTGGACATTTAGGGTCCTGAGTATCATTTGCAAATATTTAGCCTAGCGCAAGGACAAAAGGTGTTTTAAATCATATCACAGGGACTATAACAGAAAAGTATACAGAAATAAACAGATATCAGTTACTGCTGTTGGAAACGCTTTCTGTTTTATGTACTGATGTTAAAATGTTTCCAAAATGATGCATTGGGTATGAGAGAGCAGGGGTGGCTGTTTGTTTTAAGCAGATGTCTTCTGTGAAAACAGACCCCACTTCTGTAGTCTAGTAACAAATTATTTGGCAAGTCTTTCAGCTCTCTGAATGACAAAGAACATCTATACCTGGCCTTCTGTTACATTAGGTATTTCTCACATACTTTATTATCCCCCAGGTAGTTTTTATTTATATATTTAATTAAAATAATAACTTGAAGTTTTGTTAGATTGCTTACAGGGGAAGTGCCCTTACTTCTTGGGAAGTGGTAAAAACCCTTGACATCAGAAGTAACTGTTTAAAATTAACTCCTCCCAAATTTACTGACGCAGACCATTCGTGGTAATAGCTTTGGCACAAACTCTCTCCAACAAAACTGGCTGACTGTTACTCCCTTCTCTCTCTACAGCATGAGTCATTTACAATCCATTTTAAAAGGAAGTTGTAAGGAAAACACACCAGACATGAAATGCAGCAGCCCAAATCTTCAGAGGCTATCACCATCACTCTGCTGAAGTCACTAGATTTACTGGATTTATATCAGTTTAAAAACTGATTCAGCCCCTGTGAACAGCTATTTCTAGCCTACCTTAATACCATCCACATTGAATTGCTTATTGTTTTTAGGATAATACAAATAGAGGATTTGGAAATAGTCATGGCTGTTGTTTATTGCCTCTTTCTCTGCAGCTGGTACATAAGTTTATAGGGGTTTTAATGCTGTTTTGGGGGAAGTGGAAGTACTTTATTCTAACAGTGACCCTTTAACTAGGAAGATTAACCAAATAAATAAAACAAAGCATCATTTTGAAATCTTAGTGATCAATGAGGAACAGCAGCTGTTATTCTGTGAGGACATTAAAATTTCATCAAGGCTACCAAATCAGTAAGGTTATCCACTGGCAGAAACCCAGGTACACACACATACACATGCACATCCCTGCAAACTTTAGGGGCAGAGAGCAGAAGCTACAAGTAAAAAGAGAGGAACAGTCAACCCCTCCCTCAAGCACAGGTGATCTCTGAAAAACAGATGTGACAAATGGAGTCAAAGTTAATCATGAATAAAAGGCAGCCTGGCCATTCTCTCAGCAAGACACTGAGATGGCCAGACCTTGAGGCTCTGGAAATCCTAGAAAAGTCATTCCATTTTTCAGAAGCATTCACTGAGCAGGGTTTCTCCAAGGGGGAATGCCATGGATTTGACTTTCCAACGTGCTCAGCAGGTTTCTGCTGTTATCAACAGACTTGACCCCATCTCAGTCCTCTGCCCAGTCTGCTCTGAAGTCACTTCTCAGTGGACAGTGACTGAATGTCCTCCACCACACCTCCCATGACCTAGTGTCTCTGTGTGTGTTTTTCTAGTACATCTCATGATTCCACAAGCATTTAAGACTAAAAATGTTACCTTAGTCTCACTCAAGCAGCAGGGGTATGGAAATTAGAGGAAAATAAAGAAAATATTTTTTAAAAATTAATTAAAATTTGCAGAGGAGAAATGTTAAAGTACAGGTGAGTCTGGCCTTTTTCTCTTGTTCCTGGAGGTCAGTCTGGGATTTATAATACCTGCTGTCGTGATGTTACTGTAAACAAGTGACACACACATTGTTATTCGATCAAGTCCTCACACATGAAGGACATTCAAGACTGGTTTGTTTAGAAACTTGAATGAGTTATCTTTTGAAAGCTATCTGGGAAGCTGAGAGATAAATAAATGATTGTGTGCCAAAAAATTCAGGTATCTGTATCTTTTCTTCTACACAGGCTGGACATAGGCAAAACCAAAGAATCCTAATGTCCAAAACCAGTATCTTTCTCTGATCAGATCCTTTTACATGTTTTTCAGCTCAGGGTAGGGGTATCGGGGTGAGACTCAGTGGCTAATGTTTTAAAAGTAGGAACACACATCCAAATGTTTAGATTTGCTTAAAAACTGTGGCTACAAATCCCAGAACCTCTCACAATCAACAAGGATTTTCTTCTTTGCAGTCAAGCAAAAAAATATACGTGAAGTTTCATCCCTCTCTCATCCTTAATCCTGTGTCAGATTTTCCTTGCCAATATAATTATTGTTCTAGGAGCACGTACTTACTACAGACTATAGACTGCTGGCTTTGCCTGAGCGTTCCTGCCCGTGTTATTGAATGGCAATTACACTTCTCTCTCTTTGCAAATCAAAAAACCTGGCTGAGGCTTACAGAAGCAGAACATTTGTAGAGGAAAGTGCTTCTAGAGGGCTGCAGGATGGAAATCTGCTGACTTCACACCCCATCAGACTGGGCTCTCGCTGCAATAACTCCACCACCACACCTTGGTGCCGTCTCCCACGCAGTTGAGCAGCAGCAGCAGCAGCAGCTGCAGACTCAGCCAGATAACACAGGGAGAGTTACACATAGGTTAGTGAACATGAACTCTAGAAAGCTAAAGGCTACAGTTCTTGTTTTGGGTTGGTTTTGTTTTTTTTTTTTTAAGATGAGATTTTGTCACCGTTTTATGGCACCACAAGCTGCAACCTTAAATAGAGGGCTATCGATTCTGCCCAGATCTGAGCGCCCAAAGCCTGAAAAGGGAACAAGATTTGCACAAAATTAAACTAAACAGTAATAAGATGGATTCTTTATCTGCTGATTTGGGTTCTCTTTCACAATTATGAATTGTAAGTTTAAGGTGACACGCAAATTTAGTACAACTGCTCTTTTGCAAACTTTTCCTCTTGGAAAAGATAGTCTGAATGGGCTGGTGTGGCTTGTGTGAATAATACTGCAAGACGGGAAGATCTAAATGACTTGGAGTGATACTGTGAAGAACAGCTTCTCTTTCCAAGTTTGAGAACTTCTCACTAATGAAAGAGTGCATTTTAAAGCTACATGGAATTTCCTTATTCATAGCTTGAGGGTATTTTATTTCTTTCTCTGTTTTTCTCAACAATGATCATATCAAGGACATAAAATCCTTAGAATTCAATCACTGCATATGCTGGAAAAGAAAAATAAGTGGTATATCCATTTGTCATAAATTTAGGGTGACAGCCAAAAAAACAGTGTTTTAAAGAACCAGTGCACTTGAGCAGTGCCCAGAATGAGCCAGCGGAAATTTCTACCACCTAAATAAAACATGTGTTCACTTACATCAACAGCCAGAAAACCTTATCCACATTTTATTCCTGTACATATCAAAGCAACATCTTTTTGTTTCATTGTTCAGTTAGCTTTCATAATCTTTCATTTTCCATGTTAGAAATAGGCAGACGTTCCCGTCTGCTGATAGGAATGACTAGACAGATGCAGACAGAGCAGATTTCACCTGAAAGTTATATTTATCCAGGCTCCAGCTATAGCCAACCTAGAGGTGAAGGTATATCCTGAAGAAAGCAGACCCCATCTATCACAGGCACTAACTGAGGACAGAGTGAATTGTCGCCCCACGACTGTTATCTCCTTCCATTGGTCATAAACAGAATTTAGCCGCCTCAGCTAACTTTCAGATGGCTGAAAGCAAGTGAGCTGAACATCTACCCCAGATATGCCTCAGATCCATTAGTCTGTTTCTGATAACCAGATGCTATCCAGTATGCACATGAGCCTTCGGGTTTTTTGTTGGGTTTTTTTTATCCTGTTACCTTGAAAAATAATTTTCCTTGTAGAATAACCATTCTAGATATGAGGGAAGACTGGAATTACCCTTATCTCAAAAAACAAAATGATGTTTCTGGAGAAAAGTTGAGGAAACCATTAAAATCAGGGTCATTAGCATACTCTCTCTCACACACACATACACATACAAAAGTCTTCAGGAATGAAAATTATTATCTTTTGAAAAGTTTAGGGCCTTTTTTCATTTCATCAGGACTTTTATATAACCTTTTCCTGCAGACTTTCCCAGTGAACGTTATTAAGAAATTGAATCAAATTATTATGGATTTTTTTTCTCCTGCTAATCACTCTCAATAATCACTTTAAGAATCTTAAAATTTTAATGTTGTAAAGCTTTTCGTAAGGTATGAAAAATAATAGCAATAGAAACAACGTTTTGCTAAATATTTAATTGTAAAAATGCAGCATGTTTCAAGTTACAGGATCTTTGTTCCAAAGATCCAAGCATCTCTAATAAATTATTTTTCTTAAGTTTTATGCCTGTAACACTTAGAATAAATGTTATATCTTACAGCTTTTTTAAATAAAGGAGATGGAATTTTTCTTGTTTATTTACAGATTTTATTAAGAAGCAGATGAACTTCCAGAACTGGAGAGAAAATGGGCTTTCAGGAAAACGAAGAGATAAATACACTTCTGAGTATGCAATGACACTTTCTCTCCATCGCTCCCCACCTCACTGTATCAAGTGGATTACCTCAGTGTTGCTCCTGCAACCATTTTTTGTGTTAAAACTGTAGCTGATCAGCAAATTACATTTATTCTGAAAATAGTTTGGACTCTACAGGGACCCTAAAGTGTCTGTAGTGTTAGATTTAGTTTTTATAGTTTGGCTTCTTGGGAGGAAAGATTAAATGACCTTTTTTCTTTCTTTATTAAAGCAATTTAAGTACCAAATTTACAAAGTTCTGTTTTGTTTTGTTTTGTTTTAATCTATAAACAATGGCTCTGAAACTGTCATTTAGACGTGTACAAATATTATTGCACGTCTATTAGCATTGTGGTCCTGAGATGTTTCTCAAGCTTCCAGTAAGAAGGTCTTGTAATCAATTTTTTAAAAAGTCTGAAGATTTGTAAATTACTTTTGTACTACTTGTACCCTCAATAGCTCATCCTTAAAATGAGGATAACATATTCTATCCTGTCTATATGTAACAGCCTGCTGTTGTTTGTCACTACGGGGGTGAGGTACAGCGCTTGTGGACTGTCTTCTGCAGTCTTCTGCCGTCACTGGTAATAATAGCAGCTGTAATTAACAGCAACAGTAACAGTAACAATAACACACCACTGCTATGTAGAAAGTGCAGACAGGTTGCGTTCTCTTGTTCTTGCGTTCTCTTGCGGTTAATATGAAAATATTTAGATAGATTTGTTTTAGAAACACGGATTTAAATTTCTCTACTCCAAACAAAGTCATTCGAAACTTGTGTGGGCAGAACACGATGTACCTGCCCACTTTGGAAGCAAGCAGACAAGCAAGCAGACAAACAAGCAGTCTCTTGCTGTGCTGCCACAAAGCATATTTATTATTTATTCTTCTTCTCTGCCCAGTTTATTTTTCAACACCAATTAAAAGCTTATTCCTGTCTCTGAGTCCAAAATACCTTGGGCTTCAGCCATCCTGGGTATTCATTGTGTTTTGTCTGCTGCTTTGTTCTGAAAAGAGGACCATCAGCCCAGCCCACTCACTGCACATACTGAATCAAGACATCATCAGGTTGTTTCTTTCCAATTGTTTCCTTTTTCTGAGGAGGGAACAAAGGTAACCAGCATTATAAAGAGTGAAGCCTTTTTAATTAATAAAACAAGCCTCTATATATTAAGCAAAAATGAAATGAAGACACTGCATTGTCAATTTTCTAAATCACTAGGTTACTCCAATTTTTATTTTTTTTTAACACACTGTCCTGTAATTGCCTTTTAGATGCTGGAAAGTTGTGACTGCTTTTCTTTTCCCAGACATTGTTAATTCTGCTTGGCACTGATGGTTTTTATCTTCATCTGGGTATCAGTCTGGCCTCTGAAGTCAGCTTGTCTCTAGAAAATAAGTTTGTCAGTTCAATATTGGTGCAAAGCAAGACCTGCAGTGGATATTTCAATGGCACACGAAAAATGTTCATGTCGCTCCAAGTCATACTTGCCAATGAATCAGAAACCACCAGGTCAACGTGGCACTGGGTTCAATACAATTCAATCCACGTCCTACCGCAGGGACACCACCTAGTGTGCAGAAGGTGTGCTCTGTCTGATACGCCTAGAGAAACATCACAAAGAGCTTAAATTTCCTAATTCTGATGCACCTCTTCTCCCATGCAGGAAACCTGCATGGAATGGGTTGAAATGGCTTCAGGGATTTCCTTGCAGAGCTCTGCACACCTGCAGCAAACAGGAAAACTGCGAAGAGCTTACAATACTTCTTAACATGCTGGAACATGGAGGGGTCATCTGGAAATGAGTGAATACCAAGGTTCTTGGGCATTTTGAGTACTTATACTCTTGCAGTTGGCAACAACTCTGAGACTTGGGAGAAATAATTTAAAATCTCTGCCTCCAATGGATTTTCTCTGTGACCTCTGTAACTTTAACAAGCAGGCATTGACTGCCATGGGGAACCCCCTGCAATGATCCTAGATCCCTGCACTGGTGTGCAAGCCCTGGATGTTGCAGACTGTCTGTCTCACTGGCTCCTTCCTCCTCTATGTCACATTCAGAAGGAAGACCTGCTGACCTCTGGCAGATAGGTTTTTGAAGCACAAAGTGGATGCTTCTCTGTGGCTATGGATTAGGGACACAGTGCTACCACCTCAGGTGACTTGACCATGGCAGAAATCAAGAGAAAAGGGGTACAGGATGGAAGAAGTGCCATCTAGAGGTCCATTGACATATCATGTAACTTAATGTGGGCAGTCTTCCTACCTCATGTGATGTCACCATCACTAGATTTTCTTCTTGGACAAATTCTGCAACTCTGTCTTTTAACTCATAAGAATGCTGTGAATATCACTAGAATCAAGACTGCAAAGTACTTCTCTGCAGAAATAACAGGAACTATTCACATACTTTAATACAGATTAAAAAAAAAAGAGGAGAGAGGAGAGGAGAGGAGAGGAGAGGAGAGGAGGGAAGGGAAAAGGGAAACCTAGATCAAGACAAATTGATTATATTCCTAAGGGGCAAAAATCAGCCCACAGACTAGACTGTGAAGGGAAGAACTCCACAACTGGATTGTCAGAAAGCAAGAAGCTTGGCACAGCATCCTGCAAAAGCATAACGGCTCCCGTGTTCATTATAAGATTACAATTAATGATTGATACTCATCCAGGCCCAGCTGCTTCTTCCACAACTGCTATAGGATTGCTCTCACTGGTGCTGCTGGCACAGCAGTCCTTTTGATGCCAAGGGGAGTTCCCCATATAAATAAAACAGAAAGCAAAGATCCACACAGAATGGAACAAGGAAACCTGACAGAGGATTTTATCTCTCCATCAAACACAGCTGATGAAAAGCTGTTTCTTTCTGTGACTGCAGCTGACCAACAAAACACTGGGAGAAGGTACCAAATGAACCTGTGCAAGAGCAAAAAAGGATCTATGTGTGCCCCTGGAAGGCTACCTGCAGTTTTTCAAGAGAGCTATCCTGGATCTGAGATACCAGGTCAGACTTCAGTCAGGTTTCCTCTCTTCGAGGACAAGACAGAAGTTTGATTTTAGAACTGCAACACTTCCCTGCAGCTATCCAGCTTGCAAGGCCTCAGCTACTCCAACCTACAACTCGGGTCTGTCCACATCCTTCTGGAAGGGAACATGTCCTCTTCTAAGGCCAATCCAAGGCAGGGGTAACTCACACAGAGTAAGAGGTACGTAGTCCAAATCTCTATCCATTGCTGCATTCTTTTTCAAACTTTTAACTTTCAATTTTGTGCTTAAGTACTGGAAGCCCATCATTTATAGGGCATTTCTTTGTTACAGTTTAATTTGGGGATAATGGAGTGGAATTGACTTTGAAAAGCAGCAGAGGATATAGGGAATGCAAACATTTACTAACTGCTCTGAGGAACAGCAAGATCAGAAAACAAACAAGAGGGCAAGGGTACATATAGAGGTGATTATAAAATGAAGACTATATTTCATTTCCTAGTGTCTGTGGAACAAAGATGTTGAATGCCACTCAGTTTAAATCCTATTGTTTAAGAGGGCACGTAGAACAGAGAAAGATTTATCATAGGTTCTTTAAGCTCTCAGTTTTCTGACTAGCAGATATGTAGCTTCCATTTGTAGCCTTTTCTGCATCTTTTTAACTTTGAAATAATCGAGTACTATGAGAATGGCAAGAGATCAGTGCTATGAAAAGGGCAAGAGGATGCAAAAAATGGGAAAAGTATCTCTGCAGTTAGAATTGCTTTGTGAGCTGTTACTTTTTGGTGCCTTCCCTGAACTCAGGGCATATCTTTATTAATAAGTTCTTCTTAACAAGGATTGCAGCAAGATATAGATTTCCAGACTGGCTGCCATGGAAACAAGTTGCTCATTAAGCCCCCCTAGCAAACCCTCACCCCTTTTTCCATTGTTATTACTGAGGGTGACAGTCTACATATACTCAGACTTTTTGTTTTGAAGGTCTTTTAGGGTATGAAGACTGTTTGTTGTTGGAGATTTCAAAGAACCGTCTTTTCCTTCTTCCATCCTTGTCAACCAACATTTGGGCAGCTGAAATAAAGTGCTCAGGAGCCCTTAAAATATTGAGAAAAAAGGGCACCAGGAAAATTGTAAATTGGTGTCACAAGAGCCCAGGTAAAATATGAGACTAATTAAACAGACACAAAAGTTTTTAAGAAAAAGAGCAAACCCAAACCCTGTGATTACCTATGTTTGGCTGTAAAAATCTGTAACAATGTCATTCAAAAGACTGCAAAACTTGATTGGTTCATATATTTTTGGCAAAGAGATAATCTTTTTTTCACACACAGAAGTGGTAGGGGAAAGATGATGTATAAATTCTTGTTACCCTTAAAGAAACTAACCCTCACTTGCAATAGGGGTGCTGTCAGCTCCTGGGCTCTGTTTCAGGATCTCTGAATAAACGGGACATCCAGGGGCTCTTGTCATGCTCTCTTTAATTTGCTGCTCTGCTTGTGCTTAGAAGTCAGACTGCAGGGTTACATATGACTTTGTCTACACTGCTGTGTGGCACTTGTGGTCACCTGTGGGCAGTAGCACAGAGATGTTGTGACAGCTTTAGGACAACTCACCCACATGTGCCAGCAATCTGGCAGCAGCTCTGTGAAACCTGGGCTTGTCTATCCTGGGCTTGTCTATCCTCACTTCTAGTGCAGTCCTACTGCAGGCACATTGATACAAAGCTAACCCAGAAGGACCAATACCCATCGTGAGACCTCATTGTTGCACTCGGGAAGAAACCAGGTATGTCTCATTTGCTCTGCAAAATCTGACTTCTCTTACAGGTGTGCTAGGATAGGGGGGGGTTGGTGTTTTAATAGCAGTCTCTCCTCTTCCTTTTTGCTGGAAGGAATTATTCAGCCAATGTCAGCAAGCTTGGCAGTGACTCCTCTGCCCTGTAATTGACATCCCTGTAGGGCACTAGGCTCACACAGAGCGACTGGAACCCATAAGCCAACAAAGCCACCAGGAACAGGTGAGGAACTCAGCTTGCCACTGGGGAGTTTCCTCACAGGTTTTTGTTTGCTAATATCTTAAGATAAATCTCTGTGAAAGCTCTTCAGTGGCAAAACAAACTAGATAAAAGGTCAAGAAGCGCTTTATTCTACCACCTTCTGCTTTGAAGTTTGCGTTCCCTCACAAACTTGATTACTCTGTCATTGTCTATTTTTCTTCATATCTTTATTTCCCTTGAACAAGCCCTTAAGTATCTCCACTCAAGATGTTTACGTGGCTGATCTATAGGCTCTGTATTAGAGATTTCCACACTCTTTCTGAACAGACTGGTGCATTTATAAAGAGGACAAGGCTCAGTTCTGGACTTAGTTTAACTGGTTTAAATCCAGGGGTTGCTGCACTACTTTTCATTGTGTCATGCAGTTAATGGTCCTGCCCCTTAACTCACTCTTCTCCATTGCTTAGGTCTCAGGAACTTTACAGAGACTTCTTTGCCTTATCCACTGCATTTATCCTTTCTTCCCCAGCTAAAGCAGAGCGACTGCCTCTCTCTCCCATGCAGACACCATGATAAAAGCAAAGGTGCCTAGACCCTCTACTGGTTTGTGTTGTCACAGCCCCATAGATTTCAGAAAAACTTAAATGATTTATATGGGCCCAAGTAATTCTAACAATTAAACAAGTCCACTTTGTCATTGCCACCTAAAAATGTGATTTAATACCCAAACCAGCCTTTGCTCTCATTCATTGGTGACTGTAGCAAATTATTTGAATTTAAAGCCAAATAAGATAATGGAGGAGTAGGTCAGCAATTGTGCCATAGAAATAGTAACAAAAGGAGACCGTTGATGCAGTTAATGTCATCAGGCCAAGGTAAGTATCAGCTGTCTGTGCATGAAGATAATCAGGGTTTATAGTACAGAAGTGATTCTGTGTGGGATTGGGTTTGGAATATTTCATTAGTTATATAGCTGTAAGCTATAATAAAAATAATAATACTTTGCACTTGCATAGGGCTTTCATCCTCAGATCTCATCTCGAAGCACTTCATAAACATTAATTAAGTCTCCCGCCCCTGTGAAGTACATACTAGATTATTATTATTATATCAGTTTTTAAAATGGAAAAAAGAAGTTAAGTGACTTACCGAAGGTCACGTCCATCACGTTTAAGAGGGCTGTCAGCTGACAGTCATCTGAGATGCAGTCTCCAAGCTGAAAGAAAGGATGGGGTGATCTGCAAAGATAAAGTGATATTGTTGCTTTCTTCTGATGTTCAGTTGAACTGAAGGTGGAAATGCTGTGTCTTTGCAATGCACTTGTTGTAGCTATGCCTGGGTGAAAAAAATTTCTGATTTCCTCCAGAGGTTTGTCTCATGCTTGTTCTATGTTGATCTGCTCCAAGGTTTTAATTAAGATTGGTGCATACATATCGTGATGTAGATTCATTAATGTCTAATTTGTGCTGAGATCACTCTTCAACCTTCCTCTCAGCTAGAGGTATTTATTTGGGTCTTTTCCTCCACTCACATTCTTTCTTTTTTTTTTTTTTTTTTCTTTCTAAAACCTACAGAAACTGAATATATTTGAGGCTTTTCCTTTCTTGTTAATTTACTTTGAAACTGTCCAATGTACTCAAACATCACTAGGAAGGAGCAAACAGACTCCTAATGCAACCATAGGCTTGGCTTCCTATGTCTCTTCTGCTTTTGTGCCTATCAGCTGCAGACTAGTGGACCATACAAAGCTTACAGTTCAGGAAAAACATAAGCTTTTTTCTCAAGCGGACTTTCAAGCACTAAGGTTATACAACAAACTGATTTTTTTAACAAAAACATGCCTTCCCTATATCTCTCCCTGTTTTCAGGACAGTGTGTGATGTTACAGGCATTACTTAAAGAAAGATATGTGCTCTTATAGGAGTTAAAACATCTAAGGCACGTGGGTTACAAGAGACATCACTGGCACAAGAAAAGACAGAGGACAGCACTGTGACCGAAGACTGATGTTAAGAGATCAGCTCCCATTTAGGCATAAAAATAATTAATAAAAAGTTACTTTTCACCCATCTCATAATTTTGTTCTGATTTTGTTCTTTTGCAACTATGGCTGTAAGCCCTGAGATGGAGGGAGTGACCACTAGGATCCTTGGCAAACCCTACTCATTCTAAAGCATTTGTCACCAGGAGATCTTAAAGTGACATGAAAAGGAGGAAGTTTTGCTCTCCTTACCTTACCATGTCTGGAGAATGGGAAAGCTGAGACATGGAGCAGGAGGTGAGCTGCCTCTCACTGCCCAGAAGCGGGGTCCCCACACACTAAGCTGTGCAGTAGGATATTCTCCTGTAAAAATGAATCCATCACCATGGTCATGAACCTGTAGAACCTGTGAATGTGTCTTTCAAAAGACGTATTTGTAGAGTCTCTTGTATTGCAGCTGAATTAAATTGAATGAAAATGATGCCACGTTGGTAAAGCACATATCTTATCTATTCTCTCTGGCATGCCTCAATCCAGAAACAAACACTTTCCACTCCCCATTTTTGGACATATGATGCTCTGTGATGCAATGCTCTCTCTTCTGGGAGAGTTCCTCCATGGGTTTCACCTGCAGGAGATTTGAAACCCTGCAGAACCCATGAGGTTTATGATCTCTCTGCTGTGCCTTTGAAGGAGCGATGGAATCAATATGTTTTCAAAAAGGCAGTAGCTTGCTAAGTGGCTATGGCGTACATAGCAGGATTGAATATAGATATACTGACCCTCTGCATCTCTCACTACCTCTTTGACTTGTGTCAGATAAAGCCACCTGTGTTAGAACTGTACATAGTGACTTCTTGTCACTCTGGGAATTTGGAAATTCAAAATAAGGCCTGGCATAAATGAGAACACCTCTAAACAGTCTCTAATTCCTGATGAGTTCCTAAGTATGCTTGACACCTGCTCTACAGCCAAAAGTGACCTACAGTCTGCTAAGAGTGATGCAGGACAGAGACACCTTCTCCCACTCCTGCAGAAGAACAGCAGGTATCGTAAAACAGAAAAACCAGTGAAATATTCCCTTGGCTATTGCAGCCGACCTGGACTGTGGGCCTGGGCTCACTTCAGACCTTTCCTCATTATCCAGTCTGAGTTAGAGTTCATTTGCCCAAGACTCATTATGCTGAACCATGACACTTTTTTCTCCTTTGCCCCTCTCTTTTGCAACAGATTGTAGCAAAGATTGAGGAAAAAACCACCATACTTTTTTGCAGGAGAAACAAAGCAGGAGATATTAACTTCAAGCAAGCTCTGTCTGTCTCTTCTGGCCACAGAGCCATTCACTCAGTTTCCAGTCTTGCTAGCTGGAGAAAGAATATTCTGTAATTAGCTACCTCAGTAGTTTTAAAGTTGGTAATCTACAACGTGCCAGTAAGGAATAAACAAACTCACAATAACAAACTGATTGACAGGAGACGTTCAATGGCCCACACTGAAGAGATTTAAGGCCTAATTTAAAGCCCTTTGAATGTCATTTGCATTTTTCCATCAATGTCATTGGGGGGTTTGGATTAGTTCTGACCAGTGGGACATGCATAGGGACCTCTGTGACCACTGTACATACAGATGTGCCTAATACAACACCTTTTTTTTTTTTTTTCAAATTTCTTCAAATTTCATGAACTTATAACTTCAATGAGTATGTGCTGAAAAGAAAGATTAAATATTTTTGTTAAATGTGGAGAGTACCTTTGGATACCAAAATTAATTATGTGTTGAAAATGTAGTTATCTATTTGAAATTGCAAGAATAATAGATATGAGGCATTCCTAATAACGTAAAACCCCTCAGGCTTTGAACACTCTACTCCAATAAAAGACAGAGAATTTAGCTACAAAGTTACATAGCCAAAAACTTATTCACAAAGAACTCTTTACATTAAAAACAGGCAGAGTTTCTGATTCCCTGGATGCAGTAAAAAACACTATACATACATGTGTTTTCACAGATGTTTGAAATACAAGATAGAGACCAAGGGGTTTCAGACCAGACATTTTGGAGTCTCCTAATTGAGACCTCTCTGACAGGCACATGACAGCTACTCAGAATCCCTCACCCCTGCCTCTGGCTCCCCAGTGCTCTGCAGCTGCTCAATCCATTTCAGTGGTAAAGCCATGGCCAAATATAAAGCACTCTGGATCCAGAAGATAAAATAGCCACTCATATAATTTATTTAATTATTTTTTACCACCCAAACCCACTTCTAGTCATTTTTGGTGACAATGGCTAAGACACAAAAGAACATAATAGAATAGCACAAAACTATCTATTAAAAACCAGGAATGGTTATTTCATTTCAGGAAATTCCATCCTTGCTTAATGATATTATAAATGCCACAAAAATATGCTGGTCAGTATTTAAAAAAAATTAATGAAAAAACTGTCTGTTTCATAAAAAAAAAATTCTCACTGTTAAGCCTATTAGCTTAATACACTGTAAAATTTAAGAAAATCTACCCCCTAAAATATGATAGGTAAGATATATTGTCTTGCCTTGTTCTCTTTATATATCCTCACATTTTATCCTGGAGAGCAGAAATTTGTCTTGTTTAATTTTCCATGTAATTTTAAACAATTCACATGAGATTCAACCGGCATGTTCCCTTCAAAGAAATATATGCTTAGTTATATTTGCCACAGTTACTTGTAAAAAAAAGGGGATGAAAGGGAACCTCTGTGATGACAAAATAAATGGTTTTGTGGTTAAGCCACAAATTCTGGACTTGAAGGACACTAGTTTGATGAGAACAATCAAATTAATGGCAACCAGATTTTCCAAAAATTTCAGCTCTTCGGTCAAAGGAAACAGCCAGATTTAGAAGTTTCACCTGACCTCAGGTCAGCAAAACACTTAAATACTTTTAAATAATTTGAACAATCATTCTTCTTATTTATTTAATGCTGGACATCTACTAAATGCTGCTTTGAATCATTATCTTCATAGATGCTCCTTTGGGAAGGTCTTGGCTGATCAGGCCAGAATTCAGTCAGGGTACCAGTGGGACTTCACCAAAGATTACGATCAGACGTACCAATCTGATAGCTATATCTATGTTACCAAGTAATGTGGTGCAACAGGAGCAAAGTAGTAGGTTGACATAGCCCCTGCTGAGTTGCCTACGTGTCCACTGCTTGCAGTTTGAGGGTTTTGCTTCAGACTAGATTTAGTCTGATCCCCTGGACTGAAAGTCACCACTGAAGAAACTGTTTAAAAGCATCCAAAGGACCAGGTCCTGTTTTGGACCTTCCTGCCCCTATGGGAGTGGGCTGCATTTGTGGAACTCCTGAAGAGAAGCTTCTGTATGAAGTTCATTCAGACCAGGCAGTTTGCTTCAAAACTGCTCCACTACTCCAAAGAAGAACACTAATAGATGAAGCTGTGATGGATAATCTGAAAATGAGGAGAGCTTTTGGAAATGGCATGTTAAATCACCCTAAGCTACAAGGAAATCACTCTGGCATGCACTTAAATGTCCTTTCTCAGTCAGGGAGTATCTTCTAATCAGGTACATTTATGCCTCAATTCCCAAACTGTTGTACTTCCCTGCTTTATCTCTGATAGAAATCTGGGCTGAAATTTCCCATGGGTTTTAAGTAAAAAGATGACAGAAAGTACTGAGTGGCTGTGGGATATGCAAGCCAACTCCAGAAATTCCAGCTGGGACTGAAAGTGTCTTAGCAAATGTATTCTTTCTCATGATGTGTTTGCACAGTGGCTGCCATACAGAGGACCTCACCCCACACACACCTTGCATTATTTTAAGTTCAGTTGAAGAAAATTATTGCAGAAATAGGACAAAAGAATCAAAACAATATTTGCAGAGTATCAAGAAATGGGGTTTTTACAATCTAAGACTTGAAATTCATCACTGTTTGTCTTTCCCAAACCTATCTGCTTGTTTGTTTTGTCAAAAAGTTGACATTTTCAGCTGCAGAGGAATGCTTTCCAAGGAGTTTTACTTCTATGGCAAACTAAAAAATAATAATTTACTAGGAATAGAGTCAGTCTGCAGGTTCTTATTATTCTGTAGTCTTCCTCAGGCAGGCAGGCAGGCAGGCTGTCAGTTGTTAAACAGTGACCTAATATTCTGCTTTTACTTCTGATGCAAAGCTGCAATTCTCTGTGTTATTTTATTAGGAAATAATAATAAAATTTCTTTAAGCACGTGCCTAACAAGTCATGTCATTATTAGTAGTAATTCTCTCTGGTTTTTTGAGATGCATGTTAACACAAATAAATTCATTTCATTTCCTGTAGAAATCTGACTATTACTGAAGTGTTTATCTGTCATAAAGCACTTGCATACGCTATTCCTAGTGAGTGCATGAGTTCATGAGCATGTGCGTATGTACATGTGCTTGCATGTATGCGTGTTCATATCCATGTGCCTGTTCATGCACGCATATGTAAGTACACATATCAGAGGTGTATGCATGCAATTGCAGTTTCTGGATGGTTACAATTATTATAAGAGAATAATTAAAGATGCCTCGAAAGAGGCTTCATATATCATTAGATGGGCAGAGCTGTCTGCAGATACTAAATCCAAAAAAGTCTTGTAATATCAGGCAGTGTTATAAAAAAAATGAGGTGATTTGAAAAGAAATGTGGCTGATAATTCTTACTACTGCATTACTTCTTCAAGTCTCACTAATTGCTATGAGTCAAATATGCATGCCGTATTCTTATTTATAGGTATTAAACTCTTTCGTGTTAAGACAAAACTAATCTTAATTTCCTTGAAAATATTTTATTATCTAGGTTCCAGATAAATCTGACATGAAATTCACAGATTCTGAACCTGTTCTCATACGTTTAAACCTAGGCTAATACCTTCAGCTTTTATGGAGTTACTGCTAAAAACCTTAAAGCAGCCTCCCTCCTCTCTATCAAAAAAAGCTGCTATCTTGGAACTAATCTCATGGCCTGTGTAGAATTAATCCAGTCTAGTTTCAGTAAGCCTTTGTATATATATTTATATGATCATACCTGCTTTCTTTGGGCATCAATGAATTGCTTGTGGAATTAATTCCCTGGCAGACTTTACAGTAGTGTATAATCTTAAATTGTTTACTGAGCTTCAGTGTGATTTTCATCTACCAGAGGCTCAAACACAGTGATACCATCAGTTATAGAAATGCAACACTGCTATGCTAGAAAAACTACATGTTGGTCTTGTCCATATTCAACATTCTGCTTCCAAATCTTGCAAGCACATAAGTGAAAATGGTGCCTTTAAGGTATTATGGAAAATGAAATTGCAAAAAAACCCAACAATGCTCACACAGATGAATTAGGGTAATATTTTTATGACACTCCTCGGTAGTTTAGCCAGAGTATAAACTGATACATAAGCATATTGGGTTGCTTGCCCAGAATCTTGCTGTTAGCAAACACATTTGGGAGATAATGACAACAAATTCACCTTTGCGCATGTGCTATATGACTGTCTCATACCTTTTGGGAAGAAAGTTATTAGAGGAATTACATTGACTTTAGTGGTTCTTATCATGCACAGTATTTGCCGTTTACATCAATTCAATCGATAGGGAATAGAAATAGTTCCAGACAGCAAAACTTGCAGCCAAAAAAAATTCATAAACAGGAAAAACAAATCAACCACTGAATTGTACAGAAAAGCTCAGTGCTTTCTTGGGTAGTACCTAAAGACCAAATCAAATAACACAATACACACAAAAAATACCCTCTCTTGTCAGGAGAGGGAATGCCATGTTTTTTATAGGTCTTACTTCTAATTCCCTGCTGTGATTGGTTATCTCTGGTGGAGGACAGGGACTCTAGTACCTTTGCTAACCATCTCTGTGTCATCTAGACAGCCCTGGGTTATATATAGGAGAGCACCAAAATCAGACAGTTATTTTAATCTTGCAGGGTTGTCTATGTGTAGACAAGCTTTGTTTATACTTTGTAGCCTCTTTGTGATGCTTCACACATCCTCATGTTTTGAAATAACTTTTCATGAGGTTTTTGTTTAACAACAGAATCATTTTATTATTGACATTGTCATAAAGGAGGGCCCAGTCCTGTAAAGCTTCATTCATAGCAGTTTTGGTGTTTTGGCTATTTTTTGGTTTTGGTTTAAAAAAAAAAAAGCATTCAGTTCTGAAATAGAGTTTTTCAGTCCCAGATTAAAGTCATTTTGAAAAGAGGTAAAAGACCTTACCCTCCCTTAGTCCAGGTAAAGTCCCACTGAAATTGCGCACAGGCCTAGGCATCTGTGAGATGAGTAACTGTATCAAAAATATAATCAAATATTAATAAAAGTGAAAGACATTTCATGACGAGATGGCAGCATACAACTATTGTGCACAGGTATTAAAAAAAAAAGTAGCTGTTCATTGGCATTTAGCAGAAAAACTTTTATTGTTAAAAGTACAAAACCAATTACATAAATAATAGAAGCAGGAACAAAATGCTACAAAGCCCTGGTGTGTCAGAAAGAGAGCTGACACAGTAGACACATTCTGAGAAGAGACAGAAAGAGTTGCAAGAAAGAGCCAAAGAGTTGCAAAGAGCTTGTTCAGACAGCAGGAACTAGGAAGGACTTGTTTCCTGCAGCTTTAGTGGAGATTTCTGTGTGCTGGGTGGCAGCAGGGCAAGGAGCGACAAAAGAGACGTCACATAGAAGAGGCCATAAATCTGACAAGGTGATTGTGAATCCTAGCTTGCAGGGTGAGTGCAGCTCTACTGGCTGGTCCAAACTCTAGTGCCAGCTGCTGGTATGGGACATGTCCACAGCCTGCAGTATGTGCACAGAAAGAGGTGTCAGCAGTTGGGCTTATGCGTGTGTCATTCTTCACTTTCAGCTCTTCGAGCATCACGGGGTTACATCAGAAATCACTGCAGGCTGGGTTCAGCCCACAGCCTGGGTCACTGAGGTCCAAAACATTTCTTTTGCACTGAGCTGCTACCTACGTGCAGCACAAGCGATTACGTTTGCTGGGGAAGATCCAAAACAGGAGGCTGGAGCACATTGCCAGGCAGGACCGAGTTGCCTTGGCAGCGCTACCTGGTAGTGAACTTGGAAAAGTAATTAGTGCAATATTTAATTTTACTTGAAGTGAATGTCATGAAGGTGAGGACTTAATCAACACTCACTAGGTGGTAAAGCTTTTAGAGTCAGACTTTACGTAAGTGTTTGTATTTCTGACCTTTAATTAAGTTTTTTTTCCTTGTCCCTTCTACCCCCTTGCAGAAACATGTAGAATGCAACTCTCAGTCACTGAGTTTTCTCTCTTTCCAAAAAGGCATCAACTACATCACTCTTTTCTGGTTCTGGCACATGCTCCTAGTCAAATACCTCCAGGCATTAGATATAATCAGGACTGAATCATCTGCAGAGGATAAAACATGATGTCTTTGAGACAAAAATTGCACTTCATGTGTACCTTTCTAGCCTGCTGTGAAGTCTTGAACTGCAATAGACTGGAAATGTTTGTGACCCTCTCTAGCTTTGCTGACGGCTAGTGCTTTTAATGTAATTAAATAAATAACCCAGATGTATAAATCTCTGGTCTGTAAAGCCTGACATGAAATCTCACCAATCTGCTTGAAGCTGCCTGGCAGTTCTGTTTTTGATCCCAGCTGGAAATACCAAGAGAATTGATTTTGTCATTGTGAGAAACCGACAAGTTTGTGAGTATGCATACAGTAATGCAATATATGTACATATGCATACATACATAAAATTTAGATCTTTTTTAAAAAGCTCCCTTACATGCAGTCCTAGCAGCAAGTAGAATTTTAGGAAGGAGTCCAAGTTTATCCAAAGCAATTCAGTAGTGCTTTATTCAAACCCATTTTAAACTTGAACTTTTCTGCTCTTTACCATGGAGACATTCATAGGTAATAGCCTCTCAGATAATCAAATCTGAACTATTGGATTAAATTAACTCAAAATTAATAACCAAAAGGCCCCAGAAGGGAATTAAAAGGAACAAGGTGTTAAGAACACTGAAAAGAGGGGAAGACAGAGCATGATTAAAGAATAAAGAACAGATAAGTAAAAGAAATAACAATTTGGTGCCTTTTATGCAAAGCACACAGAAATCTCATTGTTGTGGTTTAAGGCTGAAATCAATTTATCTATATTTGGACATACCTCACAGTGTTGATGGGAGCTAAGAGCATAGGGAATCTAGAAACACTTGCACAATAATTAACGATAGCCCTGCTAGCACAGGCCAGACAGCCCTGGTTCAGCATGTGTTCTGGCCATCACAGCAAGCCCTGGGAGAAATTCAAGTCAATAGAGAAAATAAACTGTGTGGCACATGTGAGTTTGCTTTGTGCAGAGCTGCATCTTTTCCCTTCTGAATTGTATAGTGCCCTAAGCAAATTGGTGTGCTGCTGGTAGAAATCAAATGAGATCACACCAAAGTGTCCAGCAGTGACCAAAGAAAGTCTTCTGAATGAGCAAATAAAGTCGTATACTTAAAAACACGCATTTGGAGAAGTATAGTGTTGCTACCATGAGCTGAATAACCAAGAGGTGTGATCTGCAAACTCTGGTGATTTCTGTTTATACGATTTAAAGGCCTGGCTAAACATCTCAAAGGGTCACTGAAAGTTGAAAGACATTAGCTCTGGGGGGATATAATCCCTGATTTAATAGGGTACTGTGTACACCTGAATGTAATACAACAAACATGGGAAATGCTCTTTGATGTATTCAGTTGTAAACTCCTCCCCCCACCCTACCTCACCCCCCCCCTTTTTTTTTGGAGACAGTCTGATGTCAAAAATTTTATTAAAGCCTCCAAGAGTCAGATCCGTTTATCAATATATACAAGTTACTTGCTTTGTGTAACTCAGTAGTTTGGGGTCAGTGAAGAGCAAGAAAAACTCCAATAGGAAATTTGTCCCATCTTAGGAAAAGTGTTTATGATGATGAAGTTAGCCGAGATAGAATCCTCATTCAGGAGAGCATCTGGGGACATGTTTTTATCCTATTGACAGCAGCAGGGCTTAAGCTCATTTTGAAAGTTAAGCATATGCTTAAACATTGAAAAAATATACTTTCCAGGATTATGGACTTTGATGACTAAGTGTCTACTTGTTTAAGTAACATAAGGTCAATAGCTAGCTTTCTTGGCCCAGTTATGCAATAGAAAATTCTTACATTCTCCTCTATATGTTTTAGAAGTTTAGCTGCCCACCAGAATTCATGTAGATAAGTATAACTGACCAAAACAAAAAGATTTCAATCAGCAGCTTCCTCCTTGTGAGGGATGCAAGTTACTACTTCTTCGAACAGCATTTGACTGTTAGTCTCTTAGAGGCTACAAACACCACAGGCTAAACTAACACAAATCACCCTCACTTTTGATTTCATCCATTGGTCATTTCTTTTGGCACTCAGTTAGGAGGACAAATATAGGGCTTTTTCTGGGAGGTAAAAATTTGTCTCAGACTAAGTTTCAAATTCTTCTCTGATGAGAAGCCTCTTTTCTGCTGTTTTTGCTATTTGAAGAATAGATCTCTATTTTCCAGAAGGATAATTTGAAATTTGCAGCAGACAAAATTCCAGTTAGCATATTAAATTGAAAGCTTCATCATTGCTTTCCTTGTACTAGATGAGATACCCATTATGCATTCTGTCACATTTGATTATTTTTACTTTTTTTTAGGCAAGTGATTTGAAAATCCTGACATGTAGTTTATTAAAAACATCTTTAAAAGTTTTGAAAGTATTTTGAAGAAAATTCCCAGATGTCTCTTCTTACATGAGAGAGAGTGTATTTGACCCATTTATCAGAAAAGCATTTCTAAAAAATGCTTAGCTTCACTAAATTCTTCAAGTACTGTTCTATAAAACAAGGATATGGAACCATATATTCAAGCGAATAAGGATTTTACGTTAAAATGACTGTTTTCAGTGTGTTTAAAAATTCATATGTTACTGCTATTAAAAAATATTAACAACTTAAGAAGATCAAAATGTGGCAATGAAAACTAGCTGTCTCTGGTAGCATGCAAATAGTGAGTCAAAAATGGAATAGAGTTGTTAACCCCATTGAGAATATCTGTCCCACTGGTCTGTAAAATATATTTCCTGGAAATGCATGTACTTATTTCATGCTTGGAAAGATACATAAAATCTCATAAAAGGGCTACGAGGAGATAAATAACCAAAAAGGTGTTGTGACAGGAAGTCTGCAGATAAATGATTAACCAAGCAAGACATTTGCGTGCGTAGCAAGGGGAAGAATACTAAGGCTGTTTTTTGTTCAAGGGGTGAGTCGGGAAAGCAGGATGGAAAAGGAGCTTATGAAGAGGAGAAATCACTAGCAGGTAAAAAGGGAAAGTAAGGGAATAGGGAGTGGTGTTCCTGATATTATACTTCCAAAGAGCAATTTGGGAAATGGCACTCTCATCCACAGCTAATTTCAGAGATTCAAAAAGGAGAAAGAAAGAGAAAGCAAGGTAGCCAGGCAAAAATTAAGTTCTGGTGGTCTGTTACAGCAGCTTTCTTTAGCACAAAGATGCTTCATAATTCAGTCGTGTAAATTAGGTTTGTGTAGAAAGGATGTGTAATATAATCAGTTTGGAACCATAAGCATCCAACTTTCTTGCATTACATAAAATCACTGCCTGGCACTGCCAGGCCTTCCTTTGCTTACCACAATCATCACAGATGTCGATGATCTATTCAGTACTATTTCAAAAAACAGAACAGTTGGAAACGTGATGGGCTATTTTTCTAAATGGTAAAACCCACACCATTGTCCTTTCAAAGTGCAGAAACATACCTGTTACTGTCCTCAGTGGGAGTGAGGGGGTGGGTGGTGTTGGACGATGACATATCGAAAACAGAATC
This sequence comes from Calidris pugnax, assembly GCF_001431845.1. Taxonomy (NCBI): domain Eukaryota; kingdom Metazoa; phylum Chordata; class Aves; order Charadriiformes; family Scolopacidae; genus Calidris; species Calidris pugnax. Next base: position 8,285,297 of record NW_015090800.1, on the reverse strand, counting down.
ACAGACTCCATGAGACACTTTTTGTAAAACCCAGTTCTAGACTGGATTTTTAATCTCAGGTCTCTAGAGTCAAATGAGATCTGGAGAGAGGGCAAAGTGCATTACTTATCTGTCTGCTTCAGTGCCGAAAATTACTACCGTGGTAAAGAGGTGACATTTTTATCATATTCCTCCAGTTCCTGAAGGGATCCACAGTCAAGGATCATTACCTTAGCCCTTGAGAAGCTCATGTAGCTTATTTGATCTATTAAGAGCTTTACAAGCACAATTCACCCTAATCAGAAATTGACAAGGAACTATGATCACTTCTACGCTACCCACAAAGAAAGCTGATGCTGTGATTTTAGTGATGATATCCTGGTCTGCTGTGAGAATCTGTGTTAAAACTGAGACAAGGACCAGAGACCTTGTCTCCAGACTAGTTATGCACCTAAAGCTGCACCAAACTGGTGACAGATCTGGTACCTCTAACTTCCACTGCATTTAGAACAGGGAAAGAAAAACTCAAAAAGGATCCAAACACCTCTAGAAGACCCTATTATCAAGCTAATGTGCTCTGAAAGTTAGGTAGAGGTACACCAGGCATGATTTTGTCAAAGAAGAGAAGCTATTTCCAATGCATTTAAAAAAAGGGAACAATTAACAACAGAAATCAAATTTAATAATACTGAGGAAAAAGCTATGGCAGTAACAAATTATATCCCAGGGATACTGAAAACTGATTTCTAGGATAGGATCTGAATGTGCCAGCTTCACCATTCTTGTCCCCTACTTCTCCAGACAATGGTACAACTACACTCTAACAGTTAATCACATTAAAAACGTATCATACCTGTGACAATGTGATTTCTTACTTTGAGATTTTAGGCTCTTTCTGTAGTGGAATAATGAAATATATCTGAGGTATGCGTAGAACATTTGAGGTATCCTTGATTCATATAACTCAGGTAACAAGGCCATGAGAATATTGTTGACATTCAGAAACATCAAAGCTCCATACAGGAAACATGGGTGCAATTTTGTGGAGAATACTTTCCCATTCCAGAATGTTCAAGGTCAGTAAATCCCAACTATTTAATACATATCTGTCTCATGAAGGAACATTATGATACGGAGCATGTGGCTCAATAAAATTCAGAATGCTGTTACCTGGCTGTAAGGTACAGAAAGAAGTTTAGTCAGTTGAAGAGCTCAATGGTCTTTAAAGTCATAGCTCTCATTCACACAGCCTGAGACAATGGGTATTTCATTGTCACTCTGCACCAGAAGAATGTTTGTGGTATGTTGCATCTATTGTACGGCCAGTCTCTCCCTTTGTTAGCCACAGTCCTGCTGGTGGATCTCCATACACACTGCAAACATACACACTCTTTTTTCAGTTTTCTGGACTTCACAAACATGGGAACCTTTCTCAAAGTTACTTTTTGAAATTAATATTTGGCTTTGTTATATTTCAGTATATTTCAAATACTGTGGTCAGATCAGTTTTGTGGAATGGAGCTCTGATGTCAAAAGGCAGGAAGGAATAAGAGGTAGCATCCCCTTATTCCTTCCTTGAGGAGTTTATTGCATCCATGATATTATTTCCCTACACCACATAATTCTCTGGTTTTATTCTGACTCACCTATATCTGCTTTTGTACTGTTATATTGATCATGTCATTAAAACCTCAGACCTTTCACAAGGAGTACGTTCCTCTTCTCACGAAGCCAATAGTAGAACATTTTACTTTAGCTGTGCAGGTCCTCTCTTTATATGCTAGACCCTTCTAACAGCCTTTTATAAACGGTTGTGCAATTTCCCCCTTATTCTGCTGCTCATGAACTATGCTGTGGGACATGTCTGCCATCATGTCACATACAGGGGATTTTACAGTGTGAGTGACCACTGGGATTCAGTACCAGAAAAGATGTGACAATGAGAATCTAAATATACAATACAGAATAATTGTTCCCAAGGTAACCGTAAATCTGGGCCAGGGAATATAGTTTTGAAAGGTACTACTGACATTTATAGAATAGCTGCTGTGAATTATCATAGTACCTTTCACTTCAGAAAAGCTATGACAGTTCATGCCAGCTGTAGAAATACCCCTGAATTTATGAAGAAAATATAATACTTATTCTTCAGCACATTTCAAGAAACAAGAGAGCTAGCATGTTTAGATAGAAGCGCAATTCAGAAACCCGTGTCAAAAGGTAAATGTCTGATGTCTTTAAACAGGCATGGCTGTATGGATTCCAGTATATCTTTCCCCTGGGATTTCATGAGCAAATACAATGTACAAGACATTTTAAATTTGCTGTTCAAAATTTCAAGGACAGGGTCATCTGAATTGTATACAACTCTGATTTTCTGGGGGGAAAACACAGAAACTTTTAAAACTGGGGTCCAGGTCTTGTTTGGTCTGATCTTTGTTCTCTGTGCTGGTCTTCAGTCTTCTTAATTCCACCAGCCTTAACAACCATTGCCTGGTTCCTAGAAGCAGCATAGGAAAATTGGCAGATTAGCCTTGAATTGATATGGTGGACCAAATAGATCTGCCAGACTTTTCTCTCCTTCCCTTTTGCTGCTGAATGCCCAGCTCAAGTCTGAGGCAGGCATGCATGTATAATGTAGGCTGTGGTGTGCTGTGGGTTGCAGAGCCCTGAAGCATGAAAAAGTTGATTGGAATGAAAGCTATGATAATCACACTTTCATCTAAACATCTTAGCAGGGCTTCACAGGAAGGATGGCTGTGTGCAGAAGGTCAAGAGTGGCTAATATTAGGACAGACTAAATAACACCTCTTAGACAACTGCTGTTGTGTTTCAGAGAGCGATCCAGATGTGTCAGTGGTAGCAGGCACACAAAGCATATATTGGATATCAGGAATTTAGAGCTACAGCAATTGAAGACAGATGAATAATAGCCAACAGAGCTAAACCTTGAAAGCCATACTCAGTGTCAAAAATCTTGCTTCAGTTATTCAGAGAAACTATCTAGTAGGGATTATAAGATAAGTGCTTATTTCATTTAAATCAACAAAATTAGTCGTCTCTAAAAGCAGAAATGTCACACAACCTGAAAGACAGTGAAACTGGTTGGATCCTGGATCGAGTTTATATGACATTTAGCATGAGAGTTTTCTGATCACTACAAGCTTTGTTTAAATTTTCTTCAGATTTCCCCAGACAGCTCATCCTGATGAATTATGTCTACTTGAAACATAATATATTAAAATACAGTAAATTTTGGATTATTTATGGGTAAAAATATTACGTGAATACTTGATGGCAAACTGGATGTTTTTTATTGGCTTTTTAACCCCAAAGCAACCAACCTGTTTTAACAAATACAGAAGAAGAAGAGTGAAAACAATCAGCACCTTTTGTTTGACAAGAACAAAGGAAATGTCAGGCCAAAGGATTAGTCTTTTCCAGAAATTTATAAGCATCTGAAAAAGAAGGGTTTGTAATGAATGTGTCTCTTCAACCAGAACAAGCACACTGCGACTGCAAAGCTATCATAATACAACATACTGTACCAGTGGGAAATAAACACACATCAAGAAATCTTATTATTTCTATGACTGTGCTACGACATAAGTAATTTTAATGAGTATAACAGCAACCACCTCCCCACAGTTACTCTGCAGGCATTCTTCTCATACAGAGTACTGTGGGAGCCAAGCTTTGTCAAACTTTGAGCCCAGAAGATATTTACTTCAGGGAGAGTCCCCTGAAATTTCTTTTATCAGCTTACAATAACGTGGGTCACTTCTGCCATATCCCTTCAGCCATTCCAGTAAGTGTCTGCGTGGAGCTACAACATTAACAGTGCCTTTATTTCTCTGCAATACATTTTGGGGTTTGTGTAAAGGGCACCTCTTTCTTCTGCTCTATATTTCCTTGGACGCTGCCAGTGCTCCCCACTCAGCAGTGTAAATCCCATCTAATTCCACCAAAGTCAATGGTCAGGACTGATGCTTTCAATCCTAAAATATCCAAATATGTCTTTTGGGGCCAGTCCAATAGGTTAAACAATTTCATGTCATTCTTGTGTGATGGGAACTGTTTAGACAATCCCGGGGAGACACAGTTATTGCTAGGGATCCTTTGGCTGCAGCTTTCAGACAAGGAACTTTCACAAAATGTCAAACTCATAAAATTGTGCATAGATACAACCTATCATTTCATTTTGTTTCATAAGTTATACTTAGCTCACTTCAAAAAATATTAGAAACAAATTGTTAGTTGTAGTAAATAATTACAGTTCAGCTAGAGCTGAAGAAGGTTTTCTGATTTATGTTCAAAAAGATCTAACCTAGAGAAGAGTACGGTAGTTCTCTCTCCATCGTAAGATGGAAACTCCTTCCCATATCTCATGAATTAATTTTTTATGTCTCCTAAAGAGTTTTATCTCCCCATAGTGAGTAACCTGCTTCCCTGTTCCTGATGATTTTATTCATTAAGACTTCTCATTTTAATATTTTTCTTGATTTAATTAACGCATATGGATATTTTTGTTCAACTCCTATGCTTTTCTATTATGAAAATTGTCAAGTGCATTAATGTTGTGTAACTTTCAACTGTTAACATATTCCTCTCTGTAGGCTAGGATTCAAGGAATGCATGGTAAAACTAAAACTTGTCCCAAAGTTGCTCAAGAGCTATCTGCATAATTTAAGAGATAGAGAATGAAACCATTGACATTACAAATACACAGTAGATTCCTACTTAAAAGTGACCCACAAAAACAATGAGTGGGCTTTATGAGGACCAGGGTTCAGGATCCTTCACAATCTGCTCTGCTACTTCCTTCCCCAAAAAAGCCTGTCTTTCAACCTGTGTCCTGAGACAGCTATCATCCTGCCTTTATGCTTGGATGCATGCCCCAGAGAGTGCAAGTGTGCTGACACATTTTTTCTCTGGCCCTCAAGGGTTATTTCATCTTAGTAGAGCCTTCAGGAGTTCACAAGGTGCAAACTGCATCCATTATCTGTAACCCATTGCTACCCTCATTTCCCCTATGGCCACAGGCCTTGTTTATAAGCTTGTGAGTTGCTTTTCCGTGTACATTTTATATACACCATGTACATCCAATACAAAATCTTTGTGAAAGTGAAATATGTTGATAGTCTGGAAACAGTGTTCCAATAACAATGATGTCAGCTTAGAAAGCTGTTAGCTTTCAGAAAAGGAAAAAAAAAAAAGAATGTAATAGTGGTAGACAAAATCATGAAGAGTGACCAGCTTTCCTGATCCAGAAAACAGAAGTCGAATAAGAAAATAAAGGATTTATTTTCTTCAATGGGAGGGTCAAGATCATCTTATTTCAGTTATGAGACTTTAACTTCTCGTGGGTAGGTGCTCTGAAGTAAAATCAATAGAAAATTAAGCTGATCAGTAGCCACCTGGCTTGGATTCAGCACCTCCAATTGAAACTAGTCATGAGTGGCTGTAGAATTCCTGCCACCACTTCAGCTGTGGGGAAGCATGTGATACAGGACACGCTTGAGAGTGCGGCTGTGATTATGGAGGATATCACTGCTTTCAAATCACAGACACAGAAAGACAAATGAGACCAGTATGTCTGCAAAACTCTTGGTTCAGGCTGAAAACTCTGCCATGCTCCAGAGAGACTTTGAATTGGCTATGCTAGCAGAGCTCCTGTCTGCTCAGAAAGAAGTTAAGCTAAACAAAGTGACTCAGCTGAGAGATTGTGTAACCTACACAGTTCCAGGTAATAAAAAAAAAGAAAAAATGGCTGGATTAGTGCATTTCATACACTGTGCAAGTATCCCTATGAGCTTTAAAGCAATGAGTTTGATGCTTGAATAGTCTGGTGGCTCTGAAGGCAAATAATTTCTTGGTTTATCTTCCACTCTTTTTAAAACTTGCCATGGGATCTTTAATTTCCACCTGGGCAACCAAACAAATCCTTAATTTAATGTGTTCCCTGAGTAACTTGTCTTCTTACAGTGCAGCAGCTACCCCTACCACCCCCAGAACCGCACTGCACTACCAGCACCCAGCATAGGCACCTTTAGCTGAATCCAGTGTGGTATCAGCCATGGGTAAAAGTCACTGAGCAATAATAACACTGGAAATCACAAGATGTGTTAGTCTGGTTTCATCTCCATTATGTTAGCACTAACAGAAGTTCTTGCTCTTTGCAAAGTTTCAGTTAAAAGTTCTCAAATTGTTGGGAGTGATACCTCAGAAGAGCTTCATAGCCAGTGTCTGGGAGCTGATGGTCTTAAGTTCTTCCTCTGTTTTAAACACAACCTTTTGATTCATCGTTATTCTAGAAATTCTTGGATCTACTTTATCTGAGACCCACTAATACTTTTGGTTATATGTATTCAGCAGTTATTTTAATTTACTGCGTAAAAGAAGCAATTTATAATCCCACTAATAGAAAACAGAGGGGCTCTCATTTGACCAGGAAAACTGAAAATACATTTACATTATATCCCTGCATACTCTCTCAGTGAATTAAGATATTTTGTCATATTTTGAATCAGGTCTAGAGTAAGCTTCTTAAATACAGGGTTCAGGGAATCAATAAGAAATTTAAAAGTTTCTCAGTTTCAAAGGACTTTGCTCAGAAGCAGCACAACAGGGATTTGGAGCAGTGTTTCAGAGGTAATTAAGTAACACATGGAAAGTAAGCATCTAAATATCCTTAAAATTTGCCTCATATATTGCTGCAAAAATTCCTGCCCTTTTGCGCTATCGTTTAGCTCTGCAACCTCACAAAACTTTGAGCTGGGCAGTGACACACAGAAAAGTGTCCAGCGCTTGGCAAGATATATATTTATCAGTGTTTTTCTATTGTTCCACCTCAGGGGTCTCACCAGCGAAGTGCCATGGGGAATGATATGGGAAGCTTGTACCCGAGATCACCCCTTATCTGCCTCGTTCAGCTGTTACTCTTCGTACACAAGTCACACAAGGACTTTGTGACTGTTAGAGTTTGGTCTTCAATGAAGTATAAGCCTCTTGCTAACAGCAAAGACAAGTAACTAAGGTTACATTTCCCCAAGATTTCTCTAAATCTTCTTCCTAAGTCCATTTTGCCTATATTTTGGTCACAGAAAGTGACTCCTCCATTTCTGCTACGTATCTGCTAGTACTGCATGGTTATTACAATGTTAGCATAAGGTTTTCCTAAGGATTCCTCTTGACTTCGTTTGCTTGACCTCACTCAGAGGTCAAGATAGCTGTACATGATGAGATATAAACAAAGAAAAGGATTTATTGCAAAACACTGAATACCTTTCGGGGCAATTAAGAGGTAAACTAGAAGTGTGATGAAAAATGACAGTTGTAGTGATAAGAGTAATAACGTGTCAGAAGGAAATAAAAGAGCCAATCTTGACTGAAGATGAATTTGTATGACTGACAGCTAGATTTCTTTTTTATTATTATTACTTGTTCATTCTCTTTTGAACTTGCTCTTAGAACTAAAGAAGACAATAAACATGGAGCCCCTGTGGTGCCGGAGACCAGAATCACACTTTAAATCAATTAATTCTAGATGTGAAAAGTAATATACATATCAAAAGAAAATGTTGAAAAATGAAATTATTACTCTCTCTTTCCCTTCTGGGGACCAATTGTGCCTCTGCTGAAAAAGGATCATGAATGTTCCTTAAGTGGAATTTTCCCTTTTCCCCAACTTTATCAAGTATGTATTTTGGTAAAGTCCAAAGGGCCTATTATTCAGTGTGGGCAGATTCAGAGAAGAATTCCCAGTCCTCCTTCCAAGAGCTGCTAATTTTTGAAAGCATCTGAGTTAGCCACCAGGAGATGAAACTTAACTTTAAGATATTTATCCACAGTTTGTCACTTCAATTCGTTAGTATAGCAATACTATTTAGACTCTGATCATTCCCATAAACCATTTTTTTGATGTATTGTGCCTGAGACTGTATACAGGCATCCAAATGATGCCTTACAAACACCAAAAGAAGGATCATCTCAGGTGAAACATAGCAGATATTCTTTTTACATATTTTCTTACAATGCTTGCCCTTTTTGCAACATTGCTAACTGGTGTATAATGTTGTGTTTCTTTATATTCCAGGTTAATGAAACATTACTTACCAGCCACTCATTCCTCACTCTCCATTTTGGCAGACAATTACTGCTAAATGCAGATGATTGTTATTTGTCCCTAATGAATCACACCATTTTTGTCTAATTAGTCACAAATATTCTGAATTCTGCCCCTGTCCTCTGATGTGCTCACAGCTCTCCCTAATTTGCTGTCCTCCTCCAATTCATGTTCTCTATGCCATCACTCTGCATGTGAATAAAAATAGGGATCAGTATTAGGTTCAGGGTAGAGTTCTGCAGAAACCCACTGGGTAATTGCTCTGCAAGTGTAGCTGTTCATGAACTCTCTAACTTACCTGGGGTCTGGACCATCTGCCTGAAATCCCTACCAAACTCAAAGGTATCTTTTGCTTATCCTTAAACAAAAATCTGTACCTTGTCATAATCAGTTATGGCTCATTTTCTCTGCACCACTTCCTCTTGATAGATACATGTGGGCCATTAGCCTAGTATCTATCTTATAACCTAAACACTTACGAATCCAACGGCACATTGATCCAAATGACTTCTCGAAGGTCACAGAGGGAGTCAATGTCACCACTGGGGTTAAGTTTAGGAAAGCCCAGATATTAATCTTGCTCTCAGACCACAGCTCTCTCAATGCCCTGATTAAAGTGAAAGTTTTCGGGAGTTATACAAGGGATTGAAGACTGCTTGTTAGGTAGTGCTAGGCTGAACACTGACTGCATAATGAGCAAAGAGAAAAGAGCAGATTTACTGAGCTTGAACATTCAGCCCAATGTTGAAGGATTGAACTCCAAACTTTTTTTGTCCAAGATGTATCAAAACAAAAACTAATTACAACTGAAGACAAGGGTTTGTCTTGCAGGATCAAGGTACAGAAGTGACCAGCAAAGTCTTGTGGAACTCAAACAATAAATCCAGAGAGACCTTATACAGAAAACCATTTGAGGCTAGGATTGAAATGAAAATTCTATAGGTCAAGAACATATGTCATAAAAGCATCAGGACATATTGATCAAACAACTGTGGAGAACATTAAAGGCAGGGAGGAAAAAATGAAACGTCACAACCCCTTCCCTGGAGGGGGTAGTAGTGACAGCTGATGTCTAGACACCTTGAGAACAATTCTGGTGCTCAGACACAGGCCTTTCATGCCATTTTGGACACTGCACACTGGCTGAGACATCCCCATGAGGTTGACAGACAGGACACAAAACCTATGCGAGACCGTTGTTTCTAGAGTGGCAGCTGAAGCCCAGAGGTCTTACCCAGGCACCTAGATCCTAATTTTTGCTTCAGAAGTGACTGCAGCCTGAACTGCAAGAAGGCATGGATGCTTGGTTCTGATTAATGCTGAAAAATATGAGGCTGCTTACCCAAACCTTGTGAATAAGCAAAACTCAGTAAAAGGTTTGAAGAAAACAGGGTGGTTAGGAAGTTTTGCTTAAACTAACTTTTAATTTATTGCCTTTCCAGAAAGATTTCAAAATCTTTGCATTCCTTTATCAGGAATCACAACCATGAAGAAAAACAACTAGTAACAAAAGTTCAAAGAAGGACTAGCCTTAGCACATACTCACACAAATGCTTTTTCTTAGTCAAAAAATAATTGGCAGGAATTTATTTTTGGTCAGCTCTAGTAAGATTGAAATAATTTAAATCTTATATATTTTAGCTTTCCTCTACATCAGAATTTGGATTTGGTATGAGTTCTAACATGGAAGTCAGCCCGTTCTTTGTTTTTTCCAAGCCAGTTCTTCCATCAGCAATAAAGAAGCAGATCTTTGCACTCCAGCTTTGACTCTGCTGTAACTACAACAATCTGTAAGTGCAGTTCTCAGAGCAACATGCCATTACAGAGTACATCTTGCTTTTTTGTTGTAAAATAAAGAAGAAAAAAAAAAATAAAAGGAGAGCTATACTTGTACACCGGGGCTGACATGAAAAAGGCAAAGTCAACAGCAGTAAACTGTATCCTATGGAGACAATGTTGTTTTCTTTTTAGTTGGACCATTTTTTCACCTAGAATGAAAGTGGCCTCAATTTAACGTTTGGCCTCTTTGGAGTGAGTGTGACATTCCTTCTGCAGCTGCCTTATCTGCTCTCCATGCAATCTGTTCTGATGATGTACATATAAGGAAGAAGGAAGAAGTGGCAGCAATTTTTTAATCAGAATTTGCTTGCAGAGCACTTTCTTACGCTTGTATTTGCTGCAGAGAGCTGTAAAAAAATTGTCTTTTATTCCAAGTTTCCTGAACTAAATGAGCAAAAATAAAACATTGCATGCAACAGTGATCTGCATTATGCCATTAGCAAGCATTTGCTTTCAGTTGAACAAAATAACCTAGTAATTGTTTAGAGAAAACACGCAGTTGGCTTTTTACTTTGAAATGAGAGTTACACCAGAAAGCATCCAAGAAAAAAGAGGAATCATATTTTATTATAAACTATTAATAACTGTGTGCATTTTTTTAGTACAATACAAACAAGTGGTTCTGATTTGTGGGCTTCCACCTGCTGGAAGTCCTTCAGTACATCAGTCCTCATTTCTGTACCTGGCACACCAGTAATAGCAAACAGCTACTCATATACTTAAAGAATTACCGCTAGGAACATGCGTGTGCTCCTATAAGCTAGAATGCTCTCCTTATTGTAGATTCATCTTTATATTATAAACACTGAGTCCATATATAAGGTGAAAAAAAAAATTAAAAACAAATACCATTTCTAATCACCCTTGATCATACACACATTACACCCCGGTGAGAATTATTAGCTGTGATATCAAGATAGGATTATAATCGTATCTGTGAATTCATTTGATAAGGCAACTATTAGCTAGAAAGCATGATGGTGTGTCTATGTTTACATGGTTAATGTGGCTGGACACTTAACAATGATGGGAGAGGGAATCATAAACCAATAAAGGATGCCTAGTTTCTGCTAAAATAGTCAAAAGTTTATGTGAATGGTTACTAAAATGTAAAGACAAGATGCTCAGCTGGTAGAAGTCAATAGAATTACTGCAATTTAGTCAAGCATGTGGAACTATATATACAGTTAAATACACGCTTCCTGAATAACAATAGTAATTTCCCTGCAAACTCTGCAATGTCTAGCAATTAGAGAAAGAGACCATGAGTCAGACCTCCCAAGATCTATTCTGAGCTGAGCTGGTACTACAATCGCTGGCCTATGCATGTGTGAGGATGGTTTTCAGAAACACTGAACACTCACAACCCTAACTGAAGTCAAGAGGGGTCAGAGAGCATGAGTAGCTATGGGAAAATCAGGTCTTCAGCTCCCTACAATTTACTGCTGCCTGTAAACGCTGTCCCCATCATTCTCTGCTTTCTGGGGTTCAAAGCTTATCTTTTTGGGCATTTTCCTCGTAATTCATTCAGATATAATGGTTAATACTAAGAAAAAAACAGAAAATAATCAATGTGAAGAGGATGTACTGTAATTATTTTGTACAACAACAATAATAGTTGCAAATGAATTAAAAAGTAAGAGTAGATTTCACTGTAGTAAGAGAACACTTAACCAAATGTAACTATTATGTTCTTGTAAAGAACAGTGAGAATTTAATAAATTTACATGGATTTTCTCCAGAGCTTCAAGACTATATGCTATTTCAAAAATGCTAGACAACATAGTCCTTCTTAGGATTGGTTTTGAGGGAGTCATTCTCCCCAAAAAGGGGTCCATCAAAGCAGTTCTGTGAAAATACATAGAGTTGGAAAAGTGCTATGCCTTGATGAGATTCTGTGATGACATTTCAAGGGGCTTAAGTCTGTAGCTGTACTTCATTCAGTAAGCAGTAGATAGCAAGCACTGATTTGCTTGGATAGTTATTACACATTTTCCAAGCAGTTACTAAATGAACTGGTTCAGAAACAGTTTTCCTTGTCTACCCTTGAGGGTCTTCAGTGCTGCATCTGGGTCATGAGATGCTGAGTGTCTGGCAGAGGGAGGAAAATAGAATGTCTGGGAATTTCAAGAATCTGCTGCAGAAATAATATTAAAAGAAGTCTCCACTCATCTCTGATAAAATTTCCTCTCTGAGCTGTTCCCTAATAGTCTAATATCCTTCTCTGCAAGAGGTTTTTGTTTACATTGCCAGCTGACAAATATAGTGTAAATGAAACAAATTCCACAGACGGCTTCAAGGAGCACTTTTTTCAGTATGTGAAAATGTAGTGAGATCAGGAAAGGTGGCAGCAAGACTTCCCAGACCTAATTTCTATCCTAAGTTCTGCAGACAACTTACTCTCTGACTGGATCAGGACACTTCTTTTTTTCACCTTATCCAGCTTCTAAAGAGAAAATCCAAAGCCCCAATTCTCTCAGAGATACTTTGTGGGGCTTAGTGAATGTCAGTAAAATTTAGAGATACTAGAATAGTGTGAAGAAAGACCTTGTAGTTTGTAGGTGATGCACTTGAAAGCAGAGACTGGAGACTGGCCCGGTGTCAGGAGGAAGCCAGCATGCCAACACATTCATTATATAATTTGATATAATCCAGCCATAATTTCAGAAGATGAACATTGCAAGAGCATGAACATGAAGTCCATATCCTTGGCTCACAAATTATTGATTTTGAATACCCAGAAGGAAATCCTGGCTTCAGAGAGATCTCCGGGATTTTTATGATTAATATCAATAGCACCCAATTTCAGCTCAGCTCAAGTTTTTAGGACCTCCACATGCTTTTATTGCTGCTTGCTCCTTTCCCTTTCACCTTCGTATGCTGTTGAATTACAGTGGGTTAACAAGTTGTCATGTGTCAACTGAAACACAGGACCTAATTGCCCGTACAGACTTAGCCTGTGGCAAATATGAAGTAAATCCATTTACTCTCTTGTATTAAGGGTAAAGCTATTGCCTCCTTTTTCAAAATTTGCTACTTTTGTTGCTTGCTTTAGTTTTGTGGCAAGATCGAGCTCAAATAATTATTTTTTTTTTTTTTAACACACGAAAGACAGAGCACAAGAAGAGCTCTTTGCTTCACAAGAATTTGGGAAAACTGTCTTCCGTTTGCTGTGGAAATGCCAACGGTATTTTCCTGTCCCAGGTGATAAGGAAGGGGTGAGGCCAGAGAATCAGTGTACCCCTTTCCCTTCCATCTGCTTGGAGATACTGTACTCCCCCCAAAAAACAATACAAAGATGATGTTTTACATGTTTTTTTACTTTCCTGACAGCCAAACCACAATGACTTTGCAGCTCTTAGATCAGAGCAAGCACTCAGTAAAAGTAAAAGCAACTCAGTGACGGGTCCAGAGGAGAATTATGTGGTATTTGACCTTTCAGCGACATCTTTGTAAAACACTGGCTGGTAAAATCTACTGGGGAACAATCTTCCAGATTAGCTGCTTTGACTCTGGGCTTCTAGTTCAAGTACAAGTATTAAATGTGTTTTAGACAATGTCAGCAGTAGTTAGAGCAATATTCTGTACACTGTACTCACTATTCTCAGGTTACAGAGAAGCAAAAGGAGCAATTGTACATCAGGCAGTCAGAATAAGGAGGCTTGAAAACGTGCTGCACAAGCAGACTTAACTCCTAGACTGAGCAGTTTCCACTTCATATAACCGTTTCCAAAAAATGAAACAAGTCCCTGAACGTCCACACTGTAGATAGATAGGTCAATGCCAGGATTGATTTCAGTAGTTCTATTTATGGGTGCAAACTTAAGCATCTCCATACACAGCCTATTGTGCTCCTTTGCTGTATCAAGCTGTACCTTTCTCACTACCCAGCTAAGCGACTAGCCTTCTGTCAGAAACACAACTTTACCAATTAAACACCATTCTTTAGATTCTATGTAAGGGAAGAATCAAAAGGTCTTTAACTTAACCACGCAGCTTGCACACCATGAACAGCTCTGCATTAACAGCTCCTACACTTTCGTACCTTTCTGGTCATTAGTTACATTTAGTAGTGCTTATAAGTGAATACATAGGTATCAATAGGGTCAGCAATTGCAGGATTGGAGCTGCAAAAATAGATGTATCATGTAGTAGATCTTGGCACAAGGGGGGCATAGATTGTAATTTTTTTTTAACACTTATAAACCACTTAACGTGCCCACAGCTGTTGCTCTGAACACAAGCAGTATTTAAAGCAGTGCTTACAAGTATAGTCAGGAATTCTGCCTCTCTTTAGAGAGACATAGTTCACTTATTTGCCGGTGAGTTTTAACGCAGCTCTCCAAGATAACCCAAATGCCCTCTGGGTAACAGTAGCAGTGCTTTTACCTCCAGCGTGACAAATCTCAGCTTTCCTCACCTTCCTGCATCCCCACCAGCAGCAGTTATGAGGCAGTCAAGTTTACAAAGGTGACCGTACCTGTCTGCAAATCCCACCAGCAATCACCTCCTGGAACTGAAGAACAGCAGCTGCCAGAGGGGAAAAAAATCTCCTGAGCTAGTCATGATATAAAGGACAGAGCTGAATGATGAAAGGAACAAAGTCATTGAAGGGATTTGCTCCATGCAGTGGTGATGTGGTTCAGCTGCTGTTCATTGTATTGGAAACAGCTGTCATAATATTATATTCACTTCAAGGGTATGTAATGATTAAAACATTTTTGGTAATTAGAAGATTCAGCTAGAGGCAGTAAAGCAGGTGATCTACACTGCAATTAGGACTGAAAAAAGGTAGTGTTCTCCTTTACTCCTTGTTATATAAAGCATTGATCAGAAATGACTCAGTCCTTTGCTTTCACTATTAAACAGACTGTACAATAAACCTACATACTATGGTAGGTGGGTGCTGTCCCCAGCAAGGAAGGATGTGGGTGCTGTTTTCAAAACTTAAAGGAAGTGGGCCAGAGTATCCTCAGCCAGTTTAAAACTGAGGGTTTATTCTGCTAAAGGCAATAAAGCATTACCAATATTCTCCCGCTAAGGATTTGTCTCAGTGGGTGCAAGCTGAAACTGAAATGTTGCTGGATTAGAAAAGGCACATACAGTGTCTTTGCAAGGATGCAGATGACTGCACAAGGTGAGTAGTAGTGAAGTATAAACCCTTAGTCTAAGGGGTGTTTGAAAATACTGCTTTAATATAGCTTATTTCTACCCATCCTGATAGATTAAACAGAGTGCAAAATAATTTACCTGTAGCCGTATTTTTACTAGTCTTAAATACAGCTGTAAAACAAATTTTAAAACACTATGGAAGCAAAACTCTTGAGACTCTGAGCAATAACAAGATTCAACTCAAAGTATCTTACAAAACCCAATTTTTTAACCCCTTAATCTCAGAGTGATAGGATTTTACTGATAGTAGAAATTGTAAAAAATGTTTCCTTTATCCTAAAGTTGAATTATAGAGTCACTAGAAATTTAGACTCAAGAAAAAAAAAAATAGATGTATTAGATAATGAGAAATACTTAATGGAATAATGTTTTATATAAGAAAGTGTAGAAGTCATGTTTCTTTTTTAAAAAAAAAAAAAGCTCAAGACACTGTCTTTATGGCAATATTCTAGAGAATATGTTCCAAATGACATGGCTATAACTTGTCTTATCAGACAGACTCAGAACAGTTATGGTTATCAGTATGAGAGTTATAAGTGTTTTACAACTGAAGTAGAAAGACTTATTGCCTGGGAATTGAAAGGACGTGTTTAAGTCTGAATTACACATTTTTATTAAGTTGCATAACAACATTCTTAGGAAACTGCGGGTGAATGACAAGCTGCAAGAGGTTGTCAACACCTGGGAGGATAGAATTCAAATTCAAAGTCATCTTGAGATATTAGTTTAAACTTAGTGCAGAAATTCAACAAAACAAGTGATCTATATTCAAGGAGTACTAATGCACAGGTAGAATTTAAGAAAGCCTGTCTGGAAAGGAAAAAGTAGCACAGGGTTCATAAGGAATCCCAAACTGAAAGGAGGCAAAAAAACATGATGCTATGGTGGAGAAAGGAACCATCTCTCTGACATGCATAAATTAAAAATGGCCTGCTGTCAGTATACAGAGGCCTCAGCTAAAATATCATGTCTTCTTTGGGGCATCTTTATTATGAAAGCTGTACACAAACTAGAGGGATTCTTGAGGAGATTGACAAATCATATAAGCAGTTCAGCAGCCATAGCCTGTGAGAAATAATGGAAAGGATCAGGTGTGTTCAGCTCAGGAAACAGAATTCTGAGGCTGGAGGGAAAGAAGTTTCTTTAAATCCATAAAGGTTGCTATAAAGATGTCTGTGATTGATTTGTTCCCTGTATCTACTTGAAAATGTATTTGTTGTGGAGAAGAAAACCTGGAAGCAAACCCTTGCTGAAAAAAGATTCTTAATTCATTTGAATGTTTATATGCCAGAAAAGCTGAGTTAGGGCTGTTTGGGCAGCAGAGAAACATTCTAAAGTTTTTAATTTACTTACTTCCTATTCCTACTTATATTCCAATGAGGATTTTCACTAAAAATCAAAACATGAAATAAGAAATTAATCCTACCAAACCAATCTATCTCTATTAGAGCTATGTGGAGTCAGAATAAAATCAGGCATCTTTTTAATATCTGCAAAACTAAAAAGAATAACCAGAAGTCAAAATTTTCATTGGTCAAAGGACTTTATAGTGTTGTCCTGTCACACTAAAAATTATAATTCCCCGCCAGTCTTATTAAAACAGATAAAAATAGAAAGTGTGAGGGTAGAAGGAGCATAAGGGGATCCAACTTTTGCCTCTAGGTTTTGAAAAATAAATGAGAGAAGTAGCTCTTTTCTATTATTAGCCACCAAAGCAGCCAAAGGCAAACTTTTAGTGAACTTTGTATCAGTGGAAAATCCATTTATAACTTGCTTTGATTTCTGTTCCTTTTCTACACTAGGACAAGAAAATGATAAGCTACAGCTACATCATCAAATATAAAATTTGTGGGGATACCTGCGACGAATTGTCATGTATTTGAAGATACACCATTTTTCTCACTTGGGCTTTCCAAGCTTTCAAATACAGTTCTGTAATAAATAGAAAACAATTTCTCCAAATATCTTGAGTCACACACAGATTTGGAGAAGGCAAACTTTAATCTTCCCTGCATTTACGTAAGCGACTGAGGCTTTGCTCTGGCACCTTCCCCACACTAGGCAGCTCTGATCCTCTTCTGAGTAACTGCTTCAAGTGAGGGTGGTTACAGGTGCGATGGAGGATCAGATCCCCATGGCATCTGCGGAGCAGAGGGGCACATCTGCAGGGAAGAAACCTGTTCTGTAGCTCACACCACTGAATTTCTCATCTTTTTTTTCTGTCAGAGGGAAGGGACCACATTCTCCTGTTTCATTGTAGCCTCTAGAAGAAAGAGAATAGCTTTCCAGGGAAAAGATTTCTTTCAACAAAATTGTATTTTCCAGTGACAATGGCTTTTATGCGGGAGTTTCAACACAGTCTAATAATAACACTTAGACTGTAAATTTGTCAAAACACTGCACAAACATCAGCTAATTAACCTCACCGCACATCTTTAAGACAGGCAAGTACTGTGAGCTCTATTTAATAGACAGCACAGTAAAAACATGAGATAAGTTGCTTGCTGAAACCTACACAGTGAAACAGCGGAAGAATCAGGGTTATATATGAAGATTTCATGGTTCTTTACCCTTTGATTAATTTGCTAGGCAGCAGAGTTTTGAAGAGAAAGCATGTTTAGCCCTGGCAATAGCATTTAGGCTCAGCATTCAGTGCTGTATTCTGCAATGGAAAGTCTTTACACTACTTATGCTGAGATCACTGAGAAGTATAAAACTCCTCTGCCTGTAAAAGCAGGGTGTAGAAGTGGAGAAGGAGCATGGGCAATACCAGCAATTTGTCTTTTGGATTTAAGCAAAGCAAGTGACATTTCCTGAGAGCACTCCCCGAATGCTGTGCAATTGGTGTATTGTGTGAGAAATCATTGCTACATAGGTGGCAAAGAGAAGCTCTCCCACGTCCTATTGCGCATGGATGATATGGCAGTGTTTGAACAAATTATTTATAGACTGCATTATAAACCTGGAGGTTTCTCTAGCATCTGGGCTGAATTCCAGTTCTGCCATGATGGTTAAGAAGAATTATCTCTGACAACGCCTGAACCACAATGTAGGCAACGATCGGTGGATGGGTGCAATAAATGCCCATTATACAGTATCTACCATAAACCTCGGGTGTGCAGAAGTATTTGCATAGGTGGGGACAAATGGTGAGCTGAAATATCCCGTTTTCTGACGTTCATTTAAAGTAATACTGCCGTATGCTCAAGAGCAAAAAGAAATTAAACGTCATCTTTACTGATGATTAACACATAATCACCAGTGCTGTGAAGACCTTGATGGTTTTTCAAAGACTTTATGAAAACTGTCATTTCTGTTCTGCAGTAAATTCTGAAATGTCACTTTTGCATAGGACAGAAATGTCATGCTCAGCTGAGGAGCCTAGCCATTTATCCTGTCAAGACCAGACTCAGCTCTGGAATACCAGTGAATTCAGAGCAGCTCCCCAGAAAGATTTTTGAACAGGGTTAACTATAGGAGCTCTGTGGCTACAGGCTCCTCAGATATAAGGGGAGGAACTAGCATAGTCATAAAAAAATATATAAAAATGAGTCCACTTACAAAGAACAGGTTGCATTAGCAATTTTACAGCCAAATACAGTAAATTTTTAATGTTATTTTGCTTTTATTTGGTTTGCTTAGCAGTTGTTCCTTTGGTAGAAAATAGTTTCAGTGCAGTATAATGTAGATATGGGGTCCTTTTTGAATATAGGCTTTATAGGTTTCTTTAAAGCTAGTGGGATTCTGGATTCACCTGATTTCCAGTAAAAGTTTATTTTCTAGCAGGTTCCTTTTGACATAAAAGGCTTTAATCTCAACCCTAAAATAAATAGTCTTAGCAAAAATAGGTCAGCATTTCCTGACAGAGTGCTTTTTGTCAGAAAATGCTGATTTGATTCAATTAAAATCCTGTGTAGCAATGTGACTATTTCAATGAAAGTGTCCTCAGGAAAGGATTGCTATGGTTGAAGATAATGTTTCAAGTGAAAAATCAAAGAGTGAGAGACTCAAGATATAAATGCCAACAGTCTACTATTTAGATTGTTCTCTTGAGTTTTGATGATTCATTTTCGAGACCTGTAATTCTCCCACCCCCAAGCGACTGACAAAACTCCAGGACTACAGCATGCCCCTTTCAGTCTTGCTGAAGCGGTTATGTTTTGAAAAAAGATTTAACATTCATCAGTTTGGATAAAGACTGATTTTATATCCAAGTGAATGGGGCATTGGGGGTCTGATTTGACATCCAAGTGAAGGGGATTTGGTTTCTTGAATCTGTTCTGTTTGATTCCCATCAGTGAACTGAAAGTATTCTTTATAATTTTTTTCAAAATTTATTTAATGCAGGGGGCGGGATGGGGAGGAAGGAAAATATTCTGCCTGCTGCCAGAAGTCAGATGGTCCTTTCATCCATTGTATGTGTTCAGAAGCCAGCACTGGCAAGGGGAGATGCATGCTGAGGTGAGGCGCAGCTCTCCTGATGCACCAGTCAGGAGAAGGAAGTGGCTTGTTTCTGAATTCCACCTCTTTTTGATCTTCTTATTCTGAAATGCCTTGCTAGCTATACGCCTGTGAAGATACCGCGGACTGGACATCACTGAGGAATGGCATCTGCATGGCTTATTAACAGTGGGAACGATTAATAAAGCACTATCAATGATGTAGAGTTTGTTTTGTGTGGATTTAGTCGAATGTCCCCCGCATAACATTGGTGGGCCAGAGAGAGAGTTGCTCCTCCATGACTGCATAGTTGAATTTAGCTCCTGAACAGAGTGATTTTCGCTAGATCATCTCTGGACTTCTGGGAGCTAAAGCACATCAGTGTATATATCTTTCTCTGCCAGGCGATTTCCCCTGCTCCTAGTATCACATGCCACAAAATCTCAGCAGCAGCTGTCAGTTATAAGATCAAAAGGTGGAATATATATGGATAACACTTTTGCTGACTACAGGAACTTTCATGCCATGTTAAGGCTTCTTTGAAGTTAATAATTTTGTAAGGGAACAACCTCTAATGGCAGTGCCTAAATAATGATACAAATGGCTTTACATTCTCTGGGAAAAGCTTGCATAACATTCTCTCTTCCTCCTACAGCCTTTTAAAAGTCAGCTTGCTACACCATACTAGCAGAAAACAGAATAACACTACATTGCAAAAGACAGAGAGGTGCTGTGGGGTTTTTTTTTGGTACTGTCAATGCTGTGACAAATGCTGTGACACCAGTCACAGACAGAAGACTGTGTCTCTGCAGGATGCATTAGACAATATCTGCCTGCTATCTGACTTCCTTGCCAGTCTGCTTGATGTGACGCAGGCTGGAGTCACGTCTTCAGTGTGAAGGGAGAGAAGAGAAGAAGCCACGAGCGTGGCAGGTCATTTAACAGTTGAAGCCAAGGCCCTCTTCCCTGTTAGTGTATGACTCCAGAACAACCCTTGCCCTTCCTAAACATAGTCAGTTTGTGCCTAAGCTGTGCATGGCAAAGAGAGGGTTATTGCCTCCTTCCTTGGAGAGCGGAGACAGGGAAGGCAAGAGATCTTATTGTTTGGGCCCATATTATTCAGTGAAAAGTCCAAATTCATTGTAATGGTGCCAGATCCTGATTGATAAAAAAAAGTCAATAGTTACTCAGTAACACTGAGTTACTGTGCTGATGGAAGTGCCCCGGGAGGAAGGAGGGAGGGAGATGTGCCACACACATACATGCTATGAGCAAAAAATGAATCAAAGTACAAGACTTGCTATTCATTTCAATATATGAAAAGTATCCAAATATATCAAAATATATCCAGAGAGAGTTCAGGACCACTGGCACAGGGAATGCTCTAGCATTGGACCTCACTGACAGAAGGCAGGAAGCCCTGCAGAGCAGTACTACCTCTCAGCGTCAGGCACATGCAAACCTCCCTCTTGCCCTAGTTGCAAAGTCATCACAAGTTTTGAGGGGTTCCCCAGGTCTCAAAGAAAAGTTTTGGAGCCAGTGATCCAAAGTATCATTATTTATACCATATAAGTACTTTTCCTATTTGTCTCCTGGCAGCATAAGTGCTGATGCTGAACTTTTGTTTTAAGAAGCATTTACTGATTCAAATTTTAAATGTATGTTGGTCTGACCCTAAATTTTGAGTGGATGTGGAAGTTCTGACAAAGTGGGATCCAATCTTTAAGATATTCTGACAGGTATATGGACCATTGGAGCCTGTCTAGGCGTGAGGTTGATGCTGCATCCCCAAAACTGGTCCTGAATGTCAGCACTTTTTTCACTACTCCAGGTCTGATAGATGTCTTTGCCTTGAAACTTTTTTTTTTATAAAAAATGCTTTAAAATTACTTGATGGCTCCAAGGACAAGGAGACTGTAGTTCCTTTTTTATTATTATTTAGTTTTCTAACAGATTTTTACCACATTTCCTTAATTTATAGCACTGTACATGTGTTACACAGCTTCAAGCCTATACCATCTGATTTCTTTTAGCAGACAGGCGTTAATGGCAATGTCAAGTTTTTCCAGAGTATGTGCTTATGTGGGTTTAATAGATGTCAGGCCCAGGAAAGCACATCACAATCTGCAAGTCTGACCTCCTCCTAACACAGGCCATTGGATTGCCCTTTATTAATTCCCACTTCACATCCACTAGCTGTCCTTGAGCTAGAATATCTCTTTGAGGAAAATATCAAATAATCCTATATACATTTTCAGTGATGCAGAATGTATTACCTGCCTGATACACTGCCCAGTGACTGAACTGTGTAACTGTTGTTAAAAACACTATTTTTGTTCTTGCCTGAATCTTTCATGTTACACTGAAGAAAAAAAAGACATGCATTGCTTTTGGATGAAATTAAATAAAAAATAATGAATAGGAACCCCAAATTACTACTAATTTTAGTCTGCTCTCCAAGTATATAGACTGTAAACAACTTGTCCATAGATGGTTTTTGGTGATCTAACTCATTAATTTTTCTCAGTATTCATTTAACTCTTTCCAGCCTCTTAAATTCCCATTTTAAAGGATGGACCATAAGAAGATGTGGTACTCCAATAGCAGTCACTTCAGTGCTAATTGCACGAGAGAATGTAAATTCTCTTATTGCACTCCCTCAATTGCACATTTAATGATCTTAACTGTTTTGACCACTCTTGCCACATTGGGAACTGTAATTCTCTATCATAAACCTCAAGTCATTCTCAACATTTCCTATGATAAGATCTTCTAATCTGCAATTATGTCTTGTATCCTTCTTTTATGAGAGGTATGATTTTATACTTGGGTATATTCTAAGAAACTTTGTTTCTTTGCATTTTTTGCCTCCTCATGGTGAACTTTGTATCTCACTATTTTCTAACATTGACTTCTCTTGGGCATTATTTTACATTTCTTTTGTTTGTATCACCTGAAAATTGTATTAATATGCTTTATAGGTGTCTTTCAAGATTGTGGCAGAGGATTAATTTATTTTAATATGAGAAAAAATGTTAAATGTTTTCAGCTAAGAGCCAATCCCTATAGGATCACAGCAGAGACAGCAGCTCAGCAAGATTTCCTGTTTCTAATAATATTTTAGGACTATTATTTCAGCAGGTTTTGATTCATTACGATCTAGCCTGTTGGTTTTATACTTTCCATTTAACTAATCAAGAAGTCATCAGATATCAAGTTAAATATTTTCCTTCTACCTTAATGTGTTAAATCAACATTTTTGCTTTTGCTATCTAACTTTATACCGCTGCCAAAACATATCCAGTTAGATCAATCTTTTCTTCTGTAAATTCTTTAATTTCTTTATCAATCAGGTTCCCTTACTAGTCATTCTATTATTTCGTCAATAATATCAGTCTAAGAAGACCTATAATTGCTCAGTTCATGCCATTTCCTTTTAAACAGTTGCCCAATGCTATTCCACTGCCAGACCACTGAAAGTGCCTTTGTGCCATATGGCTTGCTGAATACCCACAGTAATGGTGATTACAGTTTCTGGGGCAACACTGGGAACAACAGAAGTGACAGACACCCATGAGGAAATGGGAGATACAATAAAGTGTGGATACCTCTTCACTGATTTTTTACTCTTTATCTATCACTCTCTAATGTTTTCTCCTCATTGCCCTTTTGTCTCTTTTTTCTTTCTTTTGGTGAGACAATGGTACAATATTCGAACCACCTCTTATCTGTTTTAACTTTCCCTTTTTCAATTAAGTTAAACAAAATCTTTTGTGGGTCCTTAATTCCCTTGGATTCTTTTCCTTTCTATTTGCTGCTCTCTTTTCTCTGTTCCTTCTGTTGTGTTCCCTTCTTTGGTGATTTCATACACAACATCTCTATCTCTCTAAACCCTCTATTTTCTTCAACCCCATTCCATGTTATGTTTCCTCTTGCAGTGTTTTCTTTGTTCTTCTGAATAAACAGCTTATTCCAAAGTTTCTGTGTGAGGAAAGTTAATTCACTTGTTAGCTGATTCTTTTCCTTCCTGATCATGTCGATTCTGAGCAGTACATTTCCATGAGTTTTTTGCCCATTTTCAGTAATTTTTTTAAACAGTATCTTGCTCTGGGAGACTGGTTTGAAATAAGTAGGTACTAATGTGGATAGATAGTCAACAGATTTTAGCAATTATCTTTTGAGATTAACTTGATGTTGGTGATCTGTTGCAATTTTGAAAGAAAAGTGGAGTACTTGCACTGAGTCACATTTTTTTCCCCACAAACTAGAATGAATATTTTTACCCTGCAAAGAATGATTGCATTAATATCTTTATCACTCATCAATTATGTCAACACACTGTGTACGCAAGAATACTTGTTAGTTTTTCAGATAACAAGAAACCCACTCTGAATTTTTTGCAAAGCAAGTCAAATGCAAAGCATTCTCTTTGAATTGTCAACATCATCACTCAGTTTCATTAGCTGTTGTATTAATTTGGAGATTTAATCATTTGAATCTATTGATTTAATGATTTAATTTTATTTGTGATATAAATGTGGTTATTATATTGCTTCACTTTTAATTAGTTTAGTGAAATGCAGAAATTATATCAGTAATATGGTGGATTAAGTATATATTTTTTTGCTTACTCCTTATAATAAAATACATTAGAAGATGGACAGACCATCTTTATCCTATCAAACTGAAGCAAGATTCATATACTCTATGAGCACAGGTAATCTTAAGCAAGTAATCTCCATCTCATGTGAGGATTCTTATATTCTTGGGTAAGAAATCTGTGAGTCACATAGGTCTCTTTGCAGATATGTCCCCACAAAAGATACCATGAGCAAATCAGCTAATGGTGAGGTCATAGCCGCAAAGGCAAGAGCAAATATTGGGCACAACCCAGTGAAGCCCTCCTTTTTCCAGACCCTGCAGCATTCTGGCTGCTAAAATTGCCCTGTCTAGTAATTTAGAAGGGTGAAAAATCCAGCTGACCTGAATTGTTATCCTTGCCTGTAAAATCACTCAGCCTTGTTTATTGTATATTTGCGGGTGCACAGATCTAGTGTCATCACCCCTTCCACTCCACTGTGGCATCGAAAAGCCATAACACTGTCATTTTACACCCACAGAACAAGTGCAGCCAAATAAACAGCCTCCCTGCTCTCTGTTATTGCTTATGTAAAGCGGCTCTGATGGCAAAATGGCGAAAAAGCGCTATTTGCTCCACTGTCTAATCAGGAAACTGCTCTTTTAATGAATGTATTGTTCAGCTCAGAGTACTTCTATTGAAATGATTTTGTTAGCCCCAGTAACACAGTCGCTCATCATGCAAATCAAATGGTGTTTTCCTTAGCTTCTGCCAGTTATAAAATACTAGTGTTTGTCAAATGCAAAGACAAATTACCTTGCCTTGCCTCCGGTTTTATTTATAGAACAAGGAACCAAGTTGTTGTAGCCCTGAGGACTACCAGTTTTATGTTGCATACCAGTGTCATTTTTCTGTGTTTTAGGTTGAACTAGATCTTTTGGTATCAAGACAGAAATTAGGTAAAATGCCTATTTGCTTTAAAATTCTAAAGAATGAGATTTCAGCTGAATATCTCGTGTAAATGAAAGTTTGGGGCACCTGGAGAGACAAGACTCTCTAACAGGTGGGTGATTACCAGTCTGAGTTTAGTAGGTGTTTAGATAAATAGACTAAATCACTCCCTGAAGCTGTGTTTCTCCACTGACTTGTAAACAAGATATAGACAACTTGTTTGCTGAACAACAGCTAGTTTTGATGCAGCATAGGTTACATGGGGCAACCGTATCAACAGATTTTTATTTTTCACAGTCCCTTTCCCTTTGAATACAGATGCAATGCAGGCAAATACTCTCAGGGGTGCTACTCTAGTGCACAACAAATAGTCAAGAGAGAGACAGAAATTGTCATGTGAAGGAACAGAGCACTAAGATCTTATAGGAAATACTCTCCATGAACACCATCACCTCCCCCACCCAATGTTACGGTTCAAAGTCCATAAAGTTCCTGAGTCTCTTTTACTGAATTTAGCGGGTTTCAGAATAGTCTCAGGGGTGGTTTTTATACAGCAAATAAACAATACAAGCGCCTCAATAGATAGTGGATTTCCACACTCTCCTGTACAGTATTAAGAGCTTGCCATTCTGAATAAGGCAAACATAATTTAAATTGACATCTTTCTAACAAGATAAAAAATATGTTTCATCCTTCTTATGTTTGTAATTTGTGACATCCTTGGAGCAGGGACAAACCTCTTTAAATATTTAACAAACTCTTGAAACACATAATGCAATGCTGGAAATTAATATTTGCCTTGAAACCCCTTTCCTAAGAAAGAGGCGACTTAGCAGAAATTCAGAAAGCACTGAAAGGTCAACAGCAAAGCCTTACTCCATCAAAGAGAGCTCACTCATGGCCAAAAATAGAAACTAGTATAGGAAATGCAGCCTCCAGTTTCAAAGCTAACATAGAATAAGATATGTGCAAAAAAAGGTAAAACGTGAGAACTCTTAGTTGCAGCTCTGAGCTGCTTGAAGGCAAAGTGGATGAAAACAAAGCAGTGTATGCGTAACATGCAGCTACTGAAATGTGAGATAAGGTTGGTGTGTGATGAAGAGTTTTCAGGTCATTGAACAACTGCTTGTACTTAAAGCCCTGCCATGGGAAATGATCTGACAAAAATTACAACAGACGTTTGTAATGACATACTTTGGTATCCTGGTTAGCTGCTGCAGAATGGATAAAACCAGCTGGTGAAATGTTTGTTCTGGCCTAGTCCCATGATAATGTTTTAGACGTAGGTTTGTTCTTCATTTCAGGAGATTTGACAAAGGCATTTCCTTTCCAGCTGTAGGCTGACAGAGCCCTTACATGCCATTGGTTCCCTTTGACTCAAATGGAAAAACGCCAACAACTGACAAAATACTGTCCCCAGCTCCAGCTCCCTGCATGAAACCTATATCTCTCTTCCAGCTCTTGTCCTTGCCCAATAACATTTCCTAGTGGAGCGATAGTTTTCATGCTTCTGCATCACAGATGAATGGGAAAACAAGAGGCTACAGAGATAGTCTCCCCATTGCCAACCGAATGCTGCACATGAATGAAACTTTTTGAAACACACTGAAACCACTCTGTGGAGAGATACTGAGAACAGGCAATGGCCTGAAAGGCCCCTTGCATGAGGTAGAAGTACAATGCAGGACAGAGACGAGGATCACAGTCCATAGCATCCAGTGTGAATGCCTGATAAATCTGTCATTTGTGAATTCTCTGTTCTTCAGTCCACTATTCAGCCCTTGAGTCAGTGGAACTTTCTGGGTGAAAATTTTGTTGGAACTGACAAGCTCCCAAGAAAAATGCTTGCTTTTTGAAAAACTGTGTGGATTAGGACTTCAGGGGCAAGTAGGACTCTGTATTTAGTCCTGATGCCATGGAACACTCCAGTTATATGACTGATAAGAAATGGAATTAATGCAGCTCTGAAACGTGAAAGTACCTTGCAAGAAAATGAAAGAAAAAGATAAAGGTACAAGCACAGAAGATAACTTTGGTATCTGCAAGAAAATTAAAGGCAGAAACAGAGCTGTTTTGAAACTCAAGTTTGAAAACTCAGCACCTTGCTTTATCTTGCTGCCTCTAAATTAAGTTTCAGTGTTACTCAATTATCCATTCAAAGATGATGTTTTGTAAGTGTTATGTCTACAGCTACCCTGGGTGTATTATCACGAGACCTGGTAAAACTGGCTAGCAGACAGACCTAAACCTCTTTGAGCTATTGCCCACTAAAGCCTTCAAATCTTGTCTTTGTCTCTTGTTGTGGGCCTGCCCTGACATTAAGTATATATCAGAAGTAGAGCTAGTTGAAAGCAAAAAAAAATGCAAAAATCTTTAAAATTATTTTATTCTCTCTAAATTCCAATCTAGAGCCAATTGCTTTATAGAACCTGAATCTTTGGATTTTGGGCAGCTGCCCTCCATAAGACCAAGAGTGATTGATGTCCACTTGTTTTCCCTTAGTGCATTCTCATAGGGTAAATTTTTACCATTGCTGAAGACTAGAGAACCGTAGAAATTTCTCCTAAACTAGATTGAGACCTGCTGAAAGTAATCTGTGCTAGACCAAAATGGGGGAAGGCAGTTGGGAATCGCAATGACGTACACCTGTATTATGGAACCTATCATGACCTAGATTATCCATTGTGTGGATTATGTTATTCCAGGGTTATCCAAAGTGCTGCTTCTGACAGTGGAAAATACAGAGTATTCTTAATGTGCTATACAACTTCCAGTTTCACAACAGGTACTGTTGCAACTAGAGTCTTTGCCAGAAGCTCAATTAGTAGCTACATGAATTCACCTCGTCACTAAGAGAGATTTCTTATCTGATTCCTTCTCTCACATTTATATTGTTTTATTTATTGTTTTCTTCTGCTTGGTAAAGTGCAGTGGGATCCAAAGGGAGCATGAGGGAGATCTGCATCACTCCAAAGGGGTCCACAAATACTGGAGTACTGCAAGATATGGATAAGTATTCAGGAAGGAGAAGGTAATCCCTCCACTGCTTCTTTGAGCTTCAGAAAATCCAACAGTATCAGCTGTGAAGCTTCCTTACATGAGGCCTACCTAGTAGCAATGCTTTAAATACATGAATTCTTTTCATAAAACTTGGAGGCCATTCCATTAACAAGGTGATGACAAATCATATTGGCCTCTTCCACACACATGCACAAAAACACACACGCATTCTTCTTTGCTAGCTTGTATGAAAACCTCCAGAAGACCAGGCACTGGGATAAGATGACGGATGGTACTGCCAGCATATCCAGAACCAGCAACTTTATCCATGCCAAGGAATGGTCTCTGTCCCAGCTATCACCATTAAGTTGTCTCTGGCTACCGCTGCCAAAGGAAAAAAAAGAGCAGCCTGTTACTACACCTATCTCTGCTACTCACTTAGCCTTTGGCTAACGTATTGCTCTCTCTTCCCTCCTTTCCAGTGGGGACTTGGAGAAGTCAGACATGCTGCTTACCATCCATACATAACAGACAGAAATGTCTTTTTCTCTGTCCTATTACCTGGTCCATTAAAGTCATGTCAGTGTGATGCAGGATTTAGACCACCACACCGATGTCAGCCAAGTGCCAAAGTACTTCTCGGTTTTCCACATACATCCCTCCTGGGGAATACACTTCCTTTTTTGGAATTGAGTGCTCCGTTTTTCAGTGTTTTGGATTTTTTTTTTTTGCCTTTTGTGTGTGCATGGTTCATTCACTGAACTGAAAAGTCAATAATTCATGTGTTTCTAATCAGATGTAGAAAGGTACCCCCGTGCCAAACGTCTTGAAGAATGTATGTAGAGATAAGCTCCGGAATCCAAAACCATGGGCATGACTCAGAAGTTTAATTTTATCTATTTCTTTTTGAAAAGTTTGCCTGAAGACTTTTCTTCAGACGGCATGGACCTGAATTAAACCATGTTTATTGCTCCAATGACTTTGTTGTTCATATTAACCCTTCTGAAAGAAAAAAAAAAGATAATCCCTGTGACTAAACCATATCCCAGAATAGTGCTTGTAAGAATAATGAGATCACTGCTTTCCTGACTCATCTCAGATAAATGGGCTGCTGGAGAGAAGAGTTTGTGCTGCACTCCAACCAATCAAGCGTCATCTGCAGTGATTCAGACTTCAGATAATTAGCTGGATGTAATTATTTCAGGAATCCCCACATTGGGACTATTAAAGATGACAAGTTAACTATATGATCCTGACAGGCAGGATCACCATAAGCTGCAATCCTCCAATAGCATTTGCAACTCCTTCTTAAAGAAGCTCAACTACAGAGCATGCAGCACCAGGCTGGGGTGGGAGCACCCCACAGGCTCTGTCTGCTATCCTGCCCTGGAATAACTCATTTTTGAGCCCTTGCCTTGTGCAGTATGGAAAGGAAAGATTTTTAAACATTTTTGCCGGTCCTACTCTCGCTTGTAGTGGGGCTCAAGACAGGGAGATCTCAGTGTTCAGTCTCATAACCCACAAAGAGTCCTTAATGAGAGTTCATAAATACATTTCTGAGCATCCTCAATGTAATCAAAATATGCTTGTGAGGAAGGACAGAAGGTCTGTGTGTTCTACACTGTCAGACTGCTCACACCTCATGATCATCGTTTCAAGACTGATCACAAACCTCCAAAGGGTCAGTATCTTTTGATATGGTGTGAGACAAAGAGTCATCTTTGAAAATTCTTTGAACTTCAAAATCCTACATGTTCCGCCTGAATTTAAGGGAAAAGCCATCTTTCACCTTGATTTGTCTGAGTTTTTTCATAGACAAAATAAGAGAAACAATTATTATATTCTTCCAGGAACCAGAAAAATATGCAAAAGCATCTGAGCTGCAAAGAAAATGTAGCCATTGAAGGTTAAGCTCCTAGCCTAGATAAGAATTCTGAAAATTTATCGGCTAGCATTAAGCTGATGTTTTTTAAGCATATCAGTATTTTCTGAATGGAAATGCTTTGCAGTGATAAATGGTAATTTACTTTTTTTTCCCCTTGTGATTGATGTTTTCTGTTTACTAGACTGTCATGGAAACAGAGCTTCTGTGATTCTGAGGACAGCTAACCATTGCTGTGTGCTATCCTATTAGAGGGAACCCTGCAACCCAGAATTCAGATGAGCTTTGGTGAGAGATGGGGACTTGCAGCTTCTGTAGGCTTTGGGTTGGCAAGGCTTCTTGTGTTGATTAAGAGAAAGATACTAGAGATATATGAGAAATATAGAAGAAAAGGCTCTGTGTAAGATTAGAAAGATAAAATCTTATCTCCCCCAAGTGATCAGAGAAAACAGTCAAGGGATCTTGGCCTTGCACAAAGACAGAAAGAAAATAAACAGAAACATCTATAATATGCATTTAAAGAGGAGAGGTTAAAGGCCCTTCAGATAACATACTGAGAGATTTTTTGTACAGTCAGAGTCAAATGGAAGGTACAATTTTGAAGCAAGAGGTGGGCTCATCTGATACAAGATTAGAAGGTCATCTTTCTGCATAAATGGGGAAATTTTCCATATTTATTGAGGATAAAATACTTCATTTTTTCATTATGTAGCTGAACAGAGGTTTTCTTAAGTGGGATAGATCTGGGGAACACTTGGTGACACAACTGCTCCAAATTCCTCAATTCATGTATGGCTCAGTTCACTCATGTGACTGGTACAGAAGTCTTTACAGACAAGAGTTCCTGCAATACACTTATCTATAACACCAATATCTGCTCATTAACACCTGAAGAAGCATTAACAGGGGGTTGAAGGGCAAGGCAAGGGCATGGAGAAATACCTTTCTAGCTGGTGAGGGTGAAGGGATAGTAATTAGTATCTTAGCACTCTTCAAGGAAAAAGACACAGTTTCTGTAAGGTTGGTTCAACAAGGTGGCAAAAGAGTAGCTGAGGTACCTGTTTAACTCCTACAGGTAGTTTGTTGGGGAATGTCTAATTTCTGCCTTATTCTCCGTTGAGACCCAGTACCAGTCCATCCAGACAGCTTGTATAGAAAGAAAAATTACTGTCTAACCAAGAAGACCTTGTCCCGCCAGGGAACAAAAGCTTCCCTGAGTGTCTAAACAAGAAAATAAATAAACAAAACAGCCTGGATCATAGCCTATGAAAAGATGTGGTTCTGGATTCAGACCATGGACAAATGCCCAGAGCCTAAATATTCATATAGATCTACCCTTGATATCTAGTGGAGTCTTTAGGAATTCAGGTTCAGAAAGTAACTGATGTTTTATCAGCAGGAGACAGTATATTTAATATGTTTTTTCCAGACTGACTTTTATCCCAGACATTTCTCCTGAACCTTCTGCAGACAGTTGTTGAAGAAAAGAAAAAATATCTGACTATAAAATTTCATCAATCTGTTAACAGTTTAGTACGCTTACAATCTTCATGGAGTAATTAGAGAAGGACAGCTACTGTGTCGGAGTGTTTTTAAAAAGAAACATTTTGAAGCTCAGGATCGTGAAAAATGCCATGACATTTCTGTGACTAAATAACTAATCTGAGGGGGGTTGTTTTTGTTCTTCTGCTCAGACATTTAAAGTGAATTGTTCCTAAATGAACTTTTCACTAGAAATTGTTTACCAAAATCTGTGAAAAAATAAAAACAATTATATATTTGAGTACTTGGTAATCTATGGGTGGAGGAAAAAGTTGGAAGAAACTAATTTCATTAACTGTTATAAATTATTCCTTCTTCTCTTGCCAATTGACTGTTTCTCCATTAGCAGTTTTTTAGGCCAAATCTTCATACTTTGTCTTAAGACTAGAAGGAAGAGATTCTTCAGACAAAAATATTTTTTCTTGGAGAAACTTTGGGAGACAACTCACGATGTAGCTTGTAATACCACAGACTGTTCTTCAGAAGACATAGGATAAGTCTGCAAACATAACAGAGTGCAATTCATTTTTATGCTACTTATACTTTCCCCTGCCCCTGTTTTATGCCCTGATTTATCCATTAATTATTTTAAGTTAGGCTTTCTTGACAGTCTATAAGTTTATTTGCTAACAATTCCAGTCCTTTGGATATCTAGGATGTTCAGAGAAAGCTGAATTGAGCTTGAATTTTGGCTAGCCCTAAGATGCTTAACCACTGAGGGGAAAAAAATTATTATCCTGGCCAGAACTTCACTTTTATACTTTCATTCCTATACCTATTTTTCATAAAAATGTCTACCATAACAAGTTTACCCTTAGGGTATTTTTTCTCATGGTATTTTCATAACCTTATATGAAGTACAATTTTTAGATCATACATTTTTTAAAAATTACTTTTTAATTATACTTATTGTCTAGTGGTGTTTTAAACAGTGTAGGGAAAGAGATCTGTGCAAATGGGTTGTACTACCCTAGCCATGCAAACAAGTTGTACCACCCTGGCTAAAAAATCAAAACCAACCAAAACTTTTTAAGAAGCAGTCTCATAATTTCTTTTATTCTCACCTGCTTTTTTACCTGACTAAATCTACTTAGGCTATTGATAAAAAGCGGGATTTTTGGTAATCATATCCGATTTATTACCAAATGTGGGAGCAGGGGGAAAGGGGGATGTGGGACAGAAAGAGCAGAAAAAGAAATCTTCAAAAAACCCCTTAGGCACAGAGTTTATTTTGTTTTATTTAAAACATATATGATAAAGTGACAGAGACAGTAGTGCTTGATTGGTCCTGACATGAAGCTCCCAGCTGCACAAAACATTTTGGTAGGTTGACTGGCTCCTTCTGATTAGATCTGACAGATTATTAGAATAATATTATTTGATGGACCATGAGAGTAGGAACTGACATACAATTTCACAGTAAAGGACATTACTATGTATTGCATGATGCTTGATTTTATTAGTAATTTTTTTCTTTTTTCTATGCATCTTCTTTTTTTTCTTCCTTTTTCTTTTTTCTTGTTTTGTTTTGTTTCCCTGATCTTCCCTGAGGATTTGCAATTTAACTTGTGTATGCTTAGCATATGTAGCAGGCTGGCAGCTGACAAGGTAACATCTTGGTCAAGAGCATCACTATGAGATGTAGAGGGGCACCGAACAATGTCAAGCCCTTTTCTGTGGTCCGCCTATCAGATTTATTTTATATCTACTGCAAAGAGCAAAGTTATCTGAGAGAAAAAAGGAAATTAATAAGAATCACAGCAGACACTTATTTTGTTGTATATAAGATCCCTGGGAGGCATGACAGGTATTAAGCCTCCATTTCCACTCCCTGATAAAAGAAGTAAATAGATGCACCGAGCCTTTAAAACAAATCATACATTTTTAAAGATGTGAGAAAGCGTTGAGCAGTGTGAGTGTATCCTTATGCTGTAACCAGTCTTTTTTATGGATCCAACACTGAGCAAAATTGCCATGGCAATTAAGGGAATGGTAGCTATGTGGAATGATGATAGTGATACAGGACAATTAGGAATCCTGCTGTAACAGTGCACCTTTCATGCCACTTAACTTACACCCCAGGCAGTCTGCTTACTGATTTTTTTTCTCCCAACATTTATTTTTACAATACTAACCTCCAAGCTTGTTCAAACTATCACCCCTTCCTATCAGCTGGACTGCCAGTGATTATTACTGTAAAAGTTGCTTAACATTTTCTTATTATAAAACTTCTTTAACCAAAGCTTAACTGCTGAATGGAAAAAAAATACCGTCCTGTGTAGCAATGAGTCAAGCATCATGTAGAAAGAAACTGGATGTTATCAGGGAGTGAAGGTTATACCATAAAACATAGGAAAAAATAGATTAAGACAACCTGAATTTAATTTTGAGTAGGGAATTTGCTGCTTCAATGAAGCTATTTTGATGTGCTTTTACATACTGCATTTATATGTGTAGGATGGCACAATGTGCGGGTTGGCATATTTAAACTGGTATCTTATTTTATAACTACCATAAAGGAAATGTTAAATCATTACAGAGAAATGCTTCCTATCATTTAAAAAGAACATATAACACTGGCTTTGCAGTTCCCCAAGTGTGAGTGTGGCTGCAAAAATATACAAATCACAATGAAAATACATGAGAGTAGAGTAAAAATTCTGAGCTATGTGTGCATAGTGGCCCCGCTTATTAATAGTAAGGCAGCTTAAATGTGAGGTAAGGGATGGATTAGATGACCTTTCTAACCAATTTTCTATTATTTTAAAACATCACGCTATAAAAATCTGTATTAAGCACCACAGGACTCTATGTTTTACATACAAATTTTTTGCCTGTAGGGTTTCTACAGCTCAGTCTAACTCACTGCTGAGATGTAGCTCTTCTACCATCTTTATCAGACTTGGGCTGTTAGAAAAGAGCTTCAGCTGAGAAGAGCTCCTGTACTAGACAGAGATATAGCACAGTAGGCCATTGAGAAAACCTCTCACTGCATTTCATTTCACTGACAGGTTGGGCACTGTTGGCCCATTTAAAAACAGGAGGTACCTTCTCTGACTTAAACTAGCAATGAAGTATGTTTTGGGAAGCCAAAGCACAAGCACAATTACTGATGATTAATGGTTACATATAAACTAGCTCCTCATTCAAGAAGAAAACTTTCACAGGACAGAAGTATCTGCCATCAGAAGACAGATATAAATAACATCTTTACAAATGTCACTTCCTTTGTGGCTTCACACCTATCATCTCACACCAGCAATGACATTATTTAGTGGCTAATTAGACCATCCACTCACACATCTTTTAGCATTAGAGCTACCACACCTTGAGTTATTGAATCTCCTTCAAAGAAAGATTGTGGAAGCGAGAGCTGCCACAACCCAGAGCAAAGCAGATTTATCCATATAGTCTGGTCCCACAGGACCTGATTTAACAACTACTAAAGCCAGTGTAAAGGTTTCTAGTCACCTAAGGAGGCCACAGTTCAGGCCTTTAATTTGTATATTAGTCTTTTCCACAACTAGATGCATTTCAATGACAAACCATCACACAAAGTTAGTGCCCTGATTTCTCCTTGTCTGAGGAGATTTGCATTACCTCCTGCAGTAAAGCAAGAAAGCCAGCAATATCCTGGGCATTGTTGGAAGTGAATCCACATATGTGATATTGATGGACCTTACTTTTTCAGCAAATGTTGAGACTTTTAATCTCTAACACTCTAATCCTGTGGATTCTTTTTTTTTCAACTTTTTGTTTAAAAATAAAGTTTTCAACCAGCCCTGCTACACAGGCCAGTTCCTTCTAGAACAACTCTTCTCTACTTTAGATTGCAGTGATATTCACGATAGGTTCAATTTTGCTACATCCAGTCCCAACTGGGGAAGATCAGTGAAAGCACAATCTCTTTCATCACTGAAAATTAGTCGTACATGAAAGAGAAGAAAACATAAAATGAAGGTAAAAGATAAAAATATAAGCAGATGAAGAAGGCACCTTCATGAGTGAGAATATTACCCTAATAGTATTTTTATTCTGATTTCTGCGTGTTGGGTCTGTATGGAAAAATTGGCAGAGCACTTATTTAGGTAAAATCAGTCTGCAAAAAGTCTGGGGACCCATGAACTGCAGTGCCCAGAGTTTTCAGCAGTTTATTGGTCAAGCCCTCAGCACCCTACAAGTCCTTCACACATGCTGAGGGCAGTGGCACAAGAAGGAGGGATTTTCCTACACCTTCATGAAGAGATGTGCTGCTGCCTCCTCACTTGGTGCTCATCCTTCCAGCTTCGGCTGCTGCAATGCAATGCTCGTCTCTACCCTCTGTATCAAAAGTGAGGTGAGTCAGGTGTAAGAGACAGCAACAAAGTGATGCACATATGTGTGAATGTGTCTTACTTTGGCATCAACCTAATCTGCCGTCCATTGCTTCAGCTGGACACAGCTGCTGGCATGTGAGAGTTTGCACACTCTACAAGGTCCATGGGAGATTCAGAGATGGTGGACATCCCTCAGATCGCTGCACATGCTCAGCAGTTCTGTGTTGTTATCACTGAATATTAGTGCATGTCAAACAGAGGCAGCCTGGTAGAGAAAGGAATGAGAACAAAGGGGGAAGTCGTGAGCTCTGATTTTGAAGATACTCTTTTGAAGTCACTCTATGTTAATATTCCCATCAGCATAATAACATATTGGCTCAGTGATCCACCATGATGTTGCAGTGATTAGTTAATATCTGTGCAGCTCTTTGAATTTATAGCTCCTTATTCATCACTCTGTTCCACCAGTTTTATGAGTTGGTGCTAAGAACCACTGCTGAGTGCTATTAAAAGTGATCAATATCACTATTAAAACATCAAGAGTCTTCCTGCAATCACTCAAAGGCAATGAACATCTACTGAATATCTACAAAAAATTTAGGATCAAAATAGTTAATAGAGTGAATAAATTATTCAGAGACACTGGCAATGATGTTCTCCTGTTAATTAATAAGATATATCTAGGGACTTCCAATTGTCTTCCTGAGTAAGCTCCACTTTCAGCTGATGCTAAAAGCTTGTTACAGAATGGTTGGTCTTATGACATGGTTCTTTAAAATATTTCCATTTTTATAGATCATATATATTTATCCTAAGAGAGAAAAAGAGACATTGTTTTCTTGCCCTTTCTTTTTTAGAAAAAAAAAACCACAGGTGGCTGAGGCAAATTCACACATTGTTTAATGTAAATTAGCTGTCACCACACTTTATAACCCCAGCCTTCAAATCTTTGAAGTACTTCTGCAGTTCAGACGTGGATGACTTCTACAGGATCCAGTGTGGTGCTTTGCAGGTCCAGAACTACAGGGTACAGAAGACCCTGTGGTTGTGGAAGAACACTCTTGACCAAGAGTAGAGCACTGCTATCACTGTGGCTCTGTTGTAGGTTTGGTTCCTATGTTTCCTATTAACTGTTAGAAAGGAGACCCAAAACAAACAGATGTGTCTATGTGGCTGTCCAGGTGGCTTCTGAAGAGAATCGAGGAAGTAATGCACTCAGACCCTGCAGCATTTATTTTCTTTGGGCTTAATGAAGCCCACTGCAACAGCAGAAAACACTTTCTTTTCTTAACAGACCTTGCCTCTGGCACTTACTCCTCCAGTAAATCTGTCCGGGATGGTGTGCAGGGACATAGAGAAAATTGCACTGCTTCTAGCAATGACCAGTTCTCTGGACAAAGAACCTTGTTCCGACTCTTTCTTCTGCCATTTCAGAACACAGTTACAGAAGACGTGGAGAAGAATATGAAGAAAAAGGTTTCTGATGCAAAAATATGCACAACAACAACAATGGAAACAACTTGTCAGGAGATAACCGTGAGAAGACCTCACTGACACCAGTCACCACTGAAAGGATATGTTTATGTTATCAATTTACTTTTTCATTTAAGAGGCAGACGTGAAAAAAAAAAAAAAACTTCGTGAGATCACTTTGTGCACTACAAGTTCAACTTTTGGTATGTTTTATTTCTTCATTGGGAAATGATAACACAGTCATTGATTAATGTGAATTCTTGCAAAGTAATACTTTAAAAAAGAGAGAAAGCTTGTATATATTTCAAACTGCCATGGAAATGAATGCATCAAAAATATTTTCCCTTTATTTTAAAAAAAGCTATGCTAAAAGATGTAATACATTACCCTGTAACTCTGCAAGTCATTTTCAACACACTACCTACACTAAATGTATTAATAGTTTCCCTAAGGTGAGTGTCATGCAAGCAAAGATGAATGTTATTGATGTTTTCAATTTCTAAGGCTTTTTAGTCCAATTGGCTGAAATATTTCCTATTTTCATGTTGCTAATTCTGCATGTTTCTACCTGCCAATATGTACCAGGTTAAGACTCCAAAACACTCTTAAGAACCAATGTTGAATCTTCAAGTAATACATATTTTATTTTTAAATTAAATCTGGATTGCCTTATTTTGCTACAGGTAACCCCCAAAACAACAGAGTTACAAAACATAGATCTATAAACTCAGTTAAACATTAATAATGTTACATACTGAATATTTTAATAATTTAACATTTTTAATAATTTAAATATAAAGTAGTGTTTGCATTTTGAATGAAATAGAAAAATCACTGCTTGTTTCCATGTTAATGAGATAACTAATGAGTATAAATTCCTAGTGCAGCAAAACTACCTGTCCTCATGATCTTGTGGGTCATAAAAAAAGAATTAGATAACGTCTTTGAATCTACTCACTGCTCTATGAATAAATTCCCCTAGATGGACTTCTTATGATAACTGTCTTACTAGGAGGAACTCCCTTTCTGACCGGCATAACTTTTTGGCTTTCTTGGAATGACAGTGAAGAATTATTTTCCTTCTCTTTCTGTGCATTCTACTTGGAAGTGATCTGGTCCTTCATTTAATTCACTGCTGCCTCAATTAATCCAGCTTTCTAGAAATCTTAAACTCCATCACTGGCTTTCAGCCACTCCTTAACCATCACACTGTTGACCAGAGGCTCACTTAAGTGTAGGAGATATGATTTCCATATAAATTAACCTACAGTACTTCAGTGGAACTTTTGACAGTCTAGTAGTGTTTAATATCAGTTAAATAATTGTTGTGTCCTGATCACATGGTATTTTTGCCAGGAGGAAAAGAAGGAAGAGTTTTTGGATCGCCTTACTATCTTAGTCAGTGCCACAACTACCAAAACATGAAAAACAGCAGAAAAAAAAAACTAGCTTAATAACACAAATGATGGCATTCCCACTACAGTCTACACATTGCAAGTGAGGCAATATTCTTTTCAGGAGCTTGAAACATTTGGATGTAAGAGAGCATATACAAGTTCAATTTCACATGGAAGAACAAGCAAAATGTATGTAGAGGTGGAATATCCCAGTGAAAAATTATCTAGTGGTTGAGAAGGTTAATGATGCCTATGTAACAAAGAGAGGTTCCCAGACATTTGAGACTCCAAGGCTTACTCCACTTCCATCCATTGGGTGGGGCATTAACCCAGCCTTTGACCACCAGCCTAGCCAGTTTTGCAATCCCATTCTCAAGCATTCCCCAAATTCATTAGCTGAAGACAGAAGTATCAAAGATGCTCATCTGCAGTTTTTCACAGGTTATGAAATAATGCTTCTTGCTAGGACATCTCATAAAACTAAAAATCAAACTGATAAAGAAAAGCACACAGACTGGGAGCATGCATGCAAGTTTGCCAGATCAGGTTACTTCGCCACAGTCTTAAATGTTGTCAAGCTTGTTTTAGGCACTTTTCCTCCCAGATTAGATAAACTGAACACATAGATACTCTCAGACAAGCCTGTAGTTGCTGAAGTCCCTTTGCTCTGTCCAATGAACATCTCTGACCATTTCTGCAATAAGGCTTGACTACTGCCCTTGCCAAATTTCCCTCCTCTCTGGACTACTCTAGGATGACACATAATATCAACTGCTGCTCTTTGCCAGCTTCAGTTGCATTGCAGCTCATAGCTGCAATGCGGTGATATTATTAATGGAATATATTTTAGAATTACATGATGAAGTGCTTTAATTTCCACCTTTGATTGCCTTCTCTCAACCCTGCCCGCTGACCCGCCTTTACCCTCTAGCATTTGAAACCTCTTAACAACTTCAAAGAGCTTCAGAAAAAGGTTTCTTTTTTCCCCTCATAGCCTGTTGCCCCCTTAGATTAGAGAGTTTATTGGAGCCTTACCTCTTTTTGTGTCATTTGGAAAAATGTGTAAACAAACTCTTAATCCCCTTCCCTGGGAAGGGGGATGACTGACATCACAGCAGATGAACTGAAGTGTTACAATTAGACTCTCCTCAATCATCCAAATCTGAGCCCACTTTCTCTTGAATATTCAAAGAAACTTTATCTCCAGAAGATTAGCTTCCTTGACCCTCTGAGGCCTCTTTTGCATTTTCTGTGCAGAGCTCCAGCATGTCACATCAGCTTTAAAGATTATGTAAGAATAATGCACACCCACCTGACACAGCCAAAGCAATGAAAATGGACCTGTGTGTAAATTAAAACAATGTCTCCTAGGTTCAGGTGTTTTGGGACTAGAATTGCTTAAATAAATATTTCAACATTTTTTGAATTACATTTCTTATTAATGATAAAGAATTGCAATTTGTGTTTCACTTCTAACTGAACGTATCTGTTTTTCTATATGTGTCCCTCAAACCAGAGTTATGGAAAATGAATACATGCTCTCAATTTAAGTATTTCGGTGTCTCAGCTATATTTATTCTCTGTGTACAAAATTTAATGTTCACTTATAGACTCACATATTTCCTTGATTTGAAAGGGTTTCAGTCAAATGGTTGAGGTATAGCAACTTGATAGGAGGTATTTTTTTGACATGGCCACTCTGATCATTAAAACATCTGGCTGGATTTGCAAAGGTGATGAATACCCACAAGTCTATCTGATCAGTGTACACAGATCCTCTGTAAAAATCAAGCAATTAGTAGACATTTTACAATCCAGAAGCTGCAAAAAATTAGCTGGTACTGTATGCGCATACAGTTACAAAGAAAAAGCCCAAGAGCATAACTATTGTTTGATTATGACAATTAAAAAGCTGAAGTTAAATTTCACCCTGCATCTTACTGAACTTTATTTTGCAAAACCTATTCTCTGTGAGGGCCTACTTTTGAATTCTTGCCAATGTGATCTGAAAATAACCAGAATTCTTGACTTTCAGACCAAGTAGCAAATCTGTTCCATTCTTGTGGGTGTTTGAGGTGGAGAGACAGCAACTGTTGCTCGTATTCATCTTTAGCTATGGCTCTGGGCATGGGAAGAGGTGTAGCTTTTGATATGTTTCTATGCTGTGTCAATAAATATATTTTTAAATCATACCACTGGTACTTTTTTATTACTTTTTTGTAGTACTGCAAGTCAAAACCAATAATAAACAGCTGGTGGCTTGGACTATTCATCCACAGAAAAGAATAAAACCCATCAAGCCTTGTGTGAGTTATCTGGACATGGGATCTGGAAATGAAAGATGGTTTCTGCTCATGTCTTTGTCCCTCCCCTGGACCCAGCAGCCAGACAGACTCAGGGAGTAAATAAATTTACCTTTTCTCAGTAAGAGTATCAGGGCAACACAGAAGAATGTTGTTTTCTTCTTCTCCTATCAGAACAGTGTTAATTACCACTCTGAGGAACAAAAGGAAATTATGGATGTTATCTGCTTTGATGCCTGTAAAGGTATCCCAGAGAGATAATCAGCCTTGTGCCTACAAGTATAATCTAGCCTGATAAATATCAGACAAGATCCCTCAGAGATGGACACCAACGAGAGGTTTCAGAAAGTCTATGGAATTTTATATAACCTGGTATATTTAGATAGGGAAAATATTTTCAAATGAATATACTGGAGTCAGGGGTTAAATTCTGACTTGCATGCAGTTTCAATAAGTTTGAAGATGGTCGCATGTATCTTAACTTCCTGAGGGGACAGCCTGTACATATTTCAAGTGATAACTGGTTATTAAATGAGAACGACTGCACTAGGCTGATTGGTCTTGTTGTCACTACTATCCAACCACCAAAAACCTCTGGGATACACAGATAAGGAGCTGGTATGAATGAGGCACTGAAGGAAAATTACGAGTCAAAGAAGAAATTACATTTGAGAATTGTTGACCTTCTTTTGAGTTACATATCTTAATGAGTGCAGCAAAGGTGCAATCCATGTGTTTGAGATGGGGCATGCGATCTGGTCATGCCTGGATGTAAACTTACCATCTATTGGACAGAAAGGCCACGTTGCTGCTTCAATACTGTGTCAGCATGAGAAGACAGTTTAGCCACTTCGCCAATTGCCATTCAATTAAAGTCTCTGACTTCAGGTCTGTCCTGTCATTAGTTTTACATAGCTCCATCTCTTCTCTCTCAGCTAGTCCAAACTAGTAAAGACATAGCACTGCTGGCAATAATTATCTCTGCTTGGGTTTTTTTAATGTTTTTTTTTTTGGGGGGTGGGTTTTTTTCTTCTTTTTTTTTTTTTTTTCCCCTCAGGGTCATCAGTTTAACTTTATTGTTTCCTAATAAAATTGAGTTTTAAAGGAATTGCCGGACCCCTACATTGCCAGATAATTGTATCTTCCTCAAAATAATAACCAGCTCCAGAGAGTACAATTAAGAATGAGAAATGTGGCGAAAGAAATATGCCTAAGTGTGTAGTTTTTCATTAAATAACTAAGAAGAAATAGGCAACATAATTATTACAAATCAGCTGGAGTCCTGGTTGGGTCTGCTTTATTTTCTACTTTGCAGCCACCACTGCTAGGAAGCATTCACAGCCTGTGCTGTGAGACTGGGAGATGTACGGCACCATCCTCCTTGGTAATCTAGTCTTTTCTGTTCAAAACCACTGTAGGATTTCTTTTGAATTGGATAATTTATATGCTGCATTTGGTCAGGCAGTTGGACTAGATGATTGTTGTAGGAACCTTAAAACTGAAATTTGTATTGTGTTGTATTCTATTCTATTCTATTCTATTCTATTCTGTTCTGTTCTGTTCTAGTCCATCCTACCCTACCCTGCCATGTTCTATACCTTGAGAGAAATTTAGTATTGATGGTCTAACTCACAGACTTGAGTCACAGCCTGCTAAAAGCATTAGGAGGCGCTCTAGAAATTTCAGCTGGTTTTGGATTAGAATATGGATTACAAAACCAGCCTCTCACATGGGTTTGATTTTTTATAGCCACTACTATAACTTGTTAGTTAATTTAACTTGCCACGATGAAAGAGCAACATATACTTCTGTCATAAATTGTTCTTCACCAGGTTTTGTTCTGATTCAAAACCGGTTCAAGAACAAATGTCATATAAAGAAAAGCAATTTATTCTACCATATAATTCCCATGTTTTATTTCTACCAAGAGGAAATCAAGCTCAGTTCTTGTGAAAAAGAGATTATATCACAGCTACATAAAAGAAAAGTTTTCCTTCATGAAGCTTAATATGAGCAGAAGTTGATTCTAGAGATCAGAAAGTAAATAGACTTGCTTCAAGCTCCCTATCTGGTTTTCTTTATTATTTTGTACAGCCTAATTCAAAATTTAATTCCCCCTGGGGGAAAAAATCCCAGGCTATCTTATTTATAGCTCTATCACACACAGATTAGTTTGTTAGTTTGATCTGGATTACAGTTTATGGATGTTACCAACTCTTCACTAAAGACGTTGGTGTGTTCTCTGTCACGGTGACTGAAGCATCTACCATACACTGCAGTAGCACAAAGCTGCTTCTCAAAAAAATTCTTCACTGGTGATAAACGAAAGGAAGACTTTGCACGGGACAAGGGAGAGCCATATAGCAATCTGACTAGCTCTGATTATCACTGAGCTAGCTGGCTGGTAAGCAGTGTCTTCACGAAAAGAAAGACTTTAGAAAAAATAATGCAAGTGCAGA
The DNA here is from genome assembly GCF_001431845.1 of Calidris pugnax. Classification (NCBI taxonomy): domain Eukaryota; kingdom Metazoa; phylum Chordata; class Aves; order Charadriiformes; family Scolopacidae; genus Calidris; species Calidris pugnax. The sequence continues at coordinate 8,241,840 of NW_015090800.1, read as the reverse complement.
TAAAAGGGTTATTCCTCCCAGCAGCCCAGGCTCATTTTACTAATATTACACTTTCTGCATATACATGAAGAAATAATTAACCCTTTAGATCATGTATTAAAACTTACTCACTTTTGAAGTCATAATATTACTTAATAATAGTGAAAAGCTCTGTTTATATGCTGTAGATATATTGTTAGAAAATATCAATCAGAACTGAGGATTCTTGTTCATTTTCCAGGTCTGCAGAATACTGGCAATGTTGCTGTACTGGAGTATTTTTAATCAGTCATGTTTTCCATGCCTTACATAATGATTCTGTCATGCATGCTTTATCAGTTGTGAGCCTTAGGCTTGTGTTTGTTGCAAGTTGGAGTTCTGTATGGTATGAATTAAATAACCTTCAAGTAAGCAAGATAAAATATATTGTCTCTCTTCCAACATTGATACTGTGCACTGAGTGAGAAAACATATGTCTTTCAAATCATGCATATGCATTACTTTATGCCGTACGTGCCATGGCACAAGGAGACACTGCTCAGCCTTGTAAGCTCATTTGAGATGCCATAATAACAATATCTGCATTTGACTTACTTAATCCTCTGCATTACTGTTATTTCCAAGCTGTGGTCCAATTTCTTCAGAATTGTTACATCTTTCGAAAACTAGTGTATGACTAAGACAGATGAAGTAGTTTTCAGTTAGAAATGAAATTCTAAAACATTCAATTTTTGTTTGGATCTTCCCAAAGGGAACTGATGAAAGAAGCACAAGTTCTTCAAAGCAAACATAAAACCTTCAGCATTTGCTGTCATCGGTGGCAATAGGTCACATCTGCCACTAGCTTTGGCTAGCGTAGAAGTCATGTATTTAAGAGCCTGATGCTGGCTACAGAAAGACCTTTGCAATGTCTTGAAAGTGTTATATATGACCACAGTGTTGAGGAGGTGTCAGAAACAGAGGACAAGAATCTATATCTAACCTCTCCCAAGGTGAGGAATTGCTATTGTCGCTATACAATAAATTGGATACTCTGAGTGAAAGACTAATATCAAGAAAAAGACAATATGGGTTTCAGAAATAGACCTCCAATATGTTCACATGTTTTTGAAAATATTTATGATGTTTAACTCTTTGACTTCAAGTACCCATTCCCCTAAGTAGCCTTTGAGAATCACAAAAGTTGCACCAATATCTTTGAAAATCAGATATTATCAAGTTGCAAGAGAATGAAGTTTAGGTCTCTGATGTCAGATAGTGGCAGAAAACATCCCAAAATATCCTTCGGCTTATTTTTTCTTGAATCTTCTGGAAAGGAAAAGGAGAAGGAAAAAGAAGAGGAAAAGGAGAAGGAAAAGAAGGAAAAGGAAAAGGAAAAGGAAAAGGAAAAGGAAAAGGAAAAGGAAAAGGAAAAGGAAAAGGAAAAGGAAAAGGAAAAGAAAAAGAAAAAAAGAAAAAGGAAGGGGAGAAAGTGCTAAGGAACCATCATACAATTGTTCCCTTTTTCAAACTTCCTTGAAGTTTTCTGTGGAGAATATTTGACTTCAGTTACATTCAGAAGCTCTCAAGAGGCAAAGAATTCAAATGTTTTGATTCAGATTTTAAATGAAACACATCTGTTCTTAACAGCAATACAGTACTTGATTAAAAAAGAACACAGAATAATACTCTGGAGTGAGACACATTGATGAATAATGAAAAAGCGAAAGACATACAAATGCAGGAAAGACAGAGTTTTCACAGTGGGTTAGCTACATGGGATGCCGATTACACTCAGAAGCTATTCAGGTATTTTACATACTCTATGAAATGTTAAGGAAAATCAACCCTAAGTAGCAAACTACACAAGGAAAACCCTTTCCTTTACAAAAAATGTGACGGCTTCTGTTCTTCATTCTTGTCAACTGCAGTAAAACAACAAGATATGGCTTGTTGTACCTTATCAAGCACACCAGAAGAACTGTATGCTCTTTTGTCTGGAATAAGGTTTTTTTTAATGAGGTGTTTCCTTTGTCTGTCAATTAAGTGTTTACAGCCTCTTAAAGATGTAAAGTTAGTAACAAAAGACATTAGTAGAGGATAAAATTATTCTCTAGTTCAATGCATTGCATGATCACAGAGGCATAAAGTATTGAAACGTGGCTGCAGAAGTTATAGAGGAAAACAGGGCTCCGTTTCAACTGTACTGCTTTTTGACAACCCTGTACCCCTGCTACAACTAGTAGGGGCTTCACACTGTTTCATGGCTCTCATCAGCACTGACAGTGACATGCATGCACTAGAACTTGTTAAAGAGCAGATAAAGCCTCAACAGTTCAGATAAATAGCAGCAGGGACTGCACCTCTGAGGTCTACAAGAGCCAAACGTTTAGCTTCATCTATTCATATTTCCCAGATTGTCCCACACTTTCATCTTCTTTATATCAAATGATTTACTCTCCTTAGTAGAGTGTGCGTAGAGAAAGGTCTCTGCATTTGCTGTTGTACAAGGTCTGCTGAGTAGGGCTGATTCTCATCCTTGAGAGAACAATCACTTTGTCTCAAAATGGCTGTACACTGCCAAATTCCTTGTTTGGATTGCTGCCACTTCGAAGGATTGTTTTTCATTTAAATTTAACCAAGGGTGCTAAAGCTGCATTTGCGTCCACGAAACAACCTCTCACACTCTCATGCGCGTGATTCTTAGGCAGCTGTCAACAGTGGAGAACTCTCAGTGGAGATGTCAGAGGTATCAGGATGATGTTTCAACTGTTAAGGTCTGATTCATGTCACTGACTGAGTGAGAAGGAGATCCTGAAGCCTATATTTGTAAAATCAAATAAATAAAATATATGCAACTAAAGAAAAGAAGAGGTCTATAGCAAATGCATAATGCACTTTGAAAGTAAACATAACAACATGTATGACAGGTATGAGTCACTAAGTTGAGAGTGTGTTATTTTTTTTTGTTTACTTTATTGCCATGAGCGACAAATCCCACTGGAGTATTGGACCCCATAAACAACACAGTTCTCTGCAGGAAACTAGGAGATTGTTTGGTGACCATATCAAAGCCAATGGTTTGTAATTAAGCAGCTACACAAGAGCAGGGGGTTATGTATTCTCAAACACAGAAGGAGAAAAACATATTGCTCTGGTGTATGGAATGTCTGCATACAAGATGAGAAAATGCTCAAACTTAGTAGGAATTAAGGCTACAGTCAAACGTTTAAGGTAAGCCGTATGTAGCCAGTACAAAATGGTTAGTTGAAGGGGAGTTGGGGAGTCTTTTAATCATGTAAGATGCAGATTTCCCAGATAAGGGTAGCCAAAATGCCAAATTTAGTTACAGATGCAACAAAATTAGAATCAGTGGGGAAAAACTGACTAGAAGCATGCTGTTTATTTCTGATGAGACTGGGCAGAAAAAGGGAAGAAGAACAATGAAAAGGTGTGGGTGGATATAGGGGAAAGTGAAGTATAAAATCTAAAATCAACCAGACAATGAAGGTAAGTGGACTTTCTGATGGTAGGGGTGCAAACATCTACAGCAAGCAGTGCTGTGGACCTGAGGGTGACAAAAACACCAATGGACAACCCCCTGGACTCTCCATCAGTTCTGTGCCTGGAAAGTTTTGTGTGGGAAGCTGCACCAAAGATGAACAGAATTACGTCCTAATTCTAAGTGAACTGGGGAGGAAAGGGTGACAGAATTGTATTTTAATAGAATCTGTGTACATTTAATGAGATTTAAGAGTGACAAATAACAGCTTCATAATTGCATACAATAATGTGCAAAATGATATAATCATAAATTGATAACAGTGCTGTGCCCATTAGTTTATTAGGTTATTGACCTTTTTATTTTTTAGTTTCTTAGAAGCTTGTTGCTAAATCAATAAACATTATTGACTCTTGTATCAGTTGTGTTTCAAGGCTGTATTCTGAAGGTGGCGAGTCAGACCGCGAGGTACCAGTTACTGCATTTTTCTCATTTGCAGAGCGAACTCCTCCTATTTAAAATGGAAATGCACAGCTTTTCACACAGTCTCACACTATTTCCATGTTGTGGCTCCTAACTCAGGAGTCTCAATTGGATATCTTAACTCCAGGTAGGAGAAATCTGATTTCAGCATTCAATGTAATTGCAAGAGACCTGCTTTATCTCACTGCCTAGTACCAGCCTGCTGTACATAAACCAGGAGATTTGCAGCACTCAACACACATTCACTCTGTTCTCAGGCATATATGATCTGTGACACTCTAGTGAACACATTTTTTGGGCTGCTGTTAGGAAGAAATTTACCTGCACAGAATCGTTGAGTAATTTTGAATTAGCATATTGATTTAAATCAAAGCTTATTAACAAACAGATTGTAAATTCAAAAGAGCAAATGCATTTAAACAAAAAGTTTGGGAAAACATTGTTTCCACTTTGTATTTGCTCAGATGTTTAATTTCACAATAGCACAGTTACTTCTCCAAACTTATTTTTAAAGACATAGACCAGATAAATAAGTAATTTTCAATAGACCTGCTTTTAAAGGCAGCAAATATGGGGAAAAAATGACATGTTTCAAAAGTCTTTCTATGGATATTTTCTGTGTGGGTTCTGTCAATTTGAAAGATGAGAAGAAAATTGATCCAATATTACTCATTCTAATTTGGGCAAATCCTAAATTGTAGTTAATAATTGTAGGGGCTATCACTCAAAGGTAAGATGGACATCTGCTAATTTATTTTACTTGCTGAGAATTTTTCAAGTTGTATGGGAATTACAGGCATGAGCATTACCTCAGATATAATCAGAATGTAAAGTTTCTCAAAGTTACTGCAACTTACAGCAAAGAATTGTGGGTAATAGCATGTAAATTATTATTTAGAAAGCAAGTTTAGTTTCTGGAGCAAGATTAAAACATTATAATATCCACAGAATTGTATGGCTCCTTAGAAAAATAACATCCTTAAAAGCTATTTTATTCCTGTAACCACCTAAAGTCCCCACTATAAAAAAAATATCATTCAGTTCTTTTAGAATAACTGTTTAAATATTATTTTTCATTTATTCTCCACTTCCCCACCCCTATGTCCAGTACAAAATTACTAAAATATTTTCATTCTTAGTACTTTTTGGAAGCATAATTCTAACGCAAGGGATTCTTGAGACATTGAGAGATAATGGAGCACTGACCAAGGGATAAACAGGCATCTTCTTGCTCATTCAGTCTGGTTGTTCTGATCAAACTACAGGAGCATTTCTTATAACTATCTCATGCTTCATCTCACTTTATCATAAAATCCTTTTGTCTCCTGCTTTTAAGTTGCTCCTGTTTTCTCCTTTTTCCTCCCTGTGTAAGTTGTAACCTTGATTTTCTCCTCCTGATTTATCATGCTTGTTTTCCCTCTCTCTTTACGCCTTGTTTTTGATCAGGGAGTTAGGATCTGTATTCTCAATCTTTGGTTTAGCAGGTGGAATTATTCCTGTTGTGCAAATCTGAGTACTGTGATAAAAAAATAACAATTCATATTGCTCTTCCTACTGTCACTGTGCTTTACTGATAATGAAAAAAATCACTTTTAAAGACCTTGAATCCCCACTGATCATTTGCTAATGGGCAATCCATAAACATGAGTTGGAAGATTTGTCAGTGTTGAAGTATAAAAGAAAATATTTTGTTTGAGTAATTCAGACATTCCTAAAAGATCTTTGAATATTACTGTTGCTGACAATAGGAAGGAACCCAATATATTTCAGAGACTTTTTTACTTGATCTAGAGCTGAGCTATCTTGTTGGATGGATTTCTGTTTATGACTATAGCGTCAGAAATTTAAGTGTTAAGAAGTGTTCTTTGGAATTCTCAAAATTGAAAACACCTGTGGCTGTATCTACCTAAAATTGAGTGGGATACACCCCTCTTTTGAATCATAGAATCATAAAACACCAGGTTGGAAAGGACCTCAAGGATCATCTGGTCCAATCTAACCTAAAATTTAGGAAGACCTAAAATTCATCCTAACTTTAACATCCTATTATTAGGTAGTTTAGTTTAACGATCTGCAAAGTAGAAGTCAGACATATAACACAATATGACCTTATCCTGCTGGAAAACCTGGCCAATAACAGCTAGAGAAAGAAGAACCCTTGAAAAGTATTTGAATTTTTACAGTAGGAAAGTGCTGGACTGACATGGATGTTTAGGAAATGAGACCTGCTTTCAGCAAGAAATCTTCAAGTTATTCATGTAAATTTTTTCCACTGTGTATTTTTCCTTCTCCAGTTAAAATTTTTAAGCTCATATCCAGACACTTTACGTTCACTGTGTCAAGGTAGCTGCTGCTTCAGGAGCAGCAGGTTAACAACTGGCGGGGACCCAGCAAGGAATGCACTTTTAAGAGACACAGCCCACTGCAACATGACTTTCTCAATAGTGCCAGCAAAGTCATTAGTACTGCTGACTCATTCCTGGGATCATGGATCAAGACTAAAGAGCTGACACGAGATATTTAGGTGGTGACTACCCATATAGACTCATTTTAGCACCTGAAGCAGCAGTAGAAATGAAGAATGCACTGTAGAACAAATTAGATTAGATTTATATAATAACAAATTAAATTAGATTTTTACTTTTCAATGCCTAGGTAGTTGGTGACTTCAAGACTTATACAGCTGTACTCAAGCCCAGTGCAAAACTTTCAGCAAGCAGGCTATAGTAGCCTGCCGCCTCCCTACACTAAGTTATTTCATTTGCAAGTTTCTTGACTGCATAGAGACTAGTTTTAAAATTGGATTTAAAACAGAGACTAAAGCTTAAACTTATTGAAGCATTCGTCTCTCTACTGGCTTAGTTGCTTCTAAATTTCCATAGAATCATGGAATCATAGAATCATAGAAACATAGAATCATATGGGGTTGGAAGGTCCAACCCCCCGCCAGAGTGGGTCTAGCTAGAGCAGGTTACACAGGAACTTGTCCAAGCAGGTTTTGAATGTTTCCAAAGAAGAAGACTCCACCACCTCTCTGGGCAGCTTGTTCCAGTGCTCTACCACTCACAGTAAAGAAGGTCCTCCTCATGGTTAGGTGGAACTTCTTATACTCAAGTTTGTGCCCATTTCCTCTTGTCCTGTCCAATTCACTTAACTGTCCATTCATCTAACCCATACTTCCTAAGCTTAGCTATGAGGATGCTGTGGGAGATGGTGTTGAAAGCCTTGCTGAAGTCAAGGTAGACAACATCTACTGTTCTCTTCTCATCTATCCAACCAGTCATGCCATCATAGAAAGCTATCAGGTTAGTGTGACATGACTTCCCCTTGGTAAATCCACGTTGACTACTTCTGATAGCTTTCTTTTCCTCCATATGCTCTGAGATGACACCCAGGATGAGCTGTTCCATGACCTTTCCAGGGATGGAGGCGAGGCTGACCAGTCTGTAATTTCCCGGGTCCTCCTTCTTGCCCTTTTTGAAGGCTGGGATAACATTGGCTTTTCTCTAGTCCTTGGGCACCTCACCTGTTCTCCAGGACCTCTCAAAGATGATGGAGAGTGGCCCTGCAATGACTTCTGCCAGCTCCCTCAGCACTCTTGGGTGTATCCCATCCGGACCCATGGACTTGTGGATGTCCAGCCTTCTTAAGTGATCTCTAACTTGGTCCTCCTCCACCAAGGGAAGATCTTCCTTTGTCCAGACTTCTTCTGATTCCTCCAAAGTCCATGGCTTCTGGGGGCTGGCCTGAGCACTAAAGACTGAGGCAAAGAAGACATTCAGCAACTCAGACTTCCCTGCATCCTCTTACCTTGGCGCCCGACTCATTCAACAGCTGGCCCACATTTTCTTTAGTTTTCCTTTTGCCTCCAATATAATTGAAAAACCCCTTCTTGTTGACTTTCACATCTCTTGCCAATTTTAATTCCAAGGAGGCCTTGGCTTTCCTTGTTACTTCCCTACATAGTCTAGCAGCATCCCTCTAATCCTCCCAAGTGGTCAGTCCCTTCTTCTACTCGGTGTAAACTTCCTTCTTCCACTTTAGTTTTTTCAGAAGGTCCCTGTTAAACCACACAGGTCTCCTGCTTCCCTTGGTAGATTTCTTGCTCTTGGGAATGCACTGATCCTGAGCCTGGAGAGAGCCCATATATTGCCCAGCTTTCTTGAGCCCCCTTAACTTCCAGAGCCCTAGCCCATGAGATTTCACCTAGCAGCTTCTTGAAAAGGACAAAGTCAGCCCTCTTGAAATCTAAAGTTTCAGTCCTACCTGTTGTTTTGTGCATGCTACCCACAATTCTGGACTCTATCTTTCCATGGTCACTGCAACCAAGGTTGCCCTCAACCTTGATGTCCTCCACCAGTCCCTCTTTGTTCGAAAATGAAAATGAATACTGGGAAGTTCATAACATCACTGTGTAAATTGCTTGTGAAATATCACTTGACATTTTTCATTCAGTTTCATCATCGTATCTTAGAAAATATATCGCTGAAGGTGAAGGGTGAAGAAAGGATTGACAAAATATTATGCATAATACATAATGGAAACACAATAATTTCCACAGAAGGAGAGATTTAAAAGATTAGGTCTGTTCACTTTAGAGAAGACGTGACTGAAAGTGGGCATTTCAGGAAAGTAGAAAAAACTCCTAGGGAACATACAGAGCATGTAAATCAGATATCCAGCACCTACTGTCTTCATATCTCAAGAAGGAGGAGGAGGAGGAGTTCAATAAAACAAGATACAAGCTGAAGTTGATCAATAGAAATACTTTTTATATAGCTTGTGGCTGAGCTACAGAGCCCACTGACACAAAATAGTTGTTGTAATAAACTTAGCAGTGTTTATAAAAGGCAACTGACCTTTATATTGATATACTGGCTAGATAAATACAGGAGGGATATAACCCTCATCCTTCAGCATATATACCAAGTTCCAGTTCAGAAGAAATAGTAGGACATTTCTCAAACAGACAAGTGATTCAGACTTTAGTATCTCTTCTGTGTTCTCCCAGAAAGAAAAAGAATTTGACTACCACTTTTGCTCTGTCTACTTACCTCTAGGAAAACATGCCAGAACCAAATCACATAGATAAGTACATGCAAGAAGGAAAGGATGGGCTTAGGAAGAGGTTGGTTTCAATGAGTCTCCTTCAGACTAATGACAAGCTACACACTGATATGCAGGACCCGGTAAAATCACATTTCTTTTAGGAAAAAAAAACCCAAACCAGAAAGCTTACAACAAAACCCTATATTATATAATCTGAATATAGCAAATGTGTTCAGCCATTTTTAGTCATCTCTATTGTGCACAGTTACATAACAAAAATACAGAACTATAGGACTAATATGTCTTTGGCGACACAGCCTTTTATCTAAAGGCCAAAATACCTTTAACATAAATAATACATAAACATTTCAATTTCAAATGTTAGGTCACCTCCAAATGGCAGTTAATTAGTTGCCTTTCAGCAAGGGAATTCGTCATTCGATATCTCATAGGAGTCTTTTCAAATATGATCTGGCTTATAGATTTCCATTTTATTGCAGAGATTGCCATAGTGTTAATTTGTTACACTGTTTAATGGAAGGAGGCATAGGACTTTGCGAGGCATAGGACCCCAGGATCCCACTCTGGTATCTGGAAGCTGTTTCTGGATTCATGAAGTATTTGATCTCTCAGAGGGTGAGTTCAAATAGCATCCCAATTTGATGTGCATTTAGCTAGCTCTATGCTAATAAGGAAGTACAGTTTAGCATCAAGTCACTGAGTTATTCGAGGGAGACAAATGTAGCAGGAAAGAGCACATTTTCAAGTATGTCTTTCACCGACAGTCCAGTTAATTACTGTCTTTAATAAGTAACCTCAAACTTCATACATTTTCCTTGAAAAGGAAATGGGTGGGATGCCTAACACTCGTAGTCGTCTTTTTCAACTTCTTTCATTTGCATGTTTTTTTCAAATTAGCTAGTGCTTCTTATATTAGCAGTATGACAACTTTCCACTATACCCAGTGACAGAAAATTTTGGTTTGACTTTGAAAGGCAATGACTTTCTTTCCTTCCTTCCTTCTTTTTTTTTTCCTTACAGTCACTTATCTTTATTCCAGAATTTCTTCTCACACACAAATATCTATCTAATTGTACAATCCCCAGATGATGGTTTAGCTGTAATTCATAGATGTCTAACAGATAGATTATTATACGCAATATGAAACTAATATGCGCATATTTTTCTTTAATTTCATATATATCTAATATTTAGAAAAATCCAGTTCTCTCAAAAAGAAGGCCCCAAATTCCAAAGCCCCTGGACCTGGACTGCTGCAGACAGAACCGAGCCAACTTTGTCTAATTTTTCTTTACAAGGTTAAATTCTTACATTAAAACAGCAGGAATATAAACTGATAAGGCAGCTTTTCAAAATGCATCAGAACTTACGGTCATCACAAAATACCTGAAAATTGTGGAGTTTAATGATACCTAGTTAAATGCTGGCCTACACATCTGTAAAAGGACTAATATAAAAGCCTTTATGGCTACTGTCCAGTTGTATCTTTTTAAAGAAAAGGACAGAACAGCCTCTGTCATTTCCTTTAAACTTCATCTGACAGACCAGGGAAGACAGATGTGTATTCATTGTCATATAAAATGCAAATTCAGTTATAAATAATTGTTCCTTTCTAAGATTTCTTTCCCTTTTTAAAAAATGGTAAGATAGACAACACTAGTATTCAAATTCAAAATGAACCGTCTAGCTTCAGAATGAATACAAGGCTTTTGCGTTCATATTTCTAACTGCAAAAATATTTTTTCTTCTTTTTTTTTGGCTCCAGATAAACAACACATTTGAGGTTAATTTGAAACATTTTTTTTCTCCTCATTTTTCAAAATTGTCAGTAAACTGAAAAAATCAATGATTTACATGGTTCTGCTCCATGACCTAGAGTTCTGTGATTCATCACTCCTTTCTCAAGTTTCATTAGCTTTTGTCTAAATTCTCATTCACTTCTGGAGGTACATAGTTTATTCTCTGCTTCATCTTCCTTAAGGAAAGAAATGGCTTTCTCATTTATAGCATAACCAACAATTGTATTAAGTAGCCTTGCTGCATATATTTCTTGAGCAAATCTTGCAACAGCTAAATAAACATGAAGGCAGAAAATAAATGATTCAGAATGACCAAAGTCTCATGAGTTCTTCCTTCTCATTTAAAACAATATCCCAACAATTGATGATATGATTAGAAGTTCTGACTGTAGCAAAACCTGCAAATTTTGACTATTGTCATTAATTTCCATCTTACAAAAATAACAACAAAAAAAAGCATAGCTACACCTTTCAACACATCTAATTGCTTATATTTATTCCTTTCTGTAGTCCAGGAACCGTATTTTTTTATTCCAAATACTGTTCTGGTCAGTGATTTGCCTCTACTATTTAATGATTCTTAATAACTAAAATTTTGAGATTGCTATTATTATCAGTATAAGATATTCCAGTGTGAGGGACTAAAAATTCTACGGAAGCAGACTGTGATACCTGTAGGTCTTGCTGCCCAAAACAGGGATGAAAAATCACTACTTGCAGTGAAATCACTGTTTCATAGTGAAGAGAAATACAATTTGCATTAACCCCTTTTGTTACACTCCCTACTGCTGAAGTTCTCTGTAAGGATTGGATGTTTTCACAATCAGCTTTCCTGGAAAATGTTATGAGGTTGCTGTGGAAGAGGGCAGGAGAGAGGGAAGCTGGGGGGGGAGTTGTAATCAAACTTCAGCTCTGTGCCTTTCCTCACCAGAATTCCTGCCCCTGCACAACAGAGCCCCAAATGTGTCCATGTTTTTCAAAGGGATTCCCTGAGAGGACAAAATATTAAAGAGACAGTCACATGGACACATTTAGTCCCTTCATTTTGAATTATGTTAAAGAAGAAAACTAAAATTCCCTAAATAGTATCCATAGGCACATGTCACTAAAGGGGAAATAACTGTATCATAAAATCATTTCCCTCATAATCATAAGCTGAATTGAGCAGATTCTGCAGAGCATCAGTTCCACATGCCTTCATGCACCACCAACCACTGGTTTCTCATTAACATGGGGTAACACACATTGTTTTAGTCCACCTCATAAGCCAAAACTGTTGTGGAAAGACAGTAAAGATCTCAAGGGAATTGTCAAAGTCTTATGCATCTGCATCAACAGAGAACCTGTCAAATTCCCAGACCCACTCTGAAAGTGGATCACACACTGCATTTCAAAATGAAACAGCCCTTTCTTTGCTTCCTTCTACTCCCTAGAGTTGTGCCTGTCAATCTAGTCTGGTTGAAAAAAAATAATTCCCAGCATCAAGTTACCCAAGGAATCTGGAAACTGGCATATTTCCAGGGACGTTTCAGTTTGGCATTATTGCAACCATAACCATGATATTTGTTGCATGTTCCCAGGCACTAGAACCAAAAATGTGCAAAGAAATACAAGCAGGTGTTAAAGTGTGTCTGGAATATATATTATGGGAATCTATCAACCTCATAATACCTCAAATATGGTTCAATTTATGGATTAAAATCTTGAAGCTTTGCTTATTTGTGATGTCATATAGCTGCTTGATGACCTGTAAAAGCAGTGCTAAGTTATAAAACCGCTTCTTTGGATATGACTCTCTGTATTGACTGCATCTGATTCCAGAAAGATATTAAAGAAAAAAACTTGTGAAAGGGTAAACATCACAATGTAACAAAAAAACAATACCAAAAAAAGGAAAATAGCCCAGATGAGTGAACTAAGTCTGAAGAATTTGGCTTGATTAAAAAAGTCTCCAACTGCTCTTTTGGATGTTATTTCTTATTTGATCATATTACATGTTTCCAACATTGTCTGTTTTTTGTTTTATTAGATACAGCTTCCTTGTGTCCTATACATAACATATAATATTTTATATATATATATGTATATATATTATTTTGACTCATTCTTTTAGACCTCTGTTAAGCTCACTCTGGGATTTTGCCAGATGTGCTGTAAGACTAGAGACTAATTTCCCCATAGCACTGATATATCTTTCATGAATTTACATTATTAACTGGATTGTGAAATGTCCTCCAGACAGCCTTCTGGTGTTATGAACAAGTAAGGTCTATGATCCTGTCTGGTCTCGTAAGCTAGGTCAGGTATAAGAAATAATCTAACAGGACTTCCCAAAGGGCCCTTGTCATCCATTCAGGTACTGTGGGAAGTTTTACTATTTCCACTGTCAGTGGCAATCTTGTTCTTCTAAACCAGGTGTCAAATCTCTCACAGGAGACAAAGTATGAGTTAGGAGAGGTCATGAAAGACCTGAAAGAAAAACAGGAACAGTTGTGTTGCAGAGTCCTGGCCAAGCCCCCATACATTTCAGAGCCATGCAGAGTATTTGTGCTAGAAGTGAAAGCAGTTAACATTTACCCCTGTAACAGTGGGATGTCTTCAATGCCTTGGGAGCCCTCATGTCAAAATTCCTCTCATCAGGGAAAAGCACTGTAAAACTTGTGCACAATTTGCTGTTGCTCCAATTGATCATCATCACAAAGCTCCGTGCATTACCAGGTTCAGTGCTTAGTTCATTGAGATTGCTCACATGGATGAAGGCACTTGCAATTGCTCCTCTTTCCTTGCCCAGCAGAATGTTTTCCATATGCTGTGGGACACAAAGAAGGGAAAGGAAGAAAGGCAAAGGGGGGAGTGAGGGGTGTCAGAATAGCTTTTGGATTAACGATCTTAGAAAAGGAATTTCCAGCTTTTTCCTTCTGATGCTGTTAAAAAAACAAGATTTGTTGCAATTATACATTATTCTATAGCTTGGGAATAGGCAATGCTCTTGTATTTTAGCTTAAAATGTTAATTTACTTTTTTAATATATCAATGAATAACAGGATGGCATGTTTGTAAATCTGTTCTCTTGTTTAGCATGCAGGCCATAGTGTCCATTTTGAGGGTGGAGGTTTGTGTCTCCTACTTGCTGTTCTATTTTATAGCTAGGGAAACAATCACATTTTTCTATAGCAGAAAGACAGACTGGATCCCTCAGTTCTTCGACAGTATGAACTTATATGGGTGCTGATCCCAGTAGATCTCACAAACTAAGTCTGGTGTGTAATGCACATTGCATTTTACATGCTTGTTCACACTCCAGGAAGGATAGTGCAATGAGTGTAGTGTGCATCCACCATTCTTTCCCAGCATCATTTTAACCATCTCACAAATATAGGGGACTGTGTGGGTAAGAGGAAGGGAGGCCACTATTAAGTATGTTATGCAAACAGGCCAGGATCCATGCAGCTCCCAAATATTGGGCTTTGTTGTGGGAAAAAGGTAGAGCTCAGCCGTGACTTTGGTTCATAGGGGACCCCATCAGTACCATGCACCAGAACACATGCTAGCCCAAGTACTCCTCCAATAGCATGGCAAAAAGCATCTCCAAGAGAGTGAGGAAGGCGTACAGCAAGATACAAGAATATAGTACCTGCATCTAAGAGCTAGTTTCCTTAATATGAACAATATCCACGCTATTGTCTGCCTCTGAAATTTGCCATCTAGCACTTTAAGTCCTCTCCATCAAGTGTAACCAGGTGTTCACAAGAAAGGGAATAAATCATTCTCAGAGCTGAATGTTAAGTCACTTATAGCAGCTGTAGTTACTGATGATAATGTCTCTAAGATACCTTTTCCCACTGAAAAACTGGTGACAGATGAATATTGTAGGAAGATATGAGGAGGAACAATAGTGCCTCTGCACTGATGGGGAAGCAGGTTAGAGGTCGGCAAGCTGAAGTGGAGAAAGTAGCTGTCCCAAATATCCTGCATTGTTGCCCTTCCCGAAGCCACAGTTTTTATCCTGCCTACGTACAAACTCATAATTTCCCTTGTATCTGGCTGCCATCCGTAATTTACATTATAGGAAAGTTAATAGCACATTTATTGATTCCTTCTCTCAGCGATATTCAAGGGCCATTCAGAAATGGTTATTAATGTTACCCCAGGTCTAACTGCATCATTTATTCCACATGTACAGCTATGTCTATGCTTTATTATCTTCTGCTTCTTCATCCATGCTTGTCATCCATTGCAGCTGCTGTTTGGATGGCAGGATGTACCACGTGTCTGTTTAAGGTGTGCCATTTCCAGGGTCCATCCCACCTCAGTGCCCTGCAACTTAATGGTAACCTGGCAATCAAACTTCCTTTATCTAGAGAGATATTTTTACTTGTTGATCCAGTTGATGGGTAGGAAAGTAAAATCATCTCATTAAGGACTTATGGGCCGCTGCTCATGCACAATATAAGGGTTAACAACAGAGAAGTTGATATTTTTGCGTGGAAAATCACCTCAACTACAAAGTCAGTTGCACATTCCTGAGAAGTACAGATCAAAGTGCAGCTACTCAATTCTTCTTTCTCTGTTAATTTGTAGCTCCTAAAGTTCATGCTACTCAAGGATATGTTGGAAGGTATGGTATTATGATGATTATCTTGGACCTCCGTGAAGGCAAGGTACTATATAACTGAAAAATCCTACATCTTAGACTTACCCAGACCCACTAGGAGACTTGACAGAAAAAGAATTGCACAAGGCATTCAGAGCAGCGTTGATCACAGCTCTTTTGCATCCTTCTGTCTAGAGGCATCTGTCACTTCAACAAGACAACATCATCCAAAGCCTGTGGTTCCTACTGCACATCAGCCTTGTGCACTGAGTGGCAACACCCTGAGCTCTGTTGCAACAGTCCATGACATAATCACAGCCAGTTACCCCTCATCATTGCCTCAGCTATCCGTTTGAAGTATTGTGCTCATAATCCCTCTTAACTAATAAGGGAAGACAGGCTGGGCTTTGCCAGCCAATTATGGACACCCTGAGCAAGTTACAGGGCACAAGACTGAAATCCAAACAGCTTTAACCACTCAGAAATCACACTGATTCACTGCCTTGAGTAGCTTACGGTTAGATGGGAATGGAGACTGCAGATAAAAATAAGGAAGCCAATCAAATGTGAACATTTACTGCCCGTTATAACAAGGGTTTCACCACAGCCCTGGATGACAGCTCGGCAGAAAGCTGTGTTTGTGTTGCTCCCCACAGCGCTGGAGCTAAAGTGGCTGCAGGAGGTGAGAGTCACTCAGACTGCGGCTCCCCTCTGCAGTGGTGTTTGCCTGTCTCTTTCAGGGGCTACAGGATTTATGCTTACCTAGAGCTGCTGCAAAAAAAATCCAATCCCTCAACTACATTGTAGCCCTGTCATGCCGAATCACCTGTTATTTAACCTGAAGCTTGTGAGAAAGAAAGGGGTGATGTCGTGCTCCACACATGAAGTACAATGTTTTGGAAATGCTGCTGCTATTTTCTTAAAGGACACTTTTGCATATCTTGTTTACTGAAATGTAGGAACAGGGTAAAAGTGAGATCCTGGTTGTACAGGAGCTCCAGCTAAACTCTAATAATCTGTGACTGTGAAGAAGAGCAGTTATTTACTGCACATGAGCTTTGCAGCAGCTGAAATGTGAAAAACAGCAATCATTCTAAAACAGAGGATACTGAGGAAGATGGGAGCGATTTGTGTCAAGATTGAAAAAAACATGTTCATTATTTCAGCAGACTGCACAACAAAATTATTATTAGGACACGGAGAATTCAAGTATCATTTTTACTTTCCTTGAAACATTTGTGCTGATCTATCTTTGCACAAACAAATGTTCAAGAAGGACGTTTCATTCATGGAGGTACAGCCCATAAACTCAGATTAGTGCAGTCCGGTGCAAAGAGGTGTCTGTATATGAAGCAAAATACATCAGTCTCACAAGTGCTTTTCTGAAAAGGTAAAGCATAATTCTGAATGCTTAGCATGTGAAACTCTAAAGGAGGCTGATTGTCAGCTCCTTCTGAAAAATTGCAAACTATTTTCTAAGTGAGTTCAGGCTATCTGCCCCCAAAATAGAGGCACCTGAAATCACGCCTCACTCCTTCAGCATTAAGTTCCTGAATGTACCAAATGTATACTTTGTTCAGCAGTAATGTTGGTAGAGATTAAGAAAATTACTAATAAAGGGGTTGTAAAAAACACTTTTTAACATATTGCCAACAAAAATTTACATAATCAGTAAAAAGAAGAATAGATGTACAAAGACTATCCTTATATTTGTATGCAACAAAGAAATAGAAATTATAAATTACTTCTATAAAAACATTTTAATTCATGGTTTTGTGTATAGAAATTTTCCAAAAGTTAAAAAATCAGTTGCAAGGCTAAAATTTGATGCTCATACGCTTTTCAAGAAACACAGAACATAAAACCAGAAGAAATAGTCTCAAAGTATAATGCAAGTATTGTAATATTTACAAGATATTTCAGTATTTTCTGTGAAAAGTTCAAATATCCAAATGAAAATGTTTTCCTGATTCTGGAATCATTAAATGTTTTCCTTATTTTCACCATCTTTATATGTTAATATTTTACAAATGGTTTCTCTATGGAAATATCTACATCATTAGTGCACTAGCAATAATTAATTTTTAAAGAGCCTGTAATTTTTGTAGTGGGAAAATAGGAGAAACATATTAATATGGTATTGGAATTGTCTTAAGCTCTTCAGAAAATATCTGTTTTAGGATTGCAACTTTTAAAGTGAACAGCAAATTATACACAGATGAAAAACATCAGCATTAATCTACCTAGGGCACCAGCTGAAAATTAACTCAGATCTGAGAGCAGAACTAAACACAGCCCTTTGCAGTAGCAGCCTACACTGAACACTGGCTTTGGAGCCATGTCATCCACCCTGTACACCAATTAGTGGTTGCAGCCAGTCACCCAGTACTTGCACCATACTCTTCTTTTCACTCTCTGCTGCGTTTTCTTCTGTGTGATAATTGCTTGTGCTGGTGCCAGAGTTCACCACCATCTGAGGGAGATATTTTCTCCACAATTCAGTGTTCTCTTTCTATTTCTCTGTCGGCACTTCATGAGCCCATGGTGTTGCTACTGCAGCGAATTGGGTCCCTTGCACTTTCCCCAACTCATGTCCTCCAGATCTTCAAAATGTTTGCAATCGTCTTTCTAATCCATTTTTACTTTGATAATCACAGGAATGCATTCCCTAGACCTTTCTGCCTGGTATGTCCCCACTCACAGTGTGATGCCCCATAGATCAGTGGTGGCCCAACATACTCCTTGGACAGAGGCACTGGAGCTGTTTCTGGTTTTTCTCCACTTTGCCCTGACCATACACATCTCTGCCTTCTTTCTCTACACACAGATATAACCTGTCCTGAAGACTGAGAACTTTTAAACAGAGATCTACCATCTTGTTAATAAAAAAATAGAAAGAAAGAAAAAAGAGCAATGGAGAGACATGACTTAGGGTGCAGAGGCCAAAAGGATGAGTTTCAAACGGAGATGACAGCCAGAATCTGTTAGCTGAATTGCTGCATTTTGTACGAATCTTTCCTTTTGTTTCCAAGCAAAATACCTTTGACTGTGGGTGTGGATTATTGAAAGCCTTGCATGCAGTGTTTGTTTTGCTTGTTTCATACGGTAAAGCAGACCATTAGTTTACTGAATTTCAGCCATTCTGCTCAATAGTCCACTGGCTGTATTTGTTGTCTACATATTTTTCTTAACATCTCTGTGGCAATAACTGAGAACTTGATGGGAGCAGTGCTAACTCAACTGCAAACACCAGAAAAAAATAGCTCAAAAGTTATTATGTGAGGTCAAAGGATGGTTACGATATAATTCTGAATCTCTCAGTAACATTACGTTCTATCCTTCATAGATATTCAAACTTTGTGTCTCACATATTTCCTATGGTGTTGTCTGTTGGAAACTCCCCCACTCTGGAGAAAAGTTTTGGCTGAATATGGCTTCTGTTTCAGGTCATTGAACCAGAAAAGATGCTCATTCAAGTTTCTTATGTTTGTACATTTTTAGTTCAGTACCCTCCTACATCCTTGATATAAAAGTAATGCAAGTGGAAATTTACAAAGATGTTCTTTTCACATAATAATAATAAAAAATGGTAAGATCGCTTGGGAGTCCATAGGCAGCAATTGACTTGGGATTCAGTTTACTGTTACATGAGGTACCTCCCGTGCATTTTAGAGCATCTGTACCTTCTTTCTTTATTTTTTACTGCAATCCTACAGGTGAGATTCAGATCCAGAGCTTGGAACCCTACATTGACATGCCTATCATAGGAATCCTGGGCCCAAACCTGTGAAAGGACTACCACTGTTTGACGTCCCAGAGTGAATTTTTGGCTATGCACATAAAGAGATCCAACCCAAAGGCTGCATCCCCAGCTCTATTCCTCCCAGTGGTCCATGTCCACGCTTTCACAGAGAGCTATCTCTGGAGCTAACAGACTATTTCTTCAGCACAATACCTGGCCATGGGCTTGCCTTCATCCTATGCAGAAGTTATTTAATCCTGAGATATCATCACATTTTTTGTGGCTTTTGAAGATGAAACTCCTGGAATTCACTTCAGGGTCATGCGACAACCTGCCAGAGTGGTGTTTCACAGTGTGACACCAAGGCTACTTGCTGCATAAGTGCAGCCATGGTAGAAAGGGTATAAAAAGATATTTAATGGTGCAACAACCATTGGGATACTGTCAGAGGACTAGGTAGGATAAACAGAGTTAGACTTTATGTAGATTTATCCCCATTGAGCTTTGGGAGCAGGTCCTAGAGGAAAGAATCTCTTCCATTTCACTATAGAGAACTCAGTTTACTCCAAAAAAGTCTTGGGAACAGATTAATACACAGGTAATGAGCATGAATGATGAGGGAAGCAGAATGTGAAGTGAATTGGGGATCTAAGCTATCAGACACTGTAGACACAGTGCCCTGACAGAAATAAAGACCAAGCAGTAGCTAAAAGAAAGACAATTTTGAGTGGATAACATGGATTATGGACTTGTAGTAGATCTGCAATCTACGTCTACTCATGAATGGAATGGATTTGAAAGCTTGATGAAACAAGATTACGTTCTCCAGATTCATAGACAGAGAAAATGCACTATACAGAGCAGCCAGCTATCACAGAAATAAATTTAGTCAGGCTGATAAGACACTGCCTTACTTTCATGGAAGTGCTCATCACAAAATTGTAGTTTCAGTGACTTAGTGCAGCACCTCAGCAAATCCAGTCATCGTTCTTTTCGTCTTATACACACTAATCACACAAAAATAAGGCAATCCATGTGTGCAACATGTCCATGTTGCATTAACAAGACAAATCTCAACAAGCACTTTGTTCCTACAGTGTGCTGTAAATGGTATGACTTGCTACCGAGCCTTTTAAAAACAGTTTGCAAAGTAACGGAGTCACCTGCCCAGAACTTGCTAATGGTCCAACCCAAACTGCAGTGTTATATGTTAGGAATGGTAATGCAATCCACTTAGGTTTATTAAATAAATAGAAAAGAAGAATCAGAAGGAATAACCTGGAAATAAGTCCATGGCAATATAGCTGTACTTGACAAGGAATATTGATTACTAAGGGGTTTCACATTTGTTATACACTAACACACTGAGCGCACGTAAAAAAGTGACAGCTCTGAAGTAATTACATAGGAATTGTCAGTGCATTCATTTGTGTTTGGGTTATTTCACTGCACTGGCATTTCTATAAATTATAGCATGTCACCTTAGATGTACACAGAAGTTAAATCATTTATCCTCCAACTAATCATTAAAACAAGAGCTAAAAGGACCCTTTCCAAGAATTTGGACAAAAGCCTTAGTAAAAATTTTTCATCCTGTAAGATTTGTTGCTGATTTTTTTAAGTTAATTGAAGTTAGATTTAATTTTTCTCTGGTCACAAAGGGTGAGGAAAATTCAAGTGCAACTTTCTTCAGTGCCCACATTTCCGAGATGTAAGCATTCAAAACTAGACTGAAATAAGATCAATTATTTTCCATAGGTCATTAGATAGTCAACTGATACTTGTAACCTGCATTCATGAGGCTAACTCTGCTGTCTGAGGTTGAAACAGGTGACTTGTAAGAGAAGGATTCATGAGATAAGATTCATGAACCATCAGGTACCTCAGTTAAGACCACTTGATTTATCTAGTCACCAGTCACAGTCTAGGACACACATTTTATTCAGAATATTATGAGCTAGTAAGAGACATATTTGAAGCACTTGCCTGTTGGAAAAGTACTAATATACTATTTGAAATTATGAGTATCCTTAGAGCTAAAACAATCTACTCAGGTAATAATTAAGCATCAGGTTAATGCTTTTTTAGAGAAGGAATTGAAAGCTCTGTAAAAGGTGGGGTTTTTTTTGATTCACTTCTAGAGAGGGGGAAAAAAAAAAAGAAAAGGAAAAAGAAAAGGGAAAGGAAAAAGCAATATTCCAGCATTGACATGAGCCAGCAATGTGCTCTAGGAGTGAAGAAGGCTAATGGAATCCTGGGCTGCATGAGGAGGAGCATTTCCATCAGGTCGAGGGAGGTGATCCTTCCCCTTTACTCAGGTCAGGTGAGACCACACCTGGAGCACTGTGTTCTGTCCTGGGCTCCCCAGTACAAGAAAGATACGGACATGCTGGTCAGAGTCCAGCAAAGGGCCACAAAGGTGATTAAGGGACTGAAGCATCTGTCCTCTGAGGAAATCCTGAGAGAGCTGGGACTGTTCAGCCTAGAGAAGAGAAAGTTTAGAGAGATCTTATCAATGTATATAAACAACTGGTCCTTAGTAACCTTCTCTAAGTCCCTACTTCTTGTGCAAGGGGGTTGTAGAAGATGGCCTCCAGCTGTCCCTTCCGATGTCAATCATTCTGTGCTTCTGTGAAAGGAAAGAAAAGGGAAAGAGAAAGGGAGAGAGAGGGAGTAGGAGAGGTTGAGTACAAGTTACCTAATTCCAACAGTCTGAAACATACATATTTTTTTCCACTAAAAGAAAAATACCTGTTATTTTGCTTTTTTAGTTAGCTCACAATATATTTTTGTAATATTTTGAGGTTCTATCAGAATTACAAACCTCTTAATTTTAATCAAAGACCTTTTTTTCCCCAAAATAAAATTGCAGGACTGCTTAGTTTATGCTCTTGAGTTTTTTCATGCTGCTATCCCGTTCTTTGTAAACAGCTCCATTAACAAAAGTATTGTCCATGTCAGTGACTTGTGCTTGTATAATACACCTCTGATACTTAATTTTTTTCAAGGTTAAGTTTCTGAACAGTAGAAGAGTCTACAGTGGAAGAGATGTTAAATTTATGGTGTCTATGATTCATTAGTTTAAAAAGAAGTTTCTCAGTGATGCATAAGCTGCCAAATCTGGAGATGTAACCAATCCTGCATTTTGTGTGTGATTCCACCTAACTTTTTTTTTTTTTTTTAATTCACATTAGGGAACAGATTCCCACAATATTCCCCTCAATAAATTTAAAAACAGGTTTCAAGATGCTATTTTCAAACACTAAACCTTACAGCTATGTTAGATGTTTTCTTTCCATAGTGAATATGTTAAACTGTTATAAAGTACATGTATGAGAAAAGTGAAGCATTGTTGCAGAAGCAGTGTTGTAGAAAAACTGTATGTCACAGCTCACTCATAATTGGAAAATAAAAGGACAGTTTTCTCTTCCCAGTCTGATCTTGCTGACAGTAGCTGAGAAAGATATTTCAGAGTTAAGCTGACACACACGCTAAAAAACACTAGTTCATAATAAAAATCCCATGGTTGTTTCTGAATTTAAGGTAGGATTTTAATTTAGCAATAGATAAATTTTCAAATGGAGCTAGATTTTCAATTTGCTTCAAGGCTGAGGAGTTTACATGATTATGAAAACTCTCTCTAGAACATTGCCATTTGCAAAACGAGGCTTAAATGTTCATGACACCATCAGTGCTCATCTTCCATGACAGCCAATGTATATTTTATATGTTGAACTGGAGGCGTATCTGGATTCCTTGATTAGAGAGGATTTGAGATGAGGCTTCTAGTGTTTTTCTGTTCTGGATAGGCCAAGCAGCACTGATTGAATGGCGTTTTACCATGTTTTGGCCTCTGACAAATTATGAAAGAGAAAATGGGTATTAAAGGACAGTTAAACTTTGTACACATTACAGAATGGAGATTATTATTTCCAGCTTTGGACAATGGTTCAGACAAGTTTGTAGCTCATTAATTTCTGGCTGTTTCTGTACTTGATCCAGTTCACAGAAATTCAAGTAAGCAAACTTTAAGAGACATGAGTCACGAGACAGTTATGTATAACTTCACTTTTCCTCCCTGCTTGCAACATCAGTGATTCTACCGGGAGCACCACAGTCAACTATGGACCAAAAAGAAGATGTTATATTTACTTCTAAATGCCAATAATGAACCAGCATGATCCAGTGCAATGAAGAGAGGCAATTGTTTTTGAAAGGATAAGAAAAGACTCTGTTTTGGGCTTTATTATTTATTAAATACTTTTAATAAGTTCTTGCCTCAGTGGCCACCACTCCTCATGTGTCTTCCACAGTGATCCCTGGGGTGTATTTCTGTAACAGTCAAATCTCTCCAAAGGTCTTCTGTTTTTCTTTCTACTGAGTGAATTTGATAGTCAATTTTGAGAACACTTTAACTCCCCATTAACTATTGCTAATTTACAAGAGAACTCCTGTGGAAAACAAACAAACAAACAAGCCCATAATTTGATGCAACACCGGTCTGGAATACCAAACAAAGTCATTAGGAACAGCACAACTATTCAGAATAGCAAACACAGGTGATTTGGAAGAAGGGGCAATCAAACAAACACCAGAGATATATCATTCTCTGAGACAGCTAGCATTATTTCCTGCATTTATTAATATTCCTGTAGGGTTCAGAAATATATTATGAAAAAACTCATACGCAAAGACAAATTTAAAGTTCATGCTTAAGAATTCTGATGTGCAATAAATAAAAAGATATAGTTCATCCTTTTTCTCAACTCATCCATAGGGACAGAATTTTAGAATCTAATGCCTTTCATGTAAAGGAATTACACATAGCAAAACTAGCCAAACTCCTCTACACGTCCTTTTCCACACTTGAAAAATTCCTCCCACTCTGCTTTATGAGCCAAATCATTCTGCTGCAAACAGAGTCTATAAGGGTTGGTGAGTAAGAGGTTTGTATTAGATCCATTTTCACTCCTGAGATCCACCTCCAGTCTGCAGATTTCTTTGTTGTGGCCAGCAGTGGTAATGCAAACCTCACTAGTCCTAAAATACTTCTTTTCCCTTCTGTTTTTTGAAGGAAAAAAAAAAAAAGCAATAGCATGGAGAATTCTGAAAACCCATTATATGTGCACTCTTTGTAATTAATGGTCATTTGTTCTACAGAATATAGAAATATTTCTTCTGTGTCATCACACCTTTAAATGTTGCATTTAATGTAAAACCTGAATGGCTGATTAACACCTCATAGTGTGAGACCTCATTGTACAAACAAGGACGACTTTATTTCAATGAGCTTATACTCTAAGTAAAATACTGTTGTTATGAAATTTGCATGACTATTTATAGCCATATAATTTCTAGTGTCTTTGGAAAAATTAATCAAGCTTTATAGCTAAGGTTTGCAAGAAACAAAAAGACCAATATGCTGCACACTCCTTAGGTGGATCAGAATTGGCTGACAGATAGTAGGGTACACTTTGTGCTCCAGGGAGCCCCTGCCACCAAAAAAAAATGAAGGATGTTACCTCAAAAATATAGGATCTAATATTTATGGAACAGAGGACTGAAAAGTTTGGGAAGGGGTTTCAGTGTAATGTATGGGAGCACTAAACAAAATTATTACCAGCTTGGAGGATTTAATCATCTGGCATATTCAAAGATGTTTAAAAGACATCACCCTGCCAACAGGATCTAGTGAAGCGAAGAAAGGAGGAGGAGAACTAAAGCTCTCCTACAGGACTTTTTTTCAGTTTGCTGGCAAAACCAAACTTGTTAAATTACATTATCTCAAGTCAACCTCAAATATATCTGTCATCCCCAAGCAAAATATTTATTGTGTGCTTTTTTTTTTTTTTTGAGGGGGGGATTCTAGTTGAATGTCCTTTTTATCATTTTTACCTGCATTTTGAAAGAATCATTAGTTTGAAATGAAAATTTAGTACATTTCACTCTGAGTTTTTAACAGAAAGAAAGATTTTGCCTTTCTTTAAATGTTCCTTTTTTTTCTACCTAATGCTACTTGATAAATTTGTTATTCTATTTGAATTAATAACTTCTGTTGGGTCTTACCTGTGGGGTAAGCAATTGCTACATCACAGTCTCATCAGCTAAACAGTACCCAGCAGAACGGAACAACAGGTTTTCAGCTCAAAAAGACAAAGGCCAGTTCTTCCTGTATTTGCTTTGGATCACTCCTGCAGTGGGACAAAACTAGTCAAACTGACTCCTTGATCATCCTTTCTATGCAGATAAATCTCCCTGGGGAGCAGGGCTGGTATAATCCCAAAGCCACTTCTCTCGTCTTTGTCAGATCAGCTCCCAAGGGTCATGAGTTGACAGGAATGAGTTGAAGGACACGTTAAGCTGTCCTAAACAATACCTATCCATGACAAAAAAAAAAAAAAAAAAAAAACAGCTCAAATATTTTTCAGTCCAACCTCTAATCACTGGGATTTGAACTTTTCAAAAAACAACCATACACAAAAAAAAAAAAAAAAAAAAAAAGCATAAAAGTGGTTGAAATTCATCTTTGTTCTCAGTCTTTAATGCTGTGTTGGGCACAAACAGGCCAAACTACAGAGTCCAGACATCAGTTGTCTGTCAGACACAAATCCCTCTCCCAGCACATTGCCTTTCTCAAGGGACCACATGTGTTGCATCTGTTGTACCTGGAGTGCAGTCCTTTGGTTTTGATATGACATCTGTTTCCACAGCAACCAACGGGGAAATAACTATAGGTAATATAAACTACAGAAGCAGGATTGCTTCTAAATGAAATGTTTTTTAAAAGTTTCCCCAAGGCTGTCAGCAAACTCTAATCTTTTTAATGTTCTTCAGTTCCTAAGTGGAGGAGTGACAAAAAATTCCAACCTGCAAATCAAATTACAAAAGAGAAAGAAAAATAAGTTGACTTTCATCTATATAGACATGCACTGAATGTCAGATACCAGGCAGAATTCAGTCTCCAATAAGCTTCAGTTTCTTATTTCCCAGCTATTATACTATTAAAGGTTATCCTATCACCTGAGGAGGTACTTTCATATTGAAATTATAAATAAAACCATCATGGTTCACTCTAGGATATGGAATTTTCAGAGCAAACATACTACTTGCAGTAATAAGAGCGAGTATGGCATTTATTCTCAGGTATATTGGCAAAGCCTCATACTTCAGTCATGAGGACATTTCAAGAAATTAATTATTGCCTATTTATTTATTACAGTAACATCCTAAGCATTCCCAAATATTAGAAGAATCAATTACTTGAGCTATTTAAGACCAAAAGTTTGGTGTAAAGATGTTCTTATTTGCCTTCCACATAATACAATTCATGTTACATCGGCCAATCATTTATGTAAGTATGACAGCTTGCATTTAAATACAAGTTTTACTGCTAGGGACATAGCTGCTGTTTGGCAGTAGTACACTGCCCCAGATATAGCTGGAGCCTGCCATAGCCAGGAACAGCACCCACCTTTGCTAACAATGACACCTGACGCGAACAAATGTGTGCAGTCCTTAACTTCAGAATTTTGCCTTCTTGGAGAAGGAAAAAAAAATTTCAAGAGCATCTAAGCCTCCCTCTGGGAAATTTCTTAAGGCTACATTTGAATTTATCCTTTCTAGGGACAGCACTCATTCAAGTTCTGTCTTAGAGGGGGATATTTTCTTGACAGAGAGCCTGAGGTATCTCATAGGACTAAAAATCTCGAATGTAAACTTTTCCAGCACATTATTGTTCACCTTATAAACTCACTGTGTTGTTAGGACTGCTGTTAGACACAGTCCCTGCCAGAAAGAAAGAGTGTTTTGATATAAAATAAAAAATAGTAGTGGAGAGAATAGTGGATAAAGGTCATTGCGTTAAGACTTGTTTGTTTATTTTGGCTATTTCAGTTAAGCAATTCCATAGAACTTCATTAAAACACTGAAAAATGTTAAAAAAAATAAATCAAAAAACCAAACAAACCAACCCAAACTGTGATGCCATTTGTCATTCTAGCCATTAATTCTGGCGATTTCTGAGATATAGCAGGTTTTGATGAGGGATGAGGGAGCAGGGAGGATAATGGTGTACCATTGTGACATTTCATTATTCTGTCCATTTCCCAATTCAATAAACTTTACAAAAAAAATAAGCCTCAAAAGCTCCCTATGAGGTAGGGTAGCACTGTTATTCCAATTTTGTGATAGGAAAACGAGACAAAGCGGGTTAAAGTGAACAATACAGAGACTGAAGTCACATTAAAACAGTGTGGCTCAGCTTCAGAATGAAGCCCACCTAGGTCCTGCTCCTTTCTTTTAATAACATTACTGTGCTTGCTTCATAAAGAGCCCTGAATATGTTACAGAAATTGCCTTTCTTCTGTCACTGCATGGGTTGCCACAACATGCTGAATGCAAACAGGTATGATTCCAGGGAACTGAATCTATAGCCATATCATTCAGAGCACAGGGATAGGAACACTTGATGAACATGGGCTTCAAGGTGTTTCCCTCACCTGGTCTCTTCATTTGCCTCACAATACTTAATTCTTTCACAAAGATTGAATATGTTCAGACAAACAGGTGAGTGAAGCTTTTAACTTTTCTGCTCTTCACCAACTGTTCTTCCGTTCCACTGAGTTTTCACTTACTGCATTTCTAGACTGACTATGAAAGTGTGGGAGGTGCTGAAAATCACCTGAAAGTATGGAAGAATCATAAAAAAAATAAGAAAGAACCGAGAGACTGGCACAACTCACAGAAGGCATTCTCTCTGCTTCATAAGTTTGATTTGAATTATTATGAGCCCAGAGCTCTCAGTCAATGCCAGAATACAAAATTAGGACTGTGGTTAATACAAAAAGCAGCCAGAGGGCAATGCTTCATCTTTTTCTTAGGATTTTGTGCTCAGCAAGGTTACAAAGGGGGTGTTCATAAATAAAACGCTTTATCTTCCTCTTTGGGCTATTAAAAGGACAGGGTCACTGCGATAATAATGAGATCTGGACTTGTGAGACTTTAGGAAAAGCATTTTACATTGTAGAAGCACGCTGAAAAGCTTTAAGAAAAGGATGTATCTGATGAATATTCTGAAGTCACCCTTGCTGTTCCTAAGGCAGGAGACTTACAAAAATACCTTAACAACACCTTTTTTTAAAAAAAAAAAAATAAAAGAAGGCTTATCTCTCTCTTGGACAATAAATCCAAGGCTTATTAGTTTTATTTTGAATCATAAGGGCAAGATATTTATTTCCTGTTTTAAAAAGGAGAATATAGGGAAATAATGTAGTTTGAACTTCATTTGCAATGTGACTACAAGGAGCAAATCCTCAGCTCATCTGCTTGCTTTGGAGATAGGCTAAAGACAATTTTAGCCTTAGGGAATCCTGCTCCAAGATGCTGAGATCCACAGTTTCACCAACAGAGCTGACAAGTACTAGTTTTCTGTACAGTCAGATGACCTGCAACTACTTGGCCTTCCAAACACAGTCAACTGTCCTTACCTGCCTTCCTACCCTGTACAAGCAGTCAGATCGACTCTGAATTTTCTCCTTCTGGCAGAAATTTTACTGAAAGACTGCTGTAAATTCCTTGGGTCTAGCACTTCACATCGTGTGTAAGTGCCCTGAAAGATGGCAAGTTAGTGAATAATACTATTCTAGTGAAGCTGTTACAAGGTTGTATTTGTAGTAGTGTGCAAATGCCTCACTGTTGGAGGTCATGCATATTAGCAAGCACAACAACGCAAAATCAGTTTTGTTTACTCCCTGCCCCCACTTCAGCAAATTTTACAGACTAAGAATCAGAATAAAAGGAGTAGAGGAAAGGAAAGCATAGAAGCAATTTCCTGGGACAGCTTAATATTATCTGCCTGGAGCAGAACCATAGTGTGCATCATGCCCTATCTGATCTGACACGCTAACGCTACAATACAGGCAGGTGAAGTTCATTACATTTTGACTCTGGACCTGAGTGCTACCAAGGTACATGTACTAATTGAAGCTAGGGCCCTTACTGGTATTCCCAAACAGCACAGTGAATGTGCATCATTCATTAGCCCTCATCTTCAGCTCTGATCAATGTATCTCAAGGTTTACTGTAAACCCCACCTACCATGTAACTTGAATGCTTACTGGATGTATGTATACAACAAACTACTTCACCCTCAGCCTTTTCCAGGTTCCAGGGATGTGTTAAGTCTTCATTTCTCTAGTTAGAGAAAACTGCTTGAAGTATTTATCACTCCAAAATATGTTTTATTGTCAGAACAACATTGTCAGCAAGGGGGAGTTGATACCACATGCAGTCTTTAAATTGGTCAGCAAGGAATTCAACACATTCTGAAGTTTCAGGGTCTGTCCACAGCCTAACACCATATCTCATTGTTTTTAGCCTCAGGGCAGTAAAGCACAATGGGGACCTTTCTCAAATGGGAACTTTCTAGATCATGTGGAGGCCTTTGTGCAACTTGTGCAGTGCTGCAACCTTATACAACAGTTCTTTCCATAGCTACCTTAATTTTCAGCACTTAGCATAAACTGCTCTTCAGAAAAGTTGGAAGGATCTAAATGATGAGGTAGATTTTCAACACCACGTAAGTTATTTCCTAAATGCTTATAATTATGTATTTTTTAAGGAAGAGGGGGGGTGAGAAAGGAATAATTAGAATATGACAAATTATTCATCAGTAACTCCCCACGCTAATGAGACATTTCACTAGGCAGTTAATTATACCAGAATGATTAGTGCATCCATACTTATGCTGACACATCTGTAACATGAAAATCAGGTTGTTCAGAAAAATCTGATGCGGTTACTAGACTTCACCAATTTAACTCAGTGTCTCAAAAACATTTCAATGTCTCATCTAAAGGATTTGCACAGCTTAAGTTAATTGGAGATAAGTTTATTCATCAAAACTTCTTTAATTTTCCACATCTAGCTTCTGAGGGATTTTTTATTATTTTTGATAAATGATGCAACACTGAAAAGTAGTCACTTCCTACCCTTAATCAGAGCAGAAAGTAGGTTACTGCTCTGCATCCCATAAAATACAAGAATAACCTCATTAAAGATTTGGTATTTGGTATAATTCGGTGACAGTTTTGTACATCACCAGAGCTGGATTTCATATTAAGTCTTCCAAAGCATGTTGCAACAGCTGAGCTACAGATTAAGAACTGGATGCCTTGGGGCAAACTAATCTGATTTCTTTTTGGTATCATCGATCATTAATATTTTTCCCCAGAGACTGGCTCTCAGATCCATATGGAGCTTCAAGGATGCATGAACGCTGCATTTGGCTCTTCTCCTGTGCAGTCTTTACCAAAATAGCCCCAGTGGTGAAGAAGGTCTTGGGTATCTGTTCCCTCTGGAGGTAAATGTAATGTAAACAACCCTTAATCTGTCATGCCCTCTTTCTTCAGTTACTCCAGTCACTGCTGGTGCTTTAGGTCTCAGTTTTACTTCCCTGTTTAAAGGTTACAGAGATCAAGTGCAATGTCTTTGTAGTGAGCCTGACACAAGAGCAACAACTCAGAATCACCCTAGGACTGCTCCACAGCTCCAAGCCCCTGCTAATGTCCAAATTAATACTCCACAGACTGTCCTGAATGTGAGTTTTTTCATTATAACAACTTGTACTACTTACCATTTGGCACTGAGTTCACTTTATACAACATCCAGTTGTTCTCTTCCCTTGGCCAAAATTCATGTGTGTATCGGTGACAACAAAAAATGAGCCTCTTATTTCCCATCCTACTGCACAGGATGGAAAATCCACAAATGCATGGAGGTGCACTGGTAGGTGAAGTGAGTGGCTGCAGAGTAGCTGTGTATCTGGAGAAGCAGAGTTGTCCATTACACTGAAATCAACAGGTATTTTAAAAAGTCACTTGTGACAATTTTATAAAGATCTTCAGAGTATTATAATTCACCCAGGTCCATATTTCACGGATTGCAGGTGAAGTGAACAAAGTACTATTGTTTCTTTAACTGCAGCTAATAGCTTGTGATATTATCTTGGTGGCAGGGACAGGAACTGCAGTTGTTTTTACTCGGGAGAAAAGGTTTGAGGTAACAAAAGTTGGGAGTGGTAACACTAATTAATTCCACAGAATTAAATGGTGGTGTCATTATGGAACCTGCGGTTTGAAATACAATGGATGAGGCTTTAGAGGGCCTCAAAAGCTTTTCCTGTGTTTTTTTTTTTTGTTTTTTTTTTTTGTTTTTTTTTTTTGTTTTTTTTTTTTGTTTTTTTTTTTTGTTTTTTTTTTTTGTTTTTTTTTTTTGTTTTTTTTTTTTGTTTTTTTTTTTTGTTTTTTTTTTTTGTTTTTTTTTTTTGTTTTTTTTTTTTGTTTTTTTTTTTTGTTTTTTTTTTTTGTTTTTTTTTTTTGTTTTTTTTTTTTGTTTTTTTTTTTTGTTTTTTTTTTTTGTTTTTTTTTTTTGTTTTTTTTTTTTGTTTTTTTTTTTTGTTTTTTTTTTTTTTTTGCCTGGGAGTAAAGGATCATGTAAAGCACATTGGACAGGGTTTTTTATATTGCATCTGTGCTATAACCTGGGAGACCAGGACAGAAAATCTTTTGTACTTTACAGGCCAGTGCCTACTTGCCACCAATTTAAGCTCAATGTTACATACACATGGTATCAAAAGGTAGAACCTAAACAGAGGCTGCCCACAAGTCCCAGATGTTTCTGTGGTAGAAACACATCTGGGAGGTTAGCCAGATGTGTGATCTTTCCTAAAAGCAAATGGCCTCAGAGGTGGGTGTTTCATGAGGCCAAGCACAAGCTGCTTGCACTGCAAGAAGGTATGCACTCGCCCACCTAAGCATGCCTAAAGCCTGCCTAAAATGACTCATTAAGTATAGACTTACTCTCATTTTACATGGAGAGCTCGGATTTAAGTATAAGCTCTGCTCTAGACTAGAAGCAGAGCAGAGCTGCTGTTGCTTCTCTCCAGGGCAGGGCCAGCAGCAAAGAGGTGAATGTTTGTACGGCCTTAGAAGATCCCATATTTTGGAGATTCAGTCTGAGCACTAGCATATGATGTTGTCCCTGCCCATAAAAAAAGGCCAGCAACTTTATTCATGGTTTCAATCCCTGATAAACAGAAAACCACACCAAAATATTGAAGGCATATTTTCTCAGAAAGACCTTTCTACCTTTTTCTTGGTCAGTGTGAGAACATCTGTGTGTTGGGTTGTGTAACATGGAGCACAGTAACATACTGACCATGTGACAGAGCATTCAGTTTTGGAGTGGGGTAAGGGTCTCAGTCATTTTGGATAGCCACTTTCCAGGGCTTCAGAAATCTGTCAGCTACGTCTGACATTTGACATTGCAGCGCAGGAGAGAAGTCACTGAATCACAGCTCAAGTGTGTGAGTTGTGGATGTCCGACCAGAAAGTACAAGGTGGGAACAGCTGAGGGAGTCTCTCCAGAGAGCCCAGGAACCTTCACCAGTTGCCACATGTGCATGTTCCATGACATTAAAGCAAACTTGCTGTCAGTGGCAGACCATCCAGGCTTCCCATAGGGGCTAGGATTGCATTCTGAAACTAAATTTTCTAGGTGCATTTTGGTTGAACTGCCTTGGAGTAGATAGGATCAAAACAGACCAGAAGCCAGGAGGGAGCTGCAGGGAGATAAGACCAGAAAAAGAAATATCTTTATTTTTTTCTTTTAAACCTGAGTGGCAGTTTTGCCTTCTTGATGGGAAAATATCAATCAGTCTAGGTGATAGAGCCAAGTAACAGAATCTACTATGTGAGCTTTAGCAATGTAATAGGGAAAATTTAATCCCCAAACCAACTTTACTTTGTCATAAGTGAGCTATATTGTATTTTGAGTTTACAACGATCAGGGATTATCCTCCAAATAAATAATAAACTAACATCCTATATCTATGGCAAAAGTTAGAGTCTTAATGTATAAATTGGAAACAATGACCTTGACTCTTCTTTCTCAGAGGTGCAGCCAAAGAAAAGAAAAAAGAAAATGGGTTAAGTCCATAAAGTTACTCTTAGGAAAGTTAAAGTAAGAAAAAAGAGAATCAGAGCTGAGGTACTTCTTATTTCTTTTTCTTATTTCTTTTTCAGATATTACACTAGCTTTTCCTCTCTCCTTGTCCTTCCCTAGTTAGCATCCCTAATTTTCATGCAGAGCCAGGTCCGGTCCATGGTAAAATCTTTCCATCAGATCCACACAGTATACTTGCAGCCTCAGCCGGGGAAATGGATTGAAGGATTCAGTGAGACCACAGTGTGTTTAAATCCCTGCAAAAGAGAGAGAAAGAAAAGCTGATAAAACAAAATAATGACCATATCCCTCCTGTTAGGTAACAACAGTTACCCTAGGGCTGGAACATTTCTGTCTAGAATATAAATGCCAGGAGATCTCTTCAAGGGTGTTTTTGTGATGATAATGAAAATACTAAAACCACAGTTTCGCTATTTTTGTTCTCACACACACATTTCCTTCATGTAGAGGAAAAAATCAAATTATCCCTTTCTGTGACTGAAAACAACTGATTTACTGCAACTTAGCAAGTCTTTGCCCTTCAGGTGAGTGCTGATAATTCAACATGTTCATAGTCACATTTGTTTAAACCACCTCTCAGCTTTCAGTTGAGCTGTAGATCTGGGATCTGCAGGAAATATTACTTTTCCCTATTTGCCATTGTCTTCCAAATACTTCCTTAATTAATTAATTAATTTTGTTGTACAGGTTTACTGCAAATTCCAGCACATACGTAGCGAAATCAACCATTTAAAACAATGTCAGTGTTAACAAGATGATCCGTTTCATCCTCTTATAGAAGCTAATGAAGCATTATGAATTTATTGTGATGGAAAGACAGTGTCTGCTTGCAATTAGACTGATGAGCAGAGTTATTCTCATGAGTGGGTGCTTTAAAGTAATTATTTTCATTCGTTCTTGGAAAAAAAAAAAGGAAAAAAAAAGATAAAAAATAAAAATAATTTAAAAAAAAAGGCTGTATCTATGCACAAAGCTTTGATTACCTAGCATGTGAAAACACATTCTCAAAAGGATGTTTCTAATTATTGTCTTACAGGAGAGAAAGAAACTAACTACTGCCTGGGAGACCTTCGAGTCGACCTTTTGGAGCTTAAAATGGGAACTCAGTTTTAAGTAATTGTAACAGTGTATAGCATTTGTGAGATTACATAAATTTATCCATAACTGTCAATATGCAGGAACAGTCTAGATCAGCACTGTAGAATTTTTATTTCTTTCCAGTGTCCACAGCTCTAGGCCTATTTCACTTCAAGGAGGTTTCTCCCACCCATAGCCACTACCTTGATTCTTTTATTTTATTCTTATTTGACTTCTGGAATATGTGAAGGACCCTTAGTAGTCTTCTTAATAGCGCTTCATAAGGTGACAGCATCAAATATCCTTTGCTGATCTGAGATCTTTCAGTACTTCCCTGACCTTCAGATATCCTTTTAAAAAAACTTTCTACAACGCCTTGGTAGTCATCCTCCTGTGGCCTTTAAATAACAGCCTATCTAGCAGTACTCTGGTTACAGAAGTGAAGAATGGGCTATGCCAGCCACCCTGTGCTCTCTCTTAATTACTTTTTCACAGGATTTTATTCTGTAGCTCTAGTGATCACAACCTACAATTCAAAGGGATCTGGGTAGCTTTTTAGAATCAAATACTTGTATACTTCTCTATGTCCACTCTCTGTTAGCACACAGATGAAGTGCTATCTGCAAAGATATCTTTCTGTACCGTCATCAAGGTTTGCTATTTTCCCATAATGTATTTGAAATATTAAACAACATTCCTATGGCCAAACAAGGAAGGAGCTCTGCTGATATGACCTGCTTTGTTACTTTCAAGATGTCAGCTACCTGTCTGAGAATGATTTCACCTTATGGGAAAAATAAATTGATTTCTTTTTATATATGTATTTCATTGGTTTGTTTCCTTACTAAGGCAAAGGAATGTAATATTTGCTCCTCCAGCGAACTCAGAGCTTACAAGCTCTGCTGGATCTTGTTTAGCCTGCTCAGAACGATTATTTTCTGTACAACTTTTGCTTTTGTCTCTACTGTATGAGGACAGAAGCTACCCTAAATCCTGACCTCTAGATTAGTTGGGTTCTTTTGGTCTCCTCTCTTTCCTTGAACAGTTCCATTTTTTTAATTCTAAGAAAATGCTTTTTTGATGAAACCATATTTTCATGCCCCCAAAACTGTTTTTTTTTCATGTCCACTTAATTACCTATTGTTCTAACCTAAATGCTTTTGCCATTTTCAGGGGTTTTTTTTCTCACTCTAAGTTTTTATGCTCCCTTCCATAGTGATTAAGCAAATAATAGCTCCAAATCTGGCACCTTTACCTCCAATGAGATACAGAGTGTGTGAGGTCTATAGAGCAGAATGCCATAAAGTGCTTTTATTACCCACCTCCAATAAAAATTGTTTAGGCCTGGGGACTTCTTTTTGGTTAAGCAAATGCCCATTTCTTATGAAGAATTAACTCTTAAAAGCCTATACGTCTTCAGAGATATTTACTTCTATCTCAAAATGTAGTGTATTAGCAGAACTTCAGTTAAAACTGTCAGATATGGAAGCCTTGTGGGTGATCTGCTGCTTTCAGCTTGTTTTCATTTGCTCACAGCCCTCTCATATTTTATATCTACAAAGTGTAGTACTCAAATGTCAATACTACAATTTCGCATTTAACAGCTTCTGCCCAAGTTAATGGAAAGCTGTTTAAGAACAAGCTATTTTCGAAAATAAAGCTGGCTTTTCTGTCTGTTTTTTGGTTTTTTTTTTCTTGACTTTTATTACTTATAATCTTCAAGAGAAACACAGTTTTAACTTTTCCCATTTCTCTTCCACATTACAAAAGAGTTCCAGCTCTGGTGGGAGTTTTAACAGCTTCATTCAACATCTTGTTCCCCATCACTCACTCAGAGCCAAGTCATCCCACTTTTATTGTCTGAGGGCTAACTCGTCAGCCCCATATAACACAAGACCAGCTCGTGTTGTGAACCAGCTAGTTTTAAAAGGCTCACATCAGTTCCCTTGAACAGTGTCACACTCCACACAGAGGAAAAGTTAATATTTTACTATGCATCTGAGTGCTTGTTTCAGAATCTTATGGAAAATGTACTTAATAATTATACAGTGCTTTTTGTCTTCAAAATTATTTACAAAAAATAGCTGGAAATCATCCTTAAAAGGGATGCATAAATATTAGCCCTATTGTAGGCAGGTAAATGAAAGCACAGAGATGAGATGTGCCCCGACCAGGATCACACTTAGCCATGTGTAAGCTGACAGAAGATGGGAGAGATTATTTTGACCCCAGCAGAGACCTGTTGAAAGCAAGCATGGCACATGAGGGGAATTCTAGCAAAAACGTTGATCATGGAGGGGGAGGATTGGCGTTTTCATCAGATCTTTTCTAGGGTAAAGAACAAAAGAGTTTTCTTCTTTCACATAACCCGTATTCAAGTGCCAGTAGTCCTAGCAGAGGTGTTATTCCATCCATAACACATACTTTTTATCTGCAAGCGACAGAGCATTGCCCAAGCACAAATCAGTCATGCAGTATCTCTCACACAGTTGTTGACTGATCTATCAGTTGCCAAGATCTCTATGCAGTGACTGAGAAAACACAACAGAAACACACTCAACCCCCAGGCAGCAGGTTCCGTCCCTATAATTTACCATAGAACAGATGTGAACTCGTCCTTTTTCCACCAAAAACATACACACTCAGGCTCTATCTCCCTTGTCTTGACCCAGAAAAAGGTCTCGCAACCCATCTCTGCTGAAAGCTGCTCTTTGCTTACCTTAGACTACACTTCACACAAGAATGGCAAGGAACTTTCCTGTCCTCTCCATTAAGAAAACCAGCATGTCATTAGATGGCTTGATGTCAATAAAGGCTAGCAGGCCAGCAGTTCTGCCCTTGTCATTATATGCCAGCACATATTTTTTCAAATAGGTAAAATTCAGGTGAATTATAAAAATAAACCCATTTTAAAATACTTTGCCTCTTCAGCTCTGTTAAGAAAAGAAATCCAATTTTACAAATGGGTCTCATTTATTAATTAACTCACTATGTACCAATTAATGTTGAAGTGGCGGTGGTCAAAAGTTTGCACTTCAATCTAAGGAGTTCAATGAAAGGACACTTTTTCCCTATAATCTATTCTGAATCCAACTTGGATCCTTAGCGAGCATTTTCACTGTGTAAAGGATCTCTTTTTCATGTGGAGATGAGTCACATGCTTCCTGACTTTGGTGAAGTCATCTTTGGGAGACGTCGAGGGGATTCCCCATGGGAAGACACAAACCTTGCTCATATCAAGGCAGGAGCTTCTGCTGTAGCTGCTCCCATGTGTGAGATGTGTAGGTCACTCTCCTCTGCTCCATCTCCTGAGTACTATGATGTTCTTAAGTGCTTAATGATCCATCCTGAGGTCTCTTCCCTTTAACCACAAATGTCACAATTTGCCAATGGTCCAAAAGCTACTTGGGGTGGGGGAGAGTAGAAAACATCCAAAGGTGTGTGGTGGCAGATGCACACAGACAGTGACTTTACATGAGTTTTAGTCTCCATAGGAAAACAGGATAACTGCCCAAGTGAATCTTTTTCTATATAACTTACCCTAAACCAACATATTTATTTTGGACTCATTTCTCAGCATTAACTAACATGTACACACACTAACACTATACACTAAAGAGTGTGCAATATTCAATATTTTATTATATTTTGGGAGTTCTATTCTCTATTTTCCAAACTCTATTTGCCACAACTTTATTCCAGTTTGAACATTAAAAAAACAAGTCCTCTTCAGTTGGATACTAATGCAAAAATGCAATCTAGAAGTTCATCTTGCTTTCTTTTTTTATTTTTTTTTTTTAAATAAAAGGCAACCCCAGGGCAATATTGGCTCAGTATTCATAACTCTATCTGGCTCCACATTTCTTCTGTCCCATTTGAAAACACAGATATGCCAAACAGTATTCTTCTTTAAAAGAAACAACAGACCTTCTGTCATACACTAACAATATGGGGCACACAGTCAATTCCAAGAATTGCCAAATGCCTCCAACTCCACAAGTGCTACACCTATAGTAGCAATGAGGGAATTCTACAGTTTCACAAACTAGAGATCAAAACAACATCAGAAAGAATCATGGGTTATTTTTTTTTAACTTACTGAAGGAATTTCAATGAATTTATGAAACACAAAAGTTTTCCAACATACGTCTTGTGCTAAGCATAAACTTCTGGGCTGTTTTTGAAAGCCCTGTAGAACTATAAACTCTCATTGAATTCAGCAGGTGATCACAGTCATTTTTTTACTTATTTCTGGGCCAAATGAAGGGCCTCTGGATTGTCTTTGGTGAGAGCTTCAGGCATTATATGGCTGTAGCGACCGGACTGTCACACACTGGAGAGGAAAGAATTTTTTTTCAGCTGTGAAGTCACCAGAAAAACAGTAAAGAATGGGATAAAAGCTACTGAACACTTGCTGCAACCTATTTTGTGTGGAATTGTGGATCTCTCTTCCTACAGAAGCAACAGTAAGAAAAAAATATCTCACAACTGCTTCACCTACCTCCCCACTATTCAGAAAGCAAATGGACACAACACCCTACAAACAAGAAGTGCTGTGTTGGTAAAAGAAATTTTGAAAACCCCAGCAGCAGGTGACAGTACGTTACTGTGGAGATTAATTGCTTCTCATGCTTCCAGAAAGTCCATTAAGAAATCTAATCTACAAAATGGGCTCTCCTACACACATTACTTGTCCATTAATGCTCTGAGAGCATTTAGCAATTAGGCAGCATGGGTGATAACATGTGCTATCCTTGTGAAGTAGTGGGAGCAGGATTTCCATAATATTTTTGCATTGAAGAAGAAACAGCATAGCAACATGAAGTACAGCAGCAAGTAGTATATTTGCACAGTCTGGCCAGTGCATCACAAGAGCCTGAAAAAAATAAACCACTGAATTGAAATAATTTCTTGGTTCCCTTTGGTTGGCTTTCCCCTCTTTGCCACTTTCCATTTCCATTATACTGATCTCTACTTTTCCCTCTCTTTTGCATTACCCTCTCTTTCTTCCACCATTTCTTCTGCCCTTGCTCTTCTCTTAATCTTTTTGCTCTGTTTAATGACACTACGTTTATCAGCATTTCTTGACATCACTCATGTCTATTGTATAGTCATTTACCACCATTTGTGTTTGGAGAATTTTGTTCCTTTCTCCTTCTGGGACTTTAATCCTGAATTTTTTCTCTCTTGCCTGCTCAAACTTATCTGAATTGCACCCCATGGGTAAGTTTTTCATCCTGTGATACATCAAAGGAATACAATGGGACCTTTTATCAGCACAGAAAGCTAAAATAGTGTAGGGATATATTTCTGGTAAAGAATTTTCCTTCAAAGTACTCTCTCTCTTGCTCCATCCCCCCATATTTTTGGCTCCATCCCACCTCCTGTGCAGCATTTATAAGGTCGTCTCATCTGGCCCTTTTTTCCAGGCCTTTAGCTTCTGCTGGCATTTAACTTGATATTGATAGCACTTCCCTGGCACCTCTCTAGCACAATTATACATGACAAAATGCATTAAGGATTTTCATTTTGGGCAGCTGAGTCTCCACAGCTATTCATGATTTGGCATCTCTTTGAAGCTTGTCAACAAGGCTACCAATTATGATGATGGTGGGGTTTGTGATGTGTATATAACATCTGTCCAGTAAAAACTGGAAAGTCACCAGCAAATTTCTTGCAGTCTATAGCAATTAAAATCTAAATGGGTTCTAGCTGGTACATCCATATCATGGACTTGATTTAAAGATATCAAAATGAAAGTTCTGTATCCCATTTTTAATGTGAGTCTATCTTCCTTCAGTGCTGAGAACTTTTAATTTTTCTCACCTTTATTGTATTTTCTCTCCCTCACCTGTTTCACTTCTAACTCCCTGTTCACCTGGTTCATAAAACATTTTTATATTCCTTTAATCTCTGTCTTCCATTTCTATCCTCCAGTACCCCTGTTCACACACTAGTGATTTAATTGAAAATGAGGCAAATGGAATTAAGAGGCAGTACTCATGCAGACTGGAGATATTCAGCTCTTGATTTCACAATCCATTATTGCAGATGGTTCAGGAATAATGTAGTTTATCCTACTGCACTGTTTAGTATGGACGAGATGGCCATCGATTCTTAGATAATTGCATTACTGAAAGGGCAATAAGTACATGGAACAGGTTATAGAAGAGAATATTAAAGCAAGGTGAGATTAGTCATAGGATAACCGAATCATAAATGTTAGAGATGGAAAACACCTATATAGTTCCACAAGCCCCTCTACCTTGCCAAGCCCAGATTGCTTCCCACTAAAATAGTTTCAAATTCTTTGTTGAGTCTAACTTTAGACGTCCTGATAGGCATTCACCTCCCACTTTTCAGAGATAACTCTTTTCTGCTACAGAGACTTCCTCTCCATGTTGCCTTTGGTAAACTAAGAGTGGGGCCAAACAACTTCTCTTTCTTGTACAGAAAATGTCACATTGCACCCCATAGTCAAAATTATGGGCTCCCAAAGTAGGAATGATGAAAGATGAGATGGTGGGTGTGAGAGGAAACCACATGTGATGGCATTGGTTTGATTGCCCTGGCAAAGACATTGGTAGTGATATTCAAACCATTGCATTACAGCCTGTAAACAGCAGCTTGTAGAGTCAGCAGAAAGAGCTGTACGAGTTGCTGGAGGTCTTGAACAAGATGCAGCATCCATTAATAGTGACACACCAGTGGAAGGAAATGTGGCTGCTTTTCTAGAGACTCAATTAGCATTAGGCATACTTAATAGGGTAGGAATGCTTTTGAGAATTGGAGAGTTGCTGAAACAGTACAAACTCAGGAAAGAATCTGAAAGTTTTGCTTCTGGGTAAACTGGAGGAACTAGCTGGAAATGGGGATGCAGTCTAGAAAGTGAAAGAAGCAGCACAGATAACACAGAGTGTAACTCTTTGACTGTAATATAGCTACAGGAGAAAACATGGGAAAGCAGCTTGTTAGAATATGGCAAACCTTATCCTCCACATAGTGAAGAAGAAAAGGGGATAACAACTGACTGTGATGATAAGCTATACAATACTTTCCTTTCCAAAGGGGCCAGCAAGACTTTTCTTATAGGGAAAAATATCACATTCGTTTTTAAAAACCGCAAGACAATATGCTAGACTAATCTTAAAAGAAAGACTAGTAGAAAGAATGATGGGAGCTGGAAGAAGCCAGTAGTAAAGATATCTTATAAAGTGTCACATTCTCCAGCAACCTCTTTTTTTCCGATGCTCTTCCTTCAGATGCTCTTCCTTCAGTGAATCTTTTGTATTCAAATGTGTTTTCAGTACTGAAAGAGTTGTGTGTGAAATAAGCACATCTTGGCAATACAAATCCCTACTTTTACTTTTCTTAACAACAGCTGAAAGACTGCTGCACTATCTGACCCAAGAAAGATTCCAGAAAATTACTTTTCAGCCTATAAGACTACTAAATTGTAGATGGTAGTGTCCCACCTTGTGGATTAACTCTGAAATTTCATTGTTTGAGATTAGATGGATGCTTAGCCTTGATGTCCACTCGAGATACCAGCAGTGGTTGACTGGTATGGGCACAGGAACCCATTTCCACCATTAACGTATGATGGAGGTTTTAGTGGTACTTTACTTCACTTAAAGAAAGTGTTTAGGGCTGTCTCCATCCTTGGATATATTCAAAACCCGGGTGGACACAGCCTTCGGCAATCATTCTGGTTCACTGTGCTCTAGGCAAGGGTCTTAGGCTAGAGACCTCGAGTGAGATCCTACCCCAGCAATTAAGTGAAGATGGATAGTTTTTACTTTTAATTGATGTTACATTTCTGGGGGTTCTCTTGACACATTAATGATGGAGATTTACAGTGCTAGTGAGTACTAGAAACAGAATATTTTGGCAAGAGAGTTAAACCTTGTTACACTCTATGGAGTGTGGAATAATACCTTGGAGAAAAATCAGGATCTCACAAACTAAGTTGCTGTCAGTGCTTTGCCAGTCTCCAAGTTTGTTGCAGAAAAGTAAGGGGTTGATCATTAATTAAAAGTGTGATTTTATTTCTGTATGTGTTGCTTGGATTTTTTGCTTAGGTTTTCTATCAAAACAGAATTCAAGTCAGCCCATGTGTTCTTGAGTAGACTGTGTAGAAAATTCCCCATAATATGTTTGGGTTTATAATGAGATTTCTGCAGTGTCATACTGTTATACCTGACAAATAATTGGGTTTTTTTAAATTCATTTGGTCCTAGCTACTCTTCAATGCAGAGCACAGAACAATATTTTTCCATGGATATTTACACCACAAAAATATTTACCTTATGATATCTGTAAGGTAAGTGTTGCTTTATAAATTGGAATATTTGTCACTCCATGGAGTTGTTTACCCTTTCCCAGAAATATTTATGCAGTACAATGAGAGTATTTACCCTTCAATTTAACCAGCAAATATTTGTAGGTCACCATCTTTTATGCCCACCACCTGCTATCAAGGCATCTCTTTGCCAAATTATTTTATTTCTCAGTCTCTTTTCATTTTTTATGATAGATTTTTGCTTCAAGATTTTCTGTGTCTTTTCCTGAACTCTCTCTTTTCCATTTGTCACCATATTTCTGGGAACACAGCACCAAGAAACAGGGCCAGTTTTCCATATGCCTGTGGCAGTACGACAACAGAAGATGACTTACCTCTCTGTTCTTTGACCACTCATCTCTGTATTTGCAAAGTACAAAGCCCACAAGCCAGAGCTATTTTGTAGGCACATCACATTGCAGGCTCAGGTACAATTTGCTATCTGATATCCCCCAGGCTTCTTTCTGCACTATGAGTTCACAGGTTATCCCTCCAGCTGAATAACTGTTGGAAGTTACTTTCCTCTTCAGACAAATTTTCTTCCATTTTTTAAAGTCTCTCATTTTATTACTCTTATTCATGTAGAGCAGAATCTTACTGTATAAGCTGCTGTGCTTCATTAAGGATACTTAAATTTTTTTTACTTTCACCTATATTTAAAAATAATATTCTCTTACTTCTCCAATATTCTTAGAGTTCTTACACAATCCATCTACTTCCTAAAAAATGCAGATAATACAACAAAACATTACCCATAAGCATAAAATCCCAGCAACTATACATGATTATTTTATACCACTTTAATGAAGACCTTAGTATGCTGCCAAGATGGAGCCCTAAATCCCTTAGTAGACTCCCTTTTTCCTCTGAAAATATTGTTCCAGGGTATAAAAAAGCGACAAGTTATAAGCTGAAGGATTCCTTTTGCTT
Organism: Calidris pugnax; assembly: GCF_001431845.1. Classification (NCBI taxonomy): domain Eukaryota; kingdom Metazoa; phylum Chordata; class Aves; order Charadriiformes; family Scolopacidae; genus Calidris; species Calidris pugnax. The sequence continues at coordinate 8,198,322 of NW_015090800.1, read as the reverse complement.
TTCATCAGAATAGTCATCTCTCTCCTTTGTTTTTTTTTTTTTTATTTCTGCTTCCTTAGTAGAAAGGAAAACTCTCTTCTGCTCTGCACATTGTTGATCTGAGTCACATAAGGATGCTTTCATGGAACAGGCAGTGTTTCTAAATCTAGATCAAGTCTAATTGAAACAGAAAAGTCTTACATCAAACTCCACGCTTTCTGGTGATGTCTAATATTACGTTTGTTATGCGGTTGCCAGTCCAGGAAATATTTGCCACTTGGATAGGCATGCCAATGACCACAGAAGCACTGGTATGTGCAAGACAATGACAGGAGCTACCCCTTTTCACAATTCAACAGAAGTGCTCTCAGACTAGGAACCAACCCAAGGGTGTACCCTGTACCACAGCAGTCCGAGCAGCTTGGGAATGCTGGTGGATTTATCCTGCTGGGGCCACTGCTCCCTGTTAGGCAGATGAAGCTGATCATGGGAGACTGCAGGCCAGACCTAGAAGAGAATTTGAGGCTGACTGTTGGAGAGAAATTCACCGTGGTGAATAAGGTGCACGGCCATGGGCATCACAGCACTGATGCTCTAGGTGTATGGCTGCACTCGTGTATGGGCAGGGAAGGGAGTGAAGACCAGAATTCATAACGCAGTCAAGAGAGACATTCAAAAGGGGTGATCATGGTTAGGTGCTTTTATGTCTGTAGTAATCTAAAAGCCCTTTCTTTTCTGAGTGACCTGCATCAGCTGGATGAACAGGCACTGACCTTGTGGAGTTAACATGAGATGTGTGGCTAGAGGGGAGCTAGTCATTTCCTAGGCAGTGTTCCCAAAGGAAGAATCACAGACAAGCTACATGCACATTTAGCAGCTCTTGTTCCCTGACACAGGAAAACAGTTTCTTTTCCCCCCCTAATATTTAGCCCCGATCCCACTGAATGTACTATGTGTATATGCATGACAGAGTAGAAGGTACCTCTGACCTCCTGCTGCATTGTGCAGAGGTATGTGCAGAAGCATTTTTCTTAGCTGATAAGAACCCAAGAGGAAACTTGTGTCCTGAGGGACTTCTGCAAGACAGGAGAAAGGAGGGGACAAGGCTGCACTCTTTCGCATGTCTTGGTTGGACATGCGTTGCAGGTTGGACCTGCAACTTATATCCTTCACTGCAAGGGACCCAGACAGTCACTTTTGTTCTGCTAGCTGGGAGGCTTTTTTATGACAGCAGCAACAGAGATTTCTTCAGAAGTGTTTACATGTCTTCTAGTTAGAAAGTTTAAAAAAAAAAATAAATCTGCACAGGCAAAGAAGTGGTTAAACCATGGCTAGAAATGGATAAAATGTGGAAATAACTTGAGGAACAATTCAACACAGACAGCATAACCATTCTTCTCTGTCTCATACAAATAACATGACTTTAATTGGTCCCAACCAGTAAGATGCTCTGCAACGGCTTGGTAACACTCTTCTACTTTGTTATTCTATTCTGACTACTAATAACTACCTGAATAATACTGGACTGAGCAAATACAAATATACTATAATGACATTATCTAATTAAGATGTTATTCTTTCAGAAGTTCTCTAGATTATTTTTTCCATTTTCTCTTAAGAATCCTTAACAAAACTGAATCATGCGACTGATTTGGAGTTGTTTGCACTGGAAATCAAGAATCTTTTCTGGTTGCAGCTAAGTTTATAAAAAAAATAAATGGAAATAGCACACTCTAAATAGGCTGCCCAATTTTAGCAAAATACATTTGCATGGATTTCTTCCCAGAGCAGAAATTCCTCTTTTTTCAATTGTGTGCAATTTATGACCATGCAGAAAATATGACCCATGTTCTCTTCTCTTTTATACAGCATAAGCTTCAGTGAAATCAAATTAAACTGATGTAAAACCATTGTAAATGAGATCAGAATCAGAATCTACCTCACCCAAGACAAAACTGTTTTGTAGCTAAATAATTTCATTTTGTGATTAATTTAATATTAGTGATGGGGCCCAAATGTGTTCTGTAAACTGCTTTATGAATAGAATTTCATTCTCTGAGGTCAGTGAAATACAAATGAAAAACATTCTATTACCAAAGGCGCCACAGGTTTTTTATGAATTTTTTTTATACAAACTTTGTATTCTTGCTGAAAACCTAATATTGACTTTTAGAGATGCTTTCTCTGAAGGTGTTGGGTTTGGTTTGTTCAGGTTTTTTGGCTCCAGAAACACCGTTTTTTATTTAGTTCATTAATTATTGCAGAAATTATTCACTGTTCTTGCTGTCTCCTCCTAGCTAAGGTCAAGGTTTGTTTTACCAGGAAACTAGTTCATATGCATAGCCTGATTTGTTACTTTTATAATTAGCCAGCTAAACTAACAGTTTATAAAACTGCATTGGTACAAAGAAAATCTACTTGGGTTCAGAAGGACATGATGTGCTCTGTGTTTACAGAATATTAATTGTGACTGGAATAAATATTGATTATGCCCTTTCTAAAATGACCGATAAACACTTCTGTATTCTTTAAACACAAGCTGTTTGTTCCTGATAGATTGCTGTACTTTCCCTGAGGAAAAGCAGGGCCAAAAAGTTGAAGAATGCTGTACTAGATGTGGGAAAAATACTCAACAAATGATCTTGTTAACAGAAAATTGTGCTACCTTTACATAATTTTAATTAGAGTCTTAATTTCATTCTTTCCAAGTCTGCTAGTGCAAAGAAAAAAGAGCTGTACTGGAAGATTTTTCATAAACCCTAAGTTGAAGATCAGATATTGTTCTACAGGAATTACTGTATCACATAAATTATTATCATGCTCAGATGTGGTATTGAACTGAGAAAACTAGTATTAATAATGTAACCTGTGCTGCTATAATTCATAACTCAGAGAAATAAACAACATCTTGCCTTTTGTTCTGTACTGGTGCAAATATAAGCATAATGTATCCCCAATCTTCTTTAGAAACTCACTATTTATACAGGTTTCACCCCCTGAAAAGTACAAAATATTGAACTTTTTTATGCAGACAGAGATCTTATTCTTCAAGTAGAATGAGAAACATTCTCTCTCTCCTAATACCCTATTTTTTTTAAATCTTAATTTCTGCTGATATAACTTTTTATAACTGAGTTGTCCATATGGACAATACTACTTCTGTCAGTCAGCTGGCTGCAAGGTTCCTCAGGTCAATGTCACCAAGGTTCAGACAACTTTTCCTTCCAGAGCATCCTCTAGTACACTTCCTAAGGATTATGACATTAAATAAAAAATAAAGAAGTTCTCTGTCCTCAGCCTCTTTTGTTGTCCATCTCTTAATGTCCTCTGATTTGATTTGATTTTGAGATTAGTTAGTGACCTTCCTTGTTGGGTTCCCTTAAATGATTACCATTTTCCCTTTTAGGAAACAGTGTTCAGGTCTCAACATCCTCTCAAACTCATTTTGTTCAGGCAGATCAGTTACTATATCCAACTCTAAGCATCCAGATTTTACTTCTGGTTGACAAGTTCCCAGCCTGAGCACACTTCGTCAGAGACTTCAGGGTACAATAGTCTACACTGAAGAGCTATTCAGGCCTCCCCAAGTTGTCTGCAGATGCCACCTCCAGAACTTACTTTGATTACAGTCTACCTTCCCAAAACACCTATTGGATAAATACAGCTTGAAAGAAGAGCCTAAATGAGTGTGTATATAATTGGCTCTTATGGTACTTATGTTCATTTCCCAGAAACAGGAGATCTAGGTATAAAGACCTGCAATTATGTGTTCCTGATCGCCTAAGCTGGAGCAAACCTTACAACTACCATGCAGTCAGGTTTTATTGATAGAAATTCACAGAAAGACCAATATTTTTTTCTTTTTGCATGTTTGCATACTAAAGAATGGCACCAAAGGGAAACCAGTATTTTCTTTAGTGGTGCTACTCCTAAATGATATTCTGTTTTAACGAGCGAGGACAAATGAGTGGGTCCCCCAGATATGTGTTCAAAGACTACAGCGCGTGTTGTTTCTATTAAACTCACTGGAAAGGGACCATCCTCCCTGCATTAACTTCTTCAGCTGACGCTCCTCCCATCACTGGACATGATTTTTTTCTTAGTCAGATGACCTAGAAAGAATGACATTAGTTTCTGTGAGTAAAGATGTTTTCTTATTCTGTCATTCATAAACTAAGAGTCTGGGGAGCAGATTTACTGAACTCTGGATAAATAAAACAAGGCTAAGTTATTGCTTGATCTTACTTTTACTCTCCAGAACATATCCTGACTATCTGTAGAGACCTCCCACTTTGAATTTACACACAAGTAATAAGCCCAGGGAGTACTTTGCACTATGAGTAAGTGAGAAGAGACTCAGAGTAAGGAGGTCACCCAATACATCTTTTCTACATACGTAAAGCAAGCTCTATCTCATTGTGTGCCACATGACCCTGTTCCCTGAGCACAAATAGACAGTAAACACTGTACTTTGTAGACACAAGCTACCAACTACTCTTCCAGTTAAACAGAACCAGTTCTGACAAGGAAAACAGACTATTTACTGCCTCTTCTCTCATAGCCGTAGAACTAGGAGAAGAAGAGGGCAACTGAGATGATCTTAAAGGTCCCTTCCAAACTAGAAGATTCTATGATTGGAAGGTCCTTGAAGAAATCAGTCTCCAGGAGAAATTCCTGTAAAACAAAAAAACTTGTTAAATATTTTGTTTCAAGATTTGTTGTGCCTGGCTTTGCAGCCATTCTGGGCAGAAACGGAAGAAGTCACTGAACTGATATCTCATAGTTGCAACAACATATTCCTTCTCTATTCTCTCATAACAGATGTCTGAAACTGACCTACATGGTCAGGCCTCTGTTTTGGCTAAGCAGATGCCGTGCAGCCCTCTCCAGCAGTACCAAATATATTTGTCTAACTGGACGACTAAATAAATGATCCAATCAAAGAGGTAATAACTTATGAGAAAGGGAGTATCTCTCAGAGGGGAGCCAATAATTGGGACTCTATGTCATGCAGTAGTTAAAGCACAGTCTGAAACTAATAAAAAAAATAACATTTTTCTCTGTTACTGACATTTAAATCAGAAAATCCAAAATCTGTGCAATGTCCAGTGAAACAGTAAGCTTAAAAATAGCTTTAAGTGGCAGAAGAGCCAATTAACCTTGAATAATGTGAACTGACCAAAGCATAAGAAATGTATGAATTCCCCTAGTGGAGCAGACCAACGGCCACCCAGGCTGGTTTATTGTCTACAGCGATACTTAATGATCAGTGTTTCAAAGGAAGCTCAAATTCTCAGGAAGCTCCTAATTAATCCTTGCTGAACTGAGTGCACAGCTGATACAGCTTCTGATCAGTCTATGCCTGGACTGGAAGCCTCCTTCACGTGTTTCTTGGTTAGTGTAATTGCATTTTTTATTCTTTTTTTTTTTTTCCTTACAAAAAAAAAAGAATCCAATACTGATAATGGCTGTTTATGTCCATCTTGAGTTTACCTGGAAAAAACTATAAGCCCAGTTTTCTTTTACAGAAAACAACAGTGGTCTAGTTACACTGGTACTGTGGGAGGTAGAAATTACAAGTAGACGATTGTTTCACATATGTGAATGAATCGTGCAAATCCTAACAGCACTGTGAACAACTTCCCAAAAGATAACACTTCCAAGAAGACTGGCCATTCTTTGTTGTGTAGGAACAGCAAAATGAGTGAAAAAACAGCTGGCTATAGAAAGCTTGGGATTGGAGAGGACAGTACTTAAAATCTTTCAGCTCTGCATTACTAGTTTAGCTAGGGCTTAGGTTAAAGCCAGCACAGAAAACTTTCCTTCTTGGTTGCTGGCCTCAATCTGTTCTAGGATGGATATTATAAAAAAATAATATTGTTCTCAACTGATGTTAGCTACCTCATAAGCTGAAAGATGAAAATAATTGAAAAAATATCTTTATGACTCCAGTTAATCTTTTCAGAGCAAAATTTCAGAGCAAATGAAAGGTAATTTTTTGCTGCCTTTAACTTGCTGTTGGCTTATTCTTTGGTTATAACACCAACAACTTAGAAATCTGGGTCCTTTCATGCAAGTATTTTATCCCAGGTTCCTTGTGGGACTAAGGCTTTCCCAAGGATGGTAGAGAGGGGTCTTCTGATCGTGGGAACTAATATTATTTACCTCTTGTCCATTCATACAGCAAGACACAAGGATTTGAATGATAGATTTTTTCTGTGGGACTGCTTTATAGAGAAGGGGAGATTATCCCTCTGTAGGTTTTGTCACATCCACATGCCACTTTTAAATTATTATATAACAATTGCTAAATAGGAAAGACAGGAAAAGGGATATCAAGAGATTCTTCTTTCCAATGACGATGTCAAAAAACGTTTAAGGGCATTATATATGTGTTCAGTAGTGATCTGAGGCTGACCAGCAGCTGATGAGAGTATCAACTTTCAGCATCACAGCTGTTTATTCTATAGCACTATTTTTGTGGGACTAAGTTTTATTCTATAGCAATATTTTTGTGTGGGACAGTGAGAAAAGGGGAAAAGAAATGTGAAGTAAAATATTAAAAATCTCTAGCAAAAACATCAAAGAGAAAGAAGAATTTGGCACTGAGATCCCTGCAATCATAGACCTAAATTATGTGGTATCAGTTTGAAAAAGGTTTTGGGGGCTTTATAAATTTAGGTTTTTAAATGCAAAAATAAATGTTCTTTTCAAAGGTTAGAATCTGTTGCCTCAGAATTATTTCTTAAATCTCAAAATAACCAGCTTGTACCCCTTCTGATGGCAAAAGAAAGCCACACTGGTTCAAGTAGTCAAAAAGTCTTTATAATGCCACTGAGGGAGTTTATCCTCTTTGAAACACAAAATATATAAAAGGAGGATTAATTTGCTGCCTAATGACTATTCAAAATATGTTTTCATATCAGGTTAGTCATGGAAACTTTTCATCTCAAAATCAGTTGTAGGAAAATGATGGGGTAGGTTTAATATGATGACTGGAATTCAGTCTGAAGTCTATAGGGTGACCAGTGAGTGTGTGCATAAGTATTAGATTAAATTATCTACTCTAGATTTGTTAACCTAAATGAAGAATGTAGATGTTATGATGTGGCAATATTGGTTTATTTGTATTGTATCTTTCACAAAACTCACAACATCTAATGAAAATAAAAAATCTCACCTGAAAAAAAATGAAGCAACCAAATAAAGTCTATTTTAAAAATATCTCAGAACTTGACGTAATAGTCAGCTCTCAGCTGTCAGCCAACTAGTAAACATTTTTCTTTTTATATTCTTCCTCCTTAAAAAGTAATAATGAATCTCAGTGTTTTCCATACTGGCCACCAACTTAAAAGGGAATAAAATAGTAGAAACAGACCAAGGCAGAGACAAGAATTCTGAGGATATAAAATGCAATACGTTTCACTAAGGTCTGCTAGCGGAGGGGCACATATGACTCTCTTCCATTACTAAATTCTATTTGAAATTATAAATCAAAAGGGAACTTAGCAAGGATCTAGAGAATCTGCAAACATGTTATCGTGTTTTTCAAAAGAGATGCTAGTAAAAAATTAAACATCTGTCCTACCATTTGAGCCTCAATGCAGAGAAGAAAACTAGTCATTCCCATACACTGACCCAACAGTAGTGTAAATTTATACAAGTTTATATATAAAAATATGGATATGACTAACACACGGAGGAGTTTCATGTCATGACAAATTTAAGACACATCTGAAATGTCTGTTAAAGTTCTGTATGGATTCAGTCATGCCATATTCACCAGAAAACACAAACCAGTCAACGCTATAATAAACTGCAGTGAAAGAAAAGACAATTGTGACATTCAAGATTTGAAGTCATAAGGGTACAAAAAAGCCACAGAAATGGCAGGGTTTCTTAATCTGGCCATAAGAACCAGAATCCATCTTTAATGTGTTAAATGCAGGAAGATCCTTCAAAATAAAGGTGTTCTGTTTACAGACAGGAAATATTCTTGTTTTGGTCAAGTGGTCCTTTCAACTTCTGTGTAAGAAAATCAAAGAATATGTTCATTTTTCCCTCCAAGACTACTGAGCAATGATACTAAATTCGGAGGTCTGGAATTTTTTTTCCTAGATTCTCAGTTTCCTGTCTCCAATCTCTTCTCAATATACACTGTTCTCTCCATTCCTCTGCTGGACTTTCTTCCTTCCTTTCAATTCACTCTTGTCTGCCTTTTATTCCTCAATACAGTCTTTGCTGGCCATCACACTGAAAGCTCTGCCTGTGCACCATATCCTTTCTCTTTATTTCCCTCTGCTTTTTGCCCACTTTGTTCAGGCTGATTCAGCTTCTTTGTGTCTCATACTACAGCACATGTTGGTTTTGCACTTTGCTAAATCAACAGGACTTCTGATTCAGTTGAACTACCTGATATTTGAGTCTGAAAAATAGATAGAGGTATAATGGCTGGAAGTGCTAGCTTCAATCCATTTGCAGAGAGGTGGAATCAAAAGGAAATGCCTCAAACCCAAACTGACACGGTCTCTGTGAGTTTCTCCCTTCTCCAGCTGGAAGACTTTTGTGGAGCAGAACACTGGAGCCAGCAGCACTTTCCCTCTCCCCATACCATGTTTAAAATGGTGTGCAGTATTGCTGCTGCTCAGTGGTAACCCTTGGTTTCTATTTTAATTTCTTTCCCCCTCACTTTCTTTCCTCTGCTAAATAGTTATTTTTTGACCAAAGGCAGTCATGTTTTGGCCAGCGAAGACAGCAGACAGAAAGTAAAAGGTTAGGAGCTAAGTGTCCTCCTGCTTTCCCTCCCTGCCTCCCGCGCTCCCATTGCACTCCAGCAGCCGCCTTTGAGAAGTCACTGCGTCATGCTTCCAGCTGAGACCCATTGGATCTGTTAATTAATGCTGGCTAAGTCTTAATACCTAACAGAGATTTGATAATTCCCAAGTCTAAGAACATGTATTGTCATCAGCGTTACTGAAAATCTAGCTTCCACTATTTGTATAAATGAGTGAATTTTTTTCCAAACTCCCCACGATAATTTATGATGAAGTTAATCTTAAATTAAGATTTAAATTATTCATGCTATTGTTAAAGAAATGCACAGTAAAAGCATCCTGCAAATAGGATTAACGTACAGATTCGAACATTTCATGAGGCTCAAGGAATAGAATAACCTGCTAGAATTTAATGGATTAGCAGAAGTTAGAGAACCCTTTTCCCGCACCCCTCCCTCTGTCCCCCTTGCACCCCCACCAAAAAAAAAAAGAACACCAAAACCAAACCACCAAAAAACCCCAAACCAAAAATGAGAGAAGAAATGAGTAGTGGGGGATTAATAGAGTTTCTCTTGACCCCTGGGATTAACTCCACCTAGGAGACATCAGGTTCAGAAATACTTTCCCTGGGTTGTATCTGATATCAGAATTCTATTTTATATGAAATAGATTAAATATAGACGTCAGCAGGTTCATCAGCATATGCAGCAAGTAGAACTAAGGTAAGAAAAAGCTAAACGTCTTTGCAATTAATTCCCACTGGAGTTCTTTTATTATTACAACCATATGTATAATTATGTATATTATAAATATATCAGGCAGGATGAAGCAGCCAGGGCTGGAATGAAAGACAAGAAGCTGATTTGTTTCATAGGAGAATGTCTTTAAGTCCAAAAGTATTCTGTGTATTCAAGGCAACCACAGGGTGGAAACCAACAGAAAACTTCTATTTAAACTGGACTGAGGCAGGCATAGCTTTTACAATAAGTTATTTTAGAGCTGATTTATGAGTTCTGCTGAAACAGATAAACAGCATACCCCATCTATTGCTTTTACAAATATTTAAGATTTCTATACAGCTTTGTTTAGCTGCATCCCATCTCTTTAAGATTCAGTTTCAGGATGATTCTAATTCAATAACTGCAGAAGCAACAATGCTAATGTAAATATCTCCAGTAAAATGTTATTTCACAATCATAGTGGAGATTAATCTTACTTCCTCCAAGAGTCACACTGATTCAGTCAGGATACAAAAACAAACATCGTATTAACCCTTTTTTTTTTTTTTTAATCAAATCTAACTGACATAAATCATAAGGATACAAAAACGAACACCACATTACCTTTTTTTTAATCAAATCTAACTGACATAAATTAAGTACAAGATTTTGATTGTGAAATCATCATAGTGAAATATGTGTAAATGACTTTTAGATCTCTTTATAGAGAAAGTAGAAAAGGTCTATAACAAAGAATTAAAAAAAAAAACAACCAAACAAAAACAAAACAACAACAAAACAAAAAAAAAACCAAAAGCAAACAAACAAGCAAAAAAATCCCAAACCTCAGCAACCTTGAAGGGTCTAGGTTTGAACAAAACATTAAAAAAGAAAAGCAACCTTCAGTACATTCCAATATATTCAGGTTTGGTTTTTTTTACTTCTCTTTAAGCACCAGCCTAGTCTAAAAGGTAGAGAAAGAAACATCCATTCTGAGTCTGCATGGTTTGTTTAAAGGAATTCAGTGCAAAGTACTGAAGACAAATCAAATTTGCAAAACAATTCTAACTAATCAAGGTCTGCATTCCTCAAGTATGTGTGAAGAAATGAAAATCATTTAAAACCCAAGACAGCAATTTTTCTTCAGCAACATAATTTTATTCTATTTACTTATATAACTTACTTAGGGCTAAGAAGACAGTTTAGTTTTCACACCCTAAAGCCCTCATTTTCTCTGGTGATAACTCCCAGCATTGCTACATGTGCTAAGAGGTTTTGCATTACATAGACCACTTCCCACTGGACCAGCACAAGTATGTGCCACATGGCTGTTCAGCAGGTGTTAGGTGGGGACATCCTCACACTCATTCTGGGACTCATCCATATCAGAACACCAATTTGGACTTCCAATAAAAGCCTTAGAATCTCAACATCTCTACAACATGCTTAGCCTCTCAAGAAGCATAGTAATAACAGGAAAAAAAAAAGTCAATGAGGAGGAATAAAAATCCACAGTATCAGCTCATAGAAAATTATATTTATGCTCTATCAGCTCTCAAACATATCTTCATAGGCTATATCTACGCTGACAAGTAAAATGCAGCTAATTAACACACTTGGACACTGAACTGTTCAGTTTCAGTTCATTCTCCCCAAAAAGCCCAAACAGAGCTTTAGTGAACAGTCTCCTCCGGGTATGTCTCTCTCCCCATGAATGGCAGGAGCAAGACTGTGCTGCATTTGGCTCACTTCATTTCTCATGATCCACTGATGCTATCCCAAGAAGCTTTTATACCCTCAAATAGTACCCTAAACCAACCACAAACTCTCTGGCTAAATAAAAGAGTCAGGATAAGTGTAAGAGTAAAGGTAAGGGTAAGAATAATAAAAATAAGAGTAAGAGTAAGAATAAGAATAAGAATAAGAATAAGAATAAGAATAAGAATAAGAATAAGAATAAGAATAAGAATAAATCCTGGGCTGAAACCCTCTTACTAACCTGGTCCTAAGAATGTTGTTTGTTAATAATGACAAAAGAAAATGTAGCAGGAGATAGAGAGGTGGAAGCTTCACAAGGGGCACAAGAGGAAGACAAAGATCCCATCAACAGCCCTGGCTTAGTCTGTGGGGTCTGTGCTGGACACAGGTCTGAATGACCCTGCTGGGTTTTTTATGTGAATTTGTTTGGAATGGTCCCATTGATGGCTTTGTGGGCTTCTGTCACAGCTGTGCCCACTGTGGACTTAACAACACTGTACTGGTTCTCCACTGAAAAGTCTGTTCCCACCAGCATGGGCTCCAAAAAGAGAGCATTCCCGTGCTGGCTGGATAGTGCCAGTTCCATGCAGGCACCAGTGTGAGGTAGGTCATTTAGATGTGGTCCTTGTGGGTCATACATTGTAAACCTCCTCCAGGTCCTGGGATTCAGGATTTTCACAAGCTGGAGAAGGAAGGTGCTTAGGCAGAAAGCGGATGATATAATCATTTTGATAGGAGCATACAGCATTGCGTGGGACACAGGATGACCTCGAGGGGAGCACATCATAATTTTTTAGGACATGCACAGCGATCAGACAGTGCATCGAACAGGACTAAAGAACGAACAGTGTGAACCACTTGCAGGTATAGCACATCCAAATCTGTCCTTTGTCTCTGTGACTATCCATAGGTTGTCTCTGGTAAGGGAGGGAGACTTAAGATTCTGAGGTATAGGTAAGTATTCACTTAAAGTATGTATGTATATGTTTAGTTGCTCACATTCTGGGTTGTTTGCCATAGCTCTAATTTAACTTAGAAACGTTCATATAAATGGCCTTTGAAGCTGGGTTAGACCACAACTGTCAGGACTTGCATGTCCTATTATGTATGTTTTCCCTGCATGTGTACATTTAAGCAAATTTTGGAAAAAGGAGAAAAAAGATAATATTCCTTGCTACTGTGAAGGCACAAGTATATGTTTATGTAGATCTCAGCACAGTAGGGCCAGGGTCCCATTTATGGCTTTCATAGATCTTTGTGGTGTCAGTATTGAATAATAATAGGGAGCATTTAAATACCAAAATAGAGAATGAAAAACTCGATCTGCCTCAAGGGTCTGTGTTTGAAGATGTCAGAGACATTAAAAACAAAGAAAGTAGAAAAAGCTATATGCCAGATGCACACATCTGCATCAGTTCAAACCCAATCCCCAGCCCCCAAAGCTGTCAAGCACAACTTGGAGGAGGAAAGAAAGATTATTTATTTATTTAACCATCTATCTATGTACAGAAAGCAAGAGTGGAATAGGCTCTGGGGAAAAATTCTCATGGTTGAGAATGGTTTCTTACCATACCCCAATGTAATCCTTTCCCTCATGTTTTCTGTATGTCTTTTTCTACATGGCTGTAGCAAACCACAAGTTCTTGTGGGTTCAGCTGTTTCTCAGACACAGGGGATGCAGTGTGGCACCATGGTCTGCATGGCAGTTTAGTTTTACTTTTATCCAAGACACACATGAGTGATTCAGCATCTTATAGAAAATACTTTGCTTCCCCTAAAGGCACAGGCTAGGTATGAATAGACCTCTGAATGTCCACCAAGGCACAGTGTGTGGTCCTGGTCCCACATCCCATGGCAGAAGCACTGCTTCAGGCACACCCCACCTCCCAGCTGGCCCAAGGGATGGGTCTCTGGGAGAAAGTGGAGGTCTGGCTTCCTTCCACAGCTTACTTTGCGGTAGTGCTGTGCACCCAAAGCCAGGAGCTCTACCAGTTTCCTGACCTTTACAGAACCATATTTGCTTCCCAGGCTGTGGGTAGTGGATATAGAGCTCATATTGCTGTGTACAGGTGGCTCTACTGATATCTTCACCTGGGGTCCCTAATGCTTTGGTACCCTTTCCTGCAAATATCTGACCTTCTGCTCCAGGCAGCCCCCTCACACGTGTCTGCACACATGTCCCACTATTCTGCTCTGCCCTGAGCACAGCCTGACTTCAGTCCTTTGCCTTCCTCACTGTGGAGTGGGGTGGGCCACACAGGTGACACTGCCCCAGATCCCCGGGGAGGATGTATGGTGGAAAACAAGGGGGCAGGCTCAAAGTGGGAATTCTGATTCTTGCCACTGTAATTGTAACCTCACTTGGAAAGTTTACTATCATTTAAGCATTGCAGTGATATTGCAATGTCTGTCAACACAGCATCCATCAAGGAAAGCCCTGCGCTACAGAACAAAGTCCTGATGGCTTTTTTTGTACAACAGCATAGAATAACACTGATTTCTCTTCCCGTGGTGACACATGCACACCAGACATTGCAGATGGAGCAACTGGCACTTGGTCCATCGTTCTACATGACATCTGAGTATGCACAGAGCCAAGAGCTGAGCAAGGGATCTATATACAAGCCACTTTGGGAAATCATACTGGAGGACTGCTAGAAAATGCCCTAAATTACTACTGCATAGCCTAATTTCTTTATATGGCTACGTAGCATTATAGTCCTCCTTTGCAAGATTTTTCATTAACAGCAAAAATGTCAAATTATTACACTTTTGCCTTTTCTAGGCAGTAATCAGCACTTCTGGGTGGATAGTGAAAATGAGGATTATTTTTTTTTATTACTCAATTTCTATGGTCTTATTTATCACCTAATTCCATTCCATGATGGCATCTACTGTAATTCTTATATGATCTCCAGAGGAAATAGAACATTTATCACTCGTCTCCCTACTCCATTTTGTACATGTTAGGACTAGAGATGTGATGAAAACATAAGAGTTGCTTCAATAAGGGCACTGGCTGTTTCCCTACGATACTCTGTGAGGTTAGCTACTGGCAGAAGACTTGAATTTTTAATATCCAATTCCTTACTCAAATAATAAAATCTAATTAACTTGACTATGTCTGCTTAATAAATTTTATTCATTATTTAATCAATATTCATTGTTATTAAGTACTGAAAATCACTAAACAAACACTGTCAAGAGACTTACATATTTTTATTACTGATGTTTTTGCCTTCTTCCCCTCTCCCAACTTCAGTAAGTTATTGAATGTCTTTCTAAACTTCCTTTTTATTTTGTTCCTACAAAATGTCTTTGACAGCAGCCCTGTTTCTTTGCCTGCAGGATAGAGGGCACACGCAAGCTAAGACTCTCCCTTTGGCATCGCTCTCTAGATATTTCTGGCAGACTGACAAGAGACAACTGTTTTGCTAATGGTCAGAAGAAACTTTTTATGATCATAGGGCTCTATCCCTATCCAACGTCAAATGGAGCCCAGCTCTTCTCTGGCAACCCAGACACATCCTTGTCAAGGTAGTTTAAAGAGGTTCACATATATGTTAACTCTTCCATGTTCTCCCATGGCAGAACTCAACTTGGCCACTATGCTTGAAGATAACAAGAAGAGGTGCTTTCAGTATATAAATAGAAAAAGGAATACTAGGGAAGATGTAGGCCCACTGATGAATGAGGTGGGTGCCCTAGCGGTGGAAGACATAGAGAAGGTGGAGTTCCTGAATGCCTTCTTTGCTTCAGTCTCCACTGCTAAAGCCGTCCCTCATGAATCTCAGACCCTGGAGGCAAGGGGGAAGGTCTGGAGAGAGGAAGATTTTCCCTCAGTAGAAGAGGACTGGGTTAGAGACCACTTGGCCAAACTGGACGTCCATAAGTCCATGGGCCGTGATGGCATGCACCCGCAAGTGTTGAAGGAGCTGGCAGATGTTATTGCTGGGCCACCCTCCATCATCTTTGAAAGGTCATGGAGAACAGGAGAGGTGCCTGAGGGATGGAGGAAGGCCAATATCACTCCAGTCTATGAAAAGGGCAAGAAGGAGGACTCAGGGAACTACAGGCCGATTAGTCTCACCTCCATCCCTGGGAAGGTAAAGGAGAGACTCATTCTCGATGTCATCTCCAAACACATTGAAGAACAGGAAGTTACTGGAAGTGGTCAACATCGATTTACCAAGGCTAAATCATGCTTGACCAATCCGATAGCCTTCTGTGAAGTTATAATTGGTCGGCTAAAAGAGGGGAGAGCGGCAGTAAGGTTTTTGACACTGTCTCCTATTAACGTCCTCACTAGGAAACTGAGGAAGTGTGGGCCAGACTAGATGATCTCTAGAGGTTCCTTCCAACTCCAACAATTCCATGATTGCCACAGTCATGGAGTTTCTGGAAAGCAGCCACACCAGTGGGCCAAAGTTCCAGTCTACCCCAGCTTCCTCTAAAGGGGAACCACTAAACAGTTCCAGCAAGGAATTGTTCTGTGCAAGACAAGTTCAGTTGTGAGGATGAGACAGTATTTCTCAATAATTTGCTGATGTGTTGCAGAAAGCTTTGATGAACATTGAAGCTGGAAATAATTCCACATGGAATTGTCTATTTTCTGTCACTCACAGTACAAAAAAAGGAAAACCTACATAGAAGTTACCTCATTGTTTTAGAGTTCACCTGTCCCTGTTACTCATTACCTGACATCAGGACTGGAATCGAACACAAACTGAGCTGACCTAACTTAGCAAAAGAGAAGGAAGATAGCTGGTTTTGGTTTAGCTCTTCAAAGCTTGCCCTTAGACTACATTTCATTTTGAGTTGACTTGAATTATCCCTACAGCTAAGCCATTTAAGGCAGGGTCTGTGAGATGGGATATTTATACAGGGTACAGTGTAATGAACACTCTGAGCTTGAATGAACCCCTCAGACCATGGCTACTGTGCAAATAACTTCTAAGAAAAGCTTTGTAGGACCTCATGGCTCCTGTCACATCTGTACAGATGTTGGGTTTGGAGACAGAAGAGATTCATGCTTCATACAGAACTTAATTTTGATCTACAACTGATAATTTAAAAATGCTAATGAGTGTTGAGTTCTCATGTTCTCTTGCCCATGCATTTTGACTTCCATTTTATACCAGATTTTGCTGAGCTCTCCCCAACACAAAATCCCCCTCCTTCTCCCTGATTTCCTGGCAAGTTCATCCTCTTGATACATCCCAGTTCCTCCAAGTGCAGCGCATTGAATTTCCTTGATGCTGCCTTACCCCATGTGTTCTTGACTGAAGGTGACTGGAAAGAGAGGCTGAGGGAAGGCATTTGAGTGACAATGGCATGCTATAGGAAGTATAGATGGAGCTATCAGAGGAAAATGGCCATCCTGTATAATTCCCAAACCTCTTACTTCTGAGCAGGGGGGAAATGCTTAGCTTAGATTGAGGCCATTATGACTGTGTATACAGAAAGGACATATACAAGTATGTAACTAGCAAGCGTATGTTTGTATACATATATAAATACACAAACACACACATCAGCAGACTCCATTTTTAAGTTAAATCTTAGTCAGCATGGAGTTATGTCCCCATTGTTGCAGGAAATCACGTGCACCACTGCATGGGGTCTTCCTCTCTCAGCACAGGGAGGGCTCTCACACCGAGTCCTGCTCACCTCAGCTTGCTCTGCTTGTGCAGAGCCATCCAGCACTCAGATCATTATTTCACCCACTGGCATCTCTGAAATCCCGAAGATCAATGTTCTTTAAAAATTTAAATGCAAGTTTCCGGCCAAAATACTTTGGCTGCCTCCATGTGCTACAACATTAACTACAAAGAGCAAGCAATGGTTTTATGCTTACACACAGAGCAGCCATAAATAAAGGGCAGCCACAGAACTGAACAGTTTGCTTTAGACAACCAGGGAAGATACAGTCAGCTTATGCCAGCTACTCATAATGCTGGATCACAATCTGAACACAGCCTTGAATGTCACAGAGTTGAAAACTTTGTTCAGAAGCACATGAAGGAATGGAAATTTTCACTATGTTCTAATCAAGTCCTTCATTTCCTGTTCAGTTTTAAATCAGCCGTATGAGAAATACAAAGGTTTCAGATGTGTATGAAAAATGGAGATGGTCTAAGTTTCAACAGTGCAAGTTTCTCAGAAACAAAACTGTAATTCTAGCTCTGAACTCTATCCAGGTCAACACTTGGGCATCCTAATTATAGGGAGATTAGGAAAGAGGATTTCCCCCCCACTCCTGTATGTTATGGAAAAGTGGACTACGGACACAAGCCCAATTCTATTGCATAAATGAAAGATGGTCTGATGAGATCCCAGGGCAGAAGAAGTTCTCAGAAATGCCTCAAAATGAGCTGTACAATGTTGTGGGAATGTACCATGGGTATGGGGGAGAAGGTTTACAGCGAGTTTAGTGAGAGGCAGCAGGGAAAATTGGGAAGAGACTCCAAGAACTGAAGTCTCAGAATGATGCAAGGAACCCAACACAAAACATGCTGATCTGGAATTTGTGGCAGACAGAATTGCACATGACATCGCATATCACTCTCGTTGCAAGCAGCTGTTCTGCTGGGAAGCTGTAGTTGGGAGCTGAAGAAGGAAAGCAGGAAAATTAAAAAGCAAGGATACTCCTTGTTAGCAGGCCAGAAATATTAGAATCTGGACTCAAGATTAACTCAGCTCTCAATATTCTGGAGACTCTGGACTCAAGATTAACTCAGCTCTCAATATTCTGGAGACTCTGGACTCAAGTGCTTGTTTCTTCAAAGACATTCTGAAGATATTAGAGTATTACGTAAATGAGACTCTCTTGATCCATTTCCCATGTTCAATCTAAACTGTAGTCACAGTGTAGAACATTTCCAAGGGATTACCACTACCAGGACCCGATGGGAGCCAGGGAGGGCAGAAAGGAGCTAAACTACTGTGCAAACAGTACATTGTTGATTAAAAATACAGAGAGAGAGCAGAAGTCCAGATAATAAGAGTGACGCATGCAGTGGAAAGAAGTAGAGAAATAGATCAACAAATGAATGCTATGAGGTGTATAATTTAATAAGTAAATAAGAAAAAAATATCCTGTAAAGTGACTGCTCTTCTCAGGCGCTTTTGGGACAAATCAATTTAAACTTTGCACACTGCTCAGGCTATAGCTAAAGAATTAATGTCTTGTGTAGCAGCCAATATACTCTACTTTCTTAGTAATGCACTGTGAAAAACCTATTATCCTATGTATAATTCTTACTGGCCTGTTTCTATTTATTGCTTTGATGTTTGTGTCAGCAGGCAAGCGCAGCCTTGCATTTAGCAATAGGGGAATATTTGCACCCATTTCAGAAGCTGTAACTTCTCATATGGGGCCTCATATGGGATTTGACTTGAAGTTTTTTGTTGGATGATGAGCAAATCAAAATGCTACAGTAAACAGACAGGTGGAGGAAAAACACAATCCAGTCCAGCATTTCAGCAAAATGTAGGTTCTTAAATAATGGACAGTGTTGGGGGACACTGTACCTCACTGCTCTTTCTGCTGTTACATTTCATTCCCTTTTTGTTCCCATCCCGTGTGTTGCTTAAACTTCTGAAAGCATTATCTTGAAGTTTTACCCAGGCCACCTCCAACATGTTGCGAAGTCTAGGGTGGCTTGGACAGAAGCAGCAAACTCAGCAGCCAGAGCCACAGCAGGAGTGACATTGGCAGGAGGGGTCAGCACCATCCTTGGGAAGTTGTGGGGGTGCGTACCCCCTGAGAGGGGCAGCGTGAGGGATGCATCATGCCAGCAGGCACGATACAAAGAGGTACAAAGACGAGTTAGATAGCGCCAAGAATCCTTCTGAATGCTTAGGTGAGTTGGTGTCCAGTGTGTCCATGCCACATTGTCTGGGGGCCAGGGGGGAATTCCTGGGACAGCTGCCACTGGCAGCGGGGATGTGGCTTTTGAAAATCTTCTGGCCTGAAAGTCTGGGTTTTCAAAAGAGGTGCACAAACCCCAGAAAATATCTGGAATTTTAGTGGGCTTCTGAGACAGAGGTATTTCCAGCTCAGAGGTGAGATTGTTGAGGCTGGGGGTTGTTTGCTTTTTCCAACTGATACAGAGCAATGTTCCTATTAGATCAAGGACATGAAATTTAATGCAAAGAGCACCTGCAGCTGCTGCTGCATTTGTGAAATCTCTAAGGACAGCCTGAAAACACAATGCTTTGTCTCTGCCACTTTCTTTTTCCCCCCTCAGCAAGGTATTTCAAGCAAATAAATGAGGAGGGTTCATTAGCATGCACTGACTAAACGATTGCTAAGAAAAGGCTCAAAGCCTGCTGTTTATGATAATTTTCATTGCAACGACATAGTGAACCTAGTATATAAATCTTTCAAGATTGTGCAGATCACTTTCTTTAGTCAGATTAAAGGATAATAGAACCAATATCAAAACAGGTTAATGTCTTAACAGGTTTTTTTGCCAAGCTGTTGCTGGTTGATCTGAAAAGCTAGATATGGCCAGATTTATGCCACTGCTTCACAAAAGAGAAGCAAGAAACATGACAGTTGTTTTCCACTAAAAATATGTCAATATTCAATGAATGTTTGTTTAGAATATTCTGCAATATGCCATACAGGTTGGAAAAGAAAAAGCCCTGGGGACAGGGGTGGGTTTGTACATTACGGATCTACTTAAAAGGGGATCACAGTCGCAGAAGTAGACCCTTCCTTACATGGAAACAGGTTATTATAAAATAGCATATGTTCCAGTCACCTTACCCAAGACCTTTCCTCACCCAGTTCAAAGACAGGTCACACTTATGAGTACTTCTTCCATTCTCAGGGCTGTCTCAAAGAGATACTTCCTTATGGAAATACGCGGGCAAGAGTAAATGTACTATTTTTGTCTTTTGAGAGTGCTTGGTTGGCTAAACTTCATAAGCCCAGTTATCCTTTTCTCATGCAACTCCTTTTCTTATGCAACTCCTTTTCCAACATCTGCAAGATGTTAGCCATATGATAATAGCCAGTTATTCAAGACAGGAAAATTTTTAAAATATAACAGAATATTGACATCTAATTTATTTACTGAAAAAAGATGCAATACAATACAATGCAATACATGTACTATGGAAATATTATTAAATTACCAGTTAATACAGGGAAGCATATGTGCCACAGAAAACAAATTTAAAGCACTCAGGAGATTCATATGGCCTTTCTGGTGAACTGGATTTCCTTTTTTCCACTCTGGACACAGTGAACTTTGTTCATTCTTATCTTAAAAAGTAACCACCCTTCATTCATATCTTAGTTGACTATCTAATGGCCATAAACAACACTATGAGTTTCTTGATTTCTCCATAGCATCAGACTACCCTTTCAGGTGACATCTTGTGCTCATTTTCAAATGGAAGAGTTGATGAAAATCTATCATGCATTTTTCTGGCATATTTACACATCCTGCGTGCCTCCACTTGATGCTAAACATAAGATGGCATTTTCCTCTGGTTGTCCCTACTATAGAAACTCATTTTGGCTAAAGCAGAGACAGAGGTACATTGAAATGATCTTATGTCCTAATTCTCAACCCCCCAAGCAAAAACATATGAAAGGGATCAAAAGCTTCTGCATCTTCTTTCATCTACATATTTCGTTTATTCAATCAAACACACCAAGCTGTTTGAATCTTCTCAGTGACTTTGCTTGACTAAAATATGATTCTGTAGGGGTGGAGGTT
Source organism: Calidris pugnax (assembly GCF_001431845.1). NCBI lineage: Eukaryota > Metazoa > Chordata > Aves > Charadriiformes > Scolopacidae > Calidris > Calidris pugnax. The sequence continues at coordinate 8,177,355 of NW_015090800.1, read as the reverse complement.
TTTTTCCTGTTTTCTTCTTGTCTTTATATTAACATGTCTTCAGAAGAACAAGATCTGGGAGACTGCTAATTCGACAGCTGACAGACACAACTCATTCACCATCAATCTTCTTTGCCAAAAATAATTGGAGTCTAAACTTTAAAGATTTTGAAATCTAAGAATATTCCCGACCATACTCCTAATAAAAAGAATAATTCAAGACCATCCTTTGGTTAAGGATACACAGTGTGACCTACAGCATGGTGCAGTTAAAGTATTATAAGGCAAACCCAAAAAAATAGGAACGTTGTTTGTTTCTTCTCAGTTTGTGTTCAAGGGCCATTTTATGCAGAGTGTAGCACGTGTCTGACACAGCTTCAGCTCTCTGTTTTATGCAGATCTCAGTGTGCCCATTGATACCGGATCCTGGAAACAGTGGAAAGCAGGTGGCAGGGTATTAATGGAAAATTGTCCCTAGTTGAAACTTATGTCCACCTGTCCCCTCACTGGCCACCAATACAATTTCTACCCAGCTCCCTGTGCAGCCTCAATAATTCTCCATGTATTCCTTGTTATCTCTCATAGCTCCCTATCTGCTGGAATTTACATGGTACACTCTACACTAATTAATCTAGCATTTACTCCCTCTTCTCCTATTTCTTCCACTTATGCTGTCTCCAGACCCAGTGTCAAGCTAAATGTGCATTTTATACAAGCATATCAGATTTTTGGCTTTTTTTCAAAGAAGCAGTAGTGACTGCAGATCTGTTATTTACCACACACTATAACAAGTGGGACACATCAAAACTAGCAGGAGGTGGGTTTAAGCAGATTAAAAAATAAACATGCCTTTACAACTGCATAGTGGAGATAGTGAAGGCAGATATCAACAGTAGATCTAAAAATGGTCTACAAAAATTCAGAGACCATGGCTCCACACAGAGAGAGGCAAAGTGAATGGGCAGGAAAGGAGCTCTGACATCCCCAGCACAACAGTTCAGGCTCCTGGATGAGTGTGAGGGGAAAGGAATTGAGCAGTCCCCCATGCTCTTCCAGAACTGGATCCCCTTTTGTTCATATACAGGGATACACATTGGTCTAGTTGCCCTGGAATTCAGGTAACTTTGTTTTCTAACTACGGGAGATACCTCTGGTATAAAGCAGCAGCCATGAAACCACAGGGAGTCATCCAGTACTGGGAAGTGAACTGCTTCTGGTCTGAGATACCCAGGCTGTGGCTCTTGCACATATGGTGAACGTATGCAACACAGGTGTCGTGTTTTGAAGCGCAGAGACCCAAATATAGACATGGACCAGGTGTGAGCACTGCGAGTCTGCCCTGAATGTGGGGAGACGGTGCTGAGACAAACCAAATCCCTGCATAGTGCCATCTAAAATGCCTTCCTTTTGGTTAGAAAAATCGCATCCTTTATACACGGGCTCATATTGTACACATCTGCTGAAGGTGGTGTGCTGCTCAAACAAGTCTGCTTTATCATTTATCTTCTGTGGCTTTCAGCTGTGACTCCTATGTGTTTTCTAAGGTACAGCAGGATGTTCAGTACAGAACAAAGCATAAAGCCAAAGAGTTACCCTCATTTCTAAATTTGTTGCATGCAGCATTCAGGCACATCAATCTGTTAATTACTATGTCTGGAAAGCCTTGGCATACATATTCATCACCTGCAATTGTCATGCTGCCAGCTCTTGCAATTTTAATCACCAGCTTCATGATATTTGGCATTTTTCTTGAAGTCAAATCCCTCAGAGTTGTTTGGTTTTCTGACAGTCTCAGTTTTGCTTCTTTATTAAAAAGAAAGTCTAAATTTAAGGCCCTGTCATTTCAAAGAAAAACCTGAAAAATGTTTCTTAATAGGAAAAAAAGGTAAGAAATGTCAATATCTGAGGAAAAAAATGAAGATTTTGGAGAGGAGTTGTAAGAATAAACGTTCTCTAAAATATAACTTCAAGGAAGGTTACGTTCAATTCTGTGAAAAATGTGAAGGAATGAGTTTATACAGAAAAAAGAAGTTGGGATGTTGGAGTCAACATGACGATTAATTACATAACTTTTTATAATAAATGGTGATCAAAGAAGCCAACATGGTTCCTGGAGGATGAACTCAGAAGAATTTATTCCCAACTATAATAGAATGAACAGTATTAAGAGCTTTCTGACTGCTAAGGCATCAGAGCTGGCTGACTGCAAAATCTGTGGAGATGTCTTTTGCCAGAGGTCTTTAAATTACTAGATTAGACAAAGAGCTGTGAGAGACCTTCACAGTATACTTCTGCTTTAGAACACCCACAAAGCCACTTTCACAAATTTGTTTCTGTAGTTCAATATGCCTTGTTGCAGCAACAACATGCTGGTGATACACAGTGACTTCTGCTCGTACAGAGCAACAAAGCAACTAAATGGAAGTGGAGATCTGCTAAAACATGCAGAGACTCGTGTCCCATGTTCATCCCCTACTGAATACTGTTCCATATTCTCTTGGGAAATGTGATCCCCCTTGTGTAGATGCTCATCCCCTCTCCTCTTTCCCCTCCCCAGCCTCTCCATCACATCTTACTCCACATCTGCTCAGATTTCCTATAGTCTTTGCAGAGAAAGTCTGAAACTCTTGTGCCTGTTTTGATACTGTCGTGAGTGATTTCTGAAATATCAGGTTTTGAAAGATAAGGTGATGGAAGACAACTGGAAACTTTGGGGGAAGGCTAATATTTTATTCTTTACTTCACTACTTGCTTTGCTGATAAATCCTGTATTGCTTTCTTCACCCACTTGAATAAGGAACACTTAGAAAAACTACTTCAAAATGAGAAATGTTGCTTTCAAAATGTTGCACTCTGCACACAGAGCAAACGCTTGCCGGGAACATCTTCAGGTAGAAAGGAATAAAAAATGTGATTGAATTTTGTAAATGGAACTCATTGCTGGTGTTTCTGAATCATGTTCGTAGAGAAGAACTGCCTGTTTTATCTTTATGAGTATTAAAAATATTCATGCTTCAGGTTGCCACCAATTTTGAAGAAAGAGTGAGTATACAGAGAAAATACGAGGGTACCATGCTGATTTCAAAGGAAAGGGACATCATCCACTTATTTAAATTGGGCATGAGAATTTTCTTCTTACCCTGTGGCATTTTTACAGTACAACAGGAAAATAATTATATTTTGAAAACACAAATAATAAACATTGGAAGTGCGTTTACCCCATCTAAGTGATTTTATCATGCTTATTTATCTCTGTTATCCGGATAAGGATACAGTTCTGCATCTACAATATATAAAATCAACTTGGTACACACAAACAATGGAAGAAATAGCGCTGAATGCCTTCTTCTAGGGTACATCTCTCCTGCTTTTGAGTTTGAATTCACAGAACCACAGAATGGTTGAAGTTGGAAGGGAACTCTGGAGGTCATGTTGTCAAACCCTCCAGCTCTCTCAGCCTTTCATCATATGAGAGAGGCTTCAGTCCCTTTATCATCTTTGTGCCCCTTTGCTGAACTCTCACCAGTATGTCCATATCTTTCTTTTACTGGGAAGCCTAGGACTGAAGACAGTGCTCCAGGTGTTGCCTCACCAGTGCTGAGAAGGGAAGGATCACTCTCTTGACCTGCTAACAACACTCCTCCTAATGCAGCCCAGAATACCATTAGCCTTCTTTGCACAAGAGCACATTGCTGGCTCGTGGTCTCCAAAAGGATCCCTGGGTCCTTTCTGCAAAGCTGCTTTCCAGTTGGTCAGCTCTCGGCAGTACCCAGGTGCATTATATTACTTCATTATCTTTGCAGGTAACTGTGTGACACTGCCATAAGCACCCTTACAGCAAAGCCACGTCAAAGGGAGCTACAGATCAGCTGTGCAAGGCTACTCCTTCATCCTCTTCTCTATTCCTCAGCTGGCTTTAGGGCATGTCTCCAAGGAGTGACCTCTTGGCTCTGTACTACATACTCCTGCTACTTTTGTACCAGGCAGTATGGATTTGAAAGCAATCCTGGTTATAAAAGCAGCAGAGTTATATTTCCTACTTTGGTCCTTAGACCTCAGCAATTAATTCAGACAAATTCTCAGCTTTATAGTTAGAGACTGGGGAGCTGATTTCTAAAAATAAAAGACTCTCTCCCCCTTAAGTTTTTATCCACCCATCAAAACTCTATGATTCTTTGATTTCAAAATCCTAAGCAGTTTCAAAAGAGAGTTATACAACCCATAAGCACACGTATTTGCCTGCCCAATAAAGTTTATTTTGAAGAGATCAGAAATAAATCTGAAACTGTTCAAGAGACACAGAGGAGTGTTTAGGGCATTTCACCGGTTCAAATCTAATTCAAGTCAACGTTTGCCAGAAGTAAGATGTGTCTTTTCTCCCTTTGGCTGTTAGGACAAGTTAGTTGGTGGTTTATCTTTATCCTCAACAAAAATATGGACACGTCACATAATCTTTCAGCCTTCTGACATCCTTAGGAAAGAGGATGGGAACTGAATAGTCTCAAGGCAGTTACCCACATATTACAGAGATCATCCCTTTAGACAAAAAAGAACAGCGTATAACGAATCATGGGTATGTCAGGAAGTACTGACTTCAACAGCAATCACAACTAGAGCTTCCTTTTCCAGAAGTGTAGGGCTATCTTCCTATGAAAGGTGTCCTTTAGCTGCAGAGGAAGATTTTTACAGAAAGGTAAGTAAAGAAGGAAAGTCTTAATTTATATCTTATTTCATTGGAGTTTGCATTGCTTCTAGTTGTGTTTTATCTGCCCAGCAGGAGGAGGCCATCAGTTCTCACATAATCAATGCAGCCCTACTTCACTATGAGCAACTTCAATTTAAATTACATTTTTGTATGTCTATAATTTGTAGTTAGCAATCAAGAGATACTGCTGCCACTTGAAATATGCCACAGAATTGCAGGAATCGCTAGTGTGTATGACTCTGTTCCATTTGGGTTAATCTGAGGTCTATTGCTGACTTCCATTAGTTCAATATTACCTGTAAGTATAACACTACTCAGTGCTAGTGCTAATAACTCAATTGCCTGATTTCAGTAGTTTCTGTGAGCCCAACTTTTCCTGCCTGGTACCCAAAACTAGGTAACTTATTTTAGGTGAGCTTTGAAAGCCCTGACTTTCTCCCAGCTCTTAGTCATGTAATCATGTGAATTAAAAAAAAAAAAAAAAAATTAATTTTTCTCTTTCCAAAATATCAGTGACACACATAAAGCTAAAGTCATAATAGAATTCCAATACTCCCATGTAGGATGACAACTCATATTTCATGGGATATGCACGATACACAGGTGTCCAAACAGACCAGAAAGGCTGCTGGGGGAAGGAAACATGGAAAAGATGTAGCTCTTCCCCACATGTTCTGTACATCCCACAGCCACATTCTTCTCACATAGGTTTCATGCCTTTTGTTGCAGCAACTCTAAAAATGGTCCCAGTTTATCTTTCAGATTTCAGTGTTTCTCCACTGGGAAGCAGAATGGAGGCTGGGAGTCTTCATTAGTCCCTTTCCCACTGCGTCACTGCCCAAAGGGATGTAACCTGGAAGCATCTCATATCTGTAGAGAGAAATTGGAATGATAACTTTTAAATGAGAATATTCATCAAAGCTTCAACAGCAACAGCACTTTCAGTCCTAGTTTCCAAATAATTCTGCACTGTGTAACTGGTTGGCTCCCAGACAACATCCCACAGCTGAGATCAGGAGATTTCTCAGCAGTGTGCCACTGACAGTGGGTTTGGGTTATATGCCTTCTTCCCTTCTGGGGTGTCAGAAGAGTGAACAAAGCTGTGTGGAGACTGCACAGGAACTGTGGCCATCAAGGCAAGAACCCTACAGTACCAACCAAGAAGACTCTCTAAAGAACCTTAATAAGATAACCCACAATATCAGAGTAAAAATTTCCTTTCTTTTCCCTTGGAAGTAGAAAGGGGGACTAAAATGTGTTTTTGTCTTGATCTTTAAGGAAAGGAAACTTATTCCTACACCATTATTTTTTTTCTCTATATCAGATGGATATTTATTTCCTAAGAAAAGTTTAAGACTCTGCTATATCATACAATATAAAACCCATCTTGGAGAGTTTGGGAAGTTCCCTTCTACTAGCTGATATTAAATGTTTCTTCATCACTAATCCAGAGACAAAACAACTGCAGCATTTGGTACCTTTAACTTGCAAGTAATTTAAGCAGCGCATGAAGTGTGAATATAATTACAGTCTCAGAATATTACTATTTCTATTGCACTGGAACTCTGTTCCACACATCTTCTTCAGATAAGATAGAAGTGTTTGATGTGAATACGTCTTCAATTAACATTGCTGGCAGATAATGGAAGGCATTGATTGGAAAGTCCTTATCAAGGTAAAGGTGCTTGAGAATTAAAGAAACAACCTGCCTGTCAGACCTCAATTTACTCTCAGCAATGTCCATAATTGAAATGGGACGCCATAAAAGTCCAGGTGATGGTAGCAGTTCTTCATCTGTACAGCTATATATGTAAAAATATATATCTGTACATATGCAGATATATAAGTTAGATAAAATTATACCCATGCTTTCTTTATAAGGAATATAAAGATGAAGTGTCTGGTAACTTATGTCTTTCTTTTATATTTTAATCCATCTCCCCTAGAAATTGTGTATCCAACAGGAATGGGATTTACTATCATGAATTATTAAAACTGTAAGAAACAGTTTATTTGTAAATTTATAATCTCTTAATCTCCTCAACACATAGGACAAAAGCATAGTGTCAAAAGCCTTGCTGAAGTCAAGGTAGATGACATCTGCTGCCCTCCCCTCATCCAACCATTGAGTACCACCCTCTGGATGCGACCATCCAGCCAATTCCTTACCCACTGAACAGTCCACCCATCAAATCCATGTGCTAGGCAGCCTTCTGGTTACATCTCTGACATGGGCTCCAGGGAGGCAGCAGACTTCACTGTGGAAAGGATCTGGCTGATATATGGGGCCCTCTGTTCCCTTCAGAAGGGAGTCACCAACAACAATTACCGTCTTTTTTTTTTTAGGGTAGAGGTTTTGATTTTGATGCAAGGGGAGGAACTGATTTGCTTTAGGCAACCCCCCAGGTGGTGTTTCTTCTGCCTTCTCATTTGTTTCACCTTCAACCTCCAGTGCCCTGTACTTGTTATGCAGGGGCAAATGGAAAGATGAGGGGGGCTGTGAAGGGTTTCCCTTGCCTCTTGCAACAGGCACCTGTCTCCATTCCTCCCTGTTCCTTGGCTCACCTCCCTCTGCCACAGGGGTCTGCAGAGCCTGATACCATACATCTAGCTCCCTTTCACACTCCCTTATGGACCTTAGTCTATTCTTCCCTCAGTTTGGCCACCATGTGGAGCAGATCATTGATCTGCTCACCCCTAACACAGGTGTTGTCTCTGTCATCCATCATTGCCAGGTTCCAGCGCTCACTGCAGCCAGCTGCCTGGGCGCCTGCCTGTTTGTGTGGGGCCTCTGGGTACCCACAGTTTTTTTAACAGCCTTTGACCGAGTTCCAACCATGACTAGGTCCGATCTCTTCAAGCAGTGACTTGGTTCGCGTTTTGTGTGTTTGTTTCTCTTTTTTTTTATGTGTGTGTTTATTTTTTTATTTCCCCCCTCTCTCCCCTCACACTCCTCTGTCGCGCGCCGCAGTCTGTGGCGGACCCTCCGCGCCTGATTGGCTGCCGCGGACTTCCGGTTCCGGGTGGGACTCGGGCCGTGAGTGGGGGGTTCCTGAGCTCGGAAACCCCTCCGCACAGCGCGATTCGACCTTCCCCGCCAGATCACATTAGTTCTCGTCGCCGGTGCTGCTGCCGGTACTGCTCCGCCGCTGTTGGTGATGCTGCTGCCGCCGCCTCGCCGGCCGACCGAGTATCTGCTCTGACCGCGTTTAAATCCCCGCGGCCGCGCCTGATTGGCTGCCGCGGACTTCCGGTTCCGGTTGGGGCTCGAGCCGTGAGGGGGTTTCCCTGAGCTCAGAAACCCCTCATGTGCTGTGGGTTCCTGGGCCACAGCCTCAAGGCACAATACTTGCCTTCTTTTAACAAAAAAACAGACAAAGTTTTTCAATCTCTTTTTTTTTGTGTGTGTGTCACGCTCTGAAAACGTGCTGTTGGTCTCCATTGGAGAAAAAGAACAGAGCAGATGGAGAGCTGCTCTGGTCTGGTGCAGTAGAATCATAGAATCATAGAATGGTTTGGGTTGGAAGGGACCTCAAAGATTATCGAGTTCCAACCCCCCTGCCATGGGCAGGGACACCTCCCACTAGAGCAGGCTGCTCAAGGCCACATCCAGCCTGGCCTTGAACACTTCCAGGGGTGGGGTATCCACAGCTTCCCTGGGCAACCTGTTCCAGTGCCTCACCACCTCATAGTAAAAAATTTCTTCCTGAGATCTAATCTGAATCTTTTTTCTTCCAATTTAAAACCGTTTCCCCTTGTCCTATCATTGCCCTTCCTGGCAAAGAGTCCCTCCCCAGCTCTTCTATAGGCACCCTTCAGATATTGAAAGGCCACTATAAGGTCTCCCCGGAGCCTTCTCCAGGCTGAACAACCCCAGCTCCCTCAGCCTGTCTTCAGGTACCTTGCATGTCAATCCAGTAGTCCATCAGCAACTTGCAGAAGACATTGTATTCAAGGAGTTACTTGAGCCAGCCCTGCCTGCTTTAATGTGGCTTGTACTTAGGGCCTGAGCAGCCCATTTATTAAATTAAGTGTCCGCTCTAAGGAAATCTGCTGGAATGGCCTGTCCTGGCATGTGCTGGCACTGGTGGATGTTATGAAATCACAAGAAGATAGATGATTCTGTTTGTTGCATGAAATAAAAGGCATCGTGACATGAGAGCAAGAAGGAAACTCTCCCACCAACAGGATCTGTGCAGCATGCCATGGGAAAATCTTTCTGGGTTCCAACCAATGCTGCATGAAAGCAGAGGTCCCAGAATCTTAAATGTCTTAAAATTGTTTACGATTTATGTTTGTGTTCTTATTCTTTATTGACTATATTCCTTTTTTTATTCTATCTTATTAATACAGCTATTTTAATAAGCTTTTTGTTGTTGTACCTTTCTTATTGGAATCCGAGAAAGAATCCTGAACCTTTCTCCCATCCCCTCCCTGGCCTGGTGCAGAGCAAATGTTAAGGTTAAAAGTGGGTATTTGCAGTTCTCAGAATTACCTTTGGGTCTGGTTTTTGCACAAAAGGATCCTGAGTGTGAACTGTCAGGGAATAATTTCATTTACAAATCCTGAAGCTCTGTGTTGTGCTCTGTCTGAGCACTAGTGGAACCCAAATCCTTGGGAAACCACAAGAGAGGCTGCTGCAACTGTGGATGGATATTTCCTATGTCGGAATGATCTCAAGCAAGCAAGGATATTTTTTAATGAATTTGTCCAGCATCTGGGTGTTGGCTATTTCAGGACCAGGAAATTCTGGAAAGTATTGAGGATCATGCAGTGCTTACTGTGCTACTTCAGACATCTGCGTGCAAGCCATGTGCAATTGCACCCCTAGTTCCTGTAAAGATAGGAACAAAGAGTTTTCAAGCTTTTCTCCTGTAGCTGACTTTCTTCACCCAAGAAGGACAACAGGAAAGCAGAAGACAGTGCCTACATACTTACCTGCAGATAAAGAATATGGACAATAAGTAGCGAGAAGGATCCCTGTGCAAAACTGTGAACACTTAAGATAAAAGTATGCACATTGCCACTGTTTGTTTTTTTTTTTTTTTTAAGCTGAGAATGAAATGAATTGATTTACAGCTTCCCACTAACAATAAATAATGTTCGATTCTTCAAACATATTGTAGATCTTTTTCTGCTTGAGCAATTGTTTGACAACTTGTGAAGTAGAAACTGAGTTAATGACCCAAAGTGAGAACATCTGAAAACAAGCCAACTTTATGTCAGCTAGCTGAACTACATTTACATTGCATATAGATCCAGCACTGAACTATTTTACTATGATGACTCAAAAGGGAGCAGCAAAGTTCAGGATCCATGTTAGCAGGGTTTCTCATGCTCAAGTTTAGGTTTTTAATATGACGTTAAGACATTGTGGGAGTTTAACCTGTTTAGAGATGGAAATTGCCTGAGGAAACCAAGGGGAATGGGAAATAGGGAAGAGAAGTTTTATTTAGTAGGGGGAAGAGGTGGTGGATTTAAGGGAGGGTATAAAACATGTAAACATGTAGACATGTAAATCCAGATGTTGGAAAGCATCTTGCTCCTGGGAGATGAGTGAACATCTTGTTTCATGGACTCAGCCTCCTTTCGGGAGAGCCAGGCTATTTCCTGGGATCCATGAAGAGCCTTGGAGAGCCCTCTGTCCTTCTTCACAAAGACTGTGGGTGGCAAACCAGGGTGCTACAATACTGAGACAGGCATTAAGTCTGTCTGTCAGAGTAAACCCCTTTATAACCCGTGGCCAAACACACCTGCTTTTGCGCCTGGGTTATAGTTCAGCACCTGAAAAAAACGGTCATGTGGGATGATCTCAGACTGCAAGGCATACCTATTGTTCCTAAAGGAAGGTTCTTTTGGCTTCTCCTGAAATGCAGAGTCACGAATTTCTAAATATACATGACACGTATGTGCTCACTCTAACTCAGAATGTCAGGGATAAATCCTTCCCTGTGCTTCACCAGTCCTTTCCAGATGAATAAACAATATCCTTCTTGATTAATCTACCCAGACAGCACATTTATCCCCTAGCATTTTTAATATATGGCCATATATGGGCCACAGGCCTAGCAAATCTGTGTTGACTAGAAGGAGATGGGTGGAAAGGGGGATCAGGATCCTGAAGATGATGTGCTGTTGCTGCAAGGCAGACAAAAGCTTCCTTTTAGTGAGTGACCTGCTGAATCCGCAAGCTCTGCAGCTACTTTTATTCACTGTAAGTTTTGAGGGCAGTGCAATCACACTGGTGTTCCTTTCCCTCCATTGTCACCCGGTGACAGCAGAGGGAGAAGATCAGCTGTGCAATTCCAGCCATCATTAGCTGGGGGAACATGGCAGCCAGGATATCACAATGGGGCTGTCCATGGACTCAAGAGCTGCTCTCTTAGATCAGTGACACGAAGGGTACAAATGGCTTCAGACTGTGCCTTCTGCTCCTGGTAATGGCTATATCCATATGACTTAATTATATGTATACTGAATGAACAAGGTAAGGGTGCTTCATGATGCAGAATGCCAGGGAAGGAGGTGCAGAGGTTTGTGGGTAGGTGACCAGCCTGAGATGCCCTCTAGAATCATGGACACTAGTGGTCCAATTAAATTATGTGATATGCTGCTTTTACTGAAGTCAGAAAACTAAGATGAGATGTACGCTCAAACCACATATGATCTGAGTTCAGTGGCAGGACAACATCTAGCTGGAATTTAAAACCGCAGTGGCCTAAACTTCAGGGCCACACCTATGCATGGAAGTTTTTTTGGTTTTATTTTGGTTTTTAGTGCAGACTTTGTAGATATTTAGTTCACAGAAAATACTCGAGATAACCAACTTTGTATGAAAGGATGATGAGATCATTTTCAGCTCACTTATATCACCACACTCAGCAGAGACATTTCTCACATCTCATGTTTATACCACCAGGAATGCCATTTTCCACCACCAGCAGGGAAGTTTGCTGTTGCTTCTCCATTCTAATACACTGAATATTGCTATAGAGGATGACAAGCAATGCTCTCAGTCGGTCCCAAACTGACAACATGAATAACGCAGAGGGAATTTTATAATTTCTTCTGTATCTCTCTGGCAAAGAGTGGTTAGCTCTTACCCATTTCTGAGCCACTAAACAGAAAGACAAAAATGGAGCATGGTACAGATTGTGTTTTTTTGGCACTGTGATCGTGGAACAGATTACTGTTAGATAATTAGACCATAAGCCTCCTCACAGCAGGTACCCCAGTGTTATAGCCACCTGGATTGTTTGTTAAGCACCCAGAGCACTATTCATGCTTTAAGAACAAATTAATTATGATGAATCAATTAACAGTACCCTATCCACACAAATGGTTAGACTGGATCATCAAGCAAACTTAGTCAGAAATTCTTTATGAATAATATTCTTCCTGGAGTTAATGCCATATTAGTTAATGAACTTTCAATCTTGATTTCCTTTCTCAGTTTATTCTTAACATATTATTTTAGCATGGACACATGGGCATTCAATCTCTGGTTGGTTTGTGAGAGGTTCACTGTTTATTTTCATTTTTTCTGTACTTATGTTATAAGTTTGGCCAGTTAACTTACCCGCTAATGTTTGTATTCCTGATTTGATTGGTTCTTTTTAAAGCTGAACATTAATGATAAATAGAAAATAACAACAACAAAAAAAAAAAACCACAAAAAAAAACACAAACCCAACCACCTTTCAGCATTATTTTTTTAGTGGAAGAATTATGTTTTCCAGGATTTATGAAACCAATATTTGGAAATATTTTCTTGAATTCTCTGCAGATCTCTCAAGATCCTGGGACTGAATTGAAATCTATTTGACCTGAAAGTAAATAAACTTAGTACTTTCTATTCAGGTTATGTATTTGTGGAACAGTGGGGTTTTTGATAGCTTATTGAACAAATCATCAGTGGCTGAAATCATTCAGAGCTACCTGATTAGAGAGATGAAGAAGCCAATCTTAGGAGTGTAACCCGAATAAACGTGTGTGCCATAATTCAGACATTCCACAAAGAAACACAAAACATTTCCTCTCTATTTTAATTCAACTGCTAACTTAGGTCACTGAATGGAACAAGGCAAAAAGCAGCAGGAATTCTGTAATGAACTAACTTTAAATTATGTCTTTGTGGAGCGATAATCCCTCATGAAGGATTTAGTTGGGGCTGTGACTTCTGCTTTGTTTTTCTCGGGAAGAGAATATTCTGGGGAGTGTTTGTTGAGTTAGAGGACTAGATTCAGCATAATCTGAATAGAAATTGAAGGTCCTTGATCATGACATAAGTCTTTTTTCTCCTGGTTAGAAGACTTGTATTGCCAATAGAAATGACAAAATTGGTCCCCACAAAAGGATGTTTAGAACTGCAGGCTGCTGTTTTCTGAGGAGAGGCAGCAAGAGAAAAACTTGATGTACTTCTTTGCTTGAGGAGCCACTTCTGATGAAGCGTTTTCACATTCCACATTGGGATACATCACACAGTTTGCATCTCTAGAGGACAGAACAACTTGTAGTCATGAGAAAATCTGTCAGCAGGGTATTAGTGTGATAATTCACTCTGACAACAAGATATTGCATGGAGCCACTTCAAAATATGTGGACAAACTCATTTAGTTACCACAGCCCGTTGCCTTCCTGCTATGCAAACCAAAAGCCATCAGGGTAGCATTTTCCACAGGATGCTAGAGACAGAGACATGAAAGGGGTCTTCAGCAAAAGGTCTGCTTCCTCGTACCAGTAGGCCTCCTATTAGAGAATGGTGACAAACAGATGACAGGTTTAGGAACTAGTTGTTTACTTCCCAGAGCAAAAAATTCAATCCGGCAAAAGGTACTTTGTCACAGTCTTCAATGCATTTGTGACAGCTGGTGACAGATTCACTTTGAAAATCACATTTTGAAAGGACACAACTTTGCAGGCTTCTCTTAAATCTCTGATCCAAAGGGTCTGCCAACAAGGTAGATGTTGTAACTTCTGTCTCACGGCCTTATTTTTGCCAGAGCAGGTATGTTCCATGCATTGTCTAGCCTCCCACACACTGGTCTTGTTGTCAATTAGTGTCTACCTGCCAGAGATTCCAGGATCCACAGAGATTTTGCTGGTCTCCAGTGAGAACTTTAGGATATTTTTAAATTAAATTTCACAGCATAACTAGGCTCTGAACACACAGAGGTCTGTGTGTGTAATCTTAGTTTAAGCATCTAACACATTGTATCTATGTACTCAGCCAATGCAGTTAGTAGCTTCTTTTGAAGATCATCAGAGGACCAGATCCTACTGGGCTGAACAGGTGAAAAAAATAGTCAAGTCAGAATTTCAATTACAGATTTCCAGAGGAAGTTTCAGGGAAATGGTGATGGTTATACAGTAGGAGACAGTTCTCTTCTCTTAAATTCAGGGAAGAGGACAACACAAAGATAAATATCAGATGGTCATACAATCTCTTTTGAAAAGCAGATACAAGGATTGGGATTCTGTTTCTACCTGCATCATTGGCCTAAGTGCAGATCCTTACACAAATAATTTCATTTATCCTTATCTCAATTTTATTCTATTTTTATTCTCTTCCTTGAAACTTGTGGATGACAAGAATTTTTCATTTTTTAAAGGAAAGGCTACTGGGAAGAAACAGAGGTAAACATTTCAGAATTCAGATTTTAAAACCATTTTCCCTGCTCATTTTTGGAACACAGTTATTACTTAATATTACTGAAGAACACTCCCTTTTCGTTTTGAAAAATTGTAACATTCTCACAGTAAAAAGGACTGTTCCCCTTTCAAGAAGTAGAAAAGGTAGATATCAGATGTTTCCATATGAGGATGGAGGGTTTTTTCCCACTAATCAAGCAGCACAAATAAAAAATACAAAACTTAATTGTCTGTCTGGAAGAGAAAACACTTACTAAAGCCAGTCCAACCAAAACAATCCCCTGCTGCCTGGTCATTCTGAGAGCCTTATTTATTCCCTTTTGCTGCAAGACCAAGGTCTCTCTTGAGAGCTTTCTCAAATACCCTGGGGTGACTACTGGGTGGCCACACAAAGGATTTATCTGGCAAGCCCATCTTGTCACACGCTCCCTTCCACCCCTACTAAAGTCTTTCTTTGTTGTTCTAATAGATACTTACTTAAATACAAAAATTATCAACTGTACTGGTCTTCATTGTGTATCAATTCTACAGTTTTCTGATAACAGACAAGTGAACACACCTTTTATCTGCAGGTTGTTTCTCTACTCAAAATATGCTAGCTAACCCTGCAACTAGCTTTTTCAATCAGGCAGCTTGATGGTTTTGTACCTGAAGTCAAACATAGGCTGAAGTGAGCAGAAAGTGTGCATGGCCATACAAATATTTTCTAAGAGATAAACAATTAATCAACTGCCTCTTTCACATGCATAATCATCAGGTGCATTCACAGGTATTTTACCTGATAGAAGAAATCAGGCGTGTTTTTTACGTAGCCATGGAAACCAGCAGGACTGAGATTTCTTAGCATGGAGGAGGTGGAGGCTAGTTGTTCTTAACTGAAGACTGATATTGCAAACTTGAAACAATTTGTTTTTGTCACAGTGCAGATTTACCAGAACTGAAATTGCATGCTTCTCTATCCTTCCTGCATATGCTTTGTTATCCATTGCCTTCCACACCTGTGCAGAAAATAAATCTTAACATTTTCCCTAGTATCCCTTACTTAATAGCATCTTACTGCTAAAGCTTATCCACTTGATTTCTCTATTTCCTACCTGAAGTTTTTTTCTTCCAGTTAAACCCTGCCGGGAGTGAAACTCACTGCAGTGGAGGAATAGTTTTGTAGTTTAAATTAAATGCTAAGTTAAGTCAAACCTAATGTTACAGTATTGGTGCAAGGGCCTGTACAAAGTATTCTGAACTACTTCTAACGCTTAAAATAATGTTGAAAGTAGGTATGGAAATTCAGATGGCCATTTTTGAACAAAGAGAGAAGAATTTTCTCCAGAACAGAGGACAAAAAAAAAATAATCCTCCTTCCCATCTTTTAACTGTGACCTGAAACTGAACCAAGAACACTATCAGTTGCCAGAAAATCTGGGATCCTGCTAGGTCTTATATGCAAGTCAAGAGCCACATTTTTGTTTTCTTTGGATCCTGTGCAATTTCAAATGTTGTCACTCCTGGTGGCCATTTTTATTAGTTATGTCGTTGCTATTTCTGCTCAGGGAAAGCATCTCTTGGACTTCTAATGCAAAGGTGCTGTAAAATTACTGATAACTGTTTTTTGTCCCTGCTTATGAATTCCTTGCACTGGTTTATTTGCATGATGACAGAGTATTTATTTCTCCAACTCAGTATATTGGTCAAAATGTAAATAACAGGAATTTAGAAAATGCTTCTCCATAATTCAAAGTATGTGACGCCCACGCAACAGAGTTTATTTTGCTTACTTTTCCCTAGAATAATGTGTCATAAACTTTGCAAATAATGGATGTATTACCGTCTGTGATGCTGTTCTTCATCCATAAATGTGTTCTCTGTCTTGTCTCTGAACTGATAATCTTGGAAGGAAAGGACAACAAACAACTTTCACTGTGATTTTATGCAATATCTAGCATATTAGGCCCCTAATATTGTTTGAATTTTCTGAGTCATTCTACTTGAAGTAATGTTAAACTATTCATTTGTAATGGCTCATTTTCTTTAAATGCTCTTTGATATTTCCTCTGAAAAAAGACAACATTGTCAGAACACAAAAAAGTGCAGAAAGCACACTGACATTGTCATGCATGTTTTATTAATTTATGCTCAGCAGATATACAATCAGGTAAAAAAAGCATTGAGATAAAAACAAAGAATATAAAGACTGCTCTTAAATCAGGGCTTTAGTTACTGAATCAATTCATATTTGGGGATATTTATATCTCATTACTGAACTGAACTTTTATCTGATTTTATCTCAAGCTCTATTATCAGTTTCTTATAATTAAAAATGTATAAAGAGGAATCACTTCTGCAATTATCTGTTGCTGCATTGTGCAGCAACAGGTATAGGTAATAGCAACATGACATAGCTTTATGAATCTCAGCCACGATATTTTTGTTAGTTACTTGGTCTCAGATCTCAGACCATTTATTTAAATTATGAAAGCAAGAAAAAGAATGCTGCCTAGTTAAAACTGACAAAATAACCAAGAGAAGGAATGAAAACAGAGAGCGCTATTACAATATCAAATGTCTTGTATTTTTTTGTTTTCTCTGATTTCCTTAGGGTTGGGGAGTGATAATGCAAATGATGAAATCCTACAGACATTTATTTAGCTCATTTTAGGGATAAAACCAATTAAAAACAGGCTGATTGTCAGTTTAAATGATCATGCTGCTTACATGTTTCAATGTCTCTATGTTTCAATTACTGCTGTACAAAGTACAATAAGACATATTATTCCCTGGATATCTTCCCAACTTTTAATTCCAAGTGGATGGTTTACATCCAGAAGCTTGATGTTTTACATCTCTTTAAAAACATTAAGCTTTAACAGTATTTGTTGTTGTAATTTTGGATACTCTTCTCAGCTTCATGGACTTACTCAGTTCTTTTAGTGTACTGCTTAGCTCTTGAAATTAGTAATGCTGCATGTCAGTAAGCTCATCAGATGAGTTTTGAAAAACAGAGGAGAACTGTATTAATTTTTGTATGTATTGTTATAGTTCTCAATGACGTTGACAGCCCCAGTATGGATCATTCTTTTCTGAAGAATAATTTCAAAGAGGTGGCAAAGTAAATTTCTTTGAAATTTTCCTGAAGAGTCAAAAGATAATTCAGCACAATTTCAACCAGCTGGCAAAACTAGGGAATCTAAAATGCTCAGTGTCTCGTCTGACACACATTGTAGCCCCCTATTAAGTACTTGCCCTGTTCCTGGCTTCCCTGTGGTTTCATTAACTAATAACCACGTGGCTGAAGAAAACATATGGCCTGAAGGGACACACCACCTCTTTTCCAAATATCTCCTTGCCCAGACTTTTGACTGCATGACACTGAGCCACCAGTGATTCACAGAGACATCCCCCTGCTCCCTCCCCCAGAACAGGGAGTCCTAAACAATACTGAGGTGCTTTACAGAAGGCTCTCAGCAGTGTAAGAGACCCATTTCAGAGGTTTTAAGAAGGTACATTCAATGTTACCCTTCCTTTTTTTTTCAAAAAATAAAACATAACTTTTCCTTGACAAAGTTATCTGTTTTCTGTAAGATTGAAACCATGACAGCACATGGAAAATAACCCATTCTAGTTCTTGTATATATGTACTTATTTTTCAAAACAAAGGCATAACCAAACCCTTTGAACTGCTTCTGTGGCGTATGCAGTCATTTTCTTGTCTGGAAAACTCTATTTATTTCTGTTTAAATGCTTTTGTTTAATCCATTTTATATTGCCATAACAGTCCTAAAAAAAAGACAAACCCAAAAAGTTTATGTCTCTGAAATAAAATAAACATACAAAGCCCAGATGCAGACACGTACTATTATAAAAATTCAGACCAAATGGCATTAAAAAAAATATATATCTGGTAATCTCTTTTGTTATCAAACAACCTTCAAGTATCAGAGAGCCCATTCCTCCACTAGCCATCCTTTTGCTAAAAGGATGGACCACTCCTGTAAGAAAAGTGCAGAGAAGAAAGGACCACAGCATGACCAATAAAAGAGGTAGTGGAAACTCTATCTAGTCCCACAGACAATAATTACTTTAGCCTAATCTCTCCCGTAGCCTTTTGGCTGTGTCCCTGTTACTTGATTCACATCAGTGCCTGGGATGCAGGCTCTACCACTGACACCCTCGAAAGGATGGGAAATTCTTGAGAGTCTTGTCAGTGTTAAAGCCTTCATCAAATACAAATGCAATTTACTTTTACTGTTTGTCAGTTGTTTTCATGTGAAGTACTCTTGCTGAAACCAGGAGTTTACACCCTATTCACTTCCACAGAACATTAAAAAAGAAAAGAAAAGAAAAGAAAAAAAAAAAAAGTGCATATACTTAAAAAGGTCCTGAAAAATATTTCGTCAGAGGGCAGGGAAGGAAGGGCAGAAGAGAGGAAGCTTTAAATTTGGAGAATGTGTTTCCCCCTGCCAAAAAGGGACATACCCAAAAATAAACAGTACCCTGAAAACAAAAGGTATGACACCAGCCCGTAGCTAAACTTAATATGGGGCTGCTCAGCCCACCATGGCCTTTAAAAAGAGAATATGCCTCTCTCTGACTGCATCAGCATAAGTCATGATTGTGTGTTAACAAAAAGATGCTCCGTTATATATCAGCCACAATCAGCGGAGAGAGTGGAGAAAGCTATTTATTTATATAATGCAGTGTTGAATAGAGACAGTTAGTTCTAAGGGGTGAAACATTGGGTCCACCCAAGTTTAATTTTAGCACTGTACTGCTGCTACTAGCATACAGGAGGAAATATTTGCTCCCCTGGAGTTTTAATTAGCAGACTAGAGTTTACATTAACAGGTTTATTCACTCACAGCTCCTGGTTTTCATTTGTTATGCCATACCTTTTGTGAAGACAACACAGTCACCAAGTTTGTGGGTCAGATGTTTTTAATTTTTCTTAAATGAACTTCACAAACCTTATTGATATGCTTTGTCAAAGAGTGCCAGGAATATTCTGTGAATGATGGATGAACGTATCAAATCAGATGTGAGGTTTGAATTTCCCTTTGATAAGTAGTGGACTGAAAAGCCATTAGTTGGTGTTTTTCTGTCTACCTGCTGCAGCTGCTGTGGTACAAGATTCTTACGAAAGACAAATAACTGCATACAAACTAAAAATTCTGATCAGTTTTCCAGCATCAAAAGGATGGTAGATTTTTCCTGAATTCTTAAACTGCTAAGATCAAAAGCAGACAGGAAGCTGGGCTTCAGACCAGTAGACTGTTACATTTTGCTTTCCCCACAGGGTGTACTCAAGAAGGGAAAACTATTATCATTTTTTTTATCACTGACTTGTTAGCATAGTTTGGTTTGGTTTGTTGTGGAAGACGTTAATACTTTACTAAGCTAAATTTGATCTGACTATTTCTCCATGAAAATTAATTGCATTGTGAATTTGGTCTAGAGTGACATACTAAGATATAATCATGCTATGGATTTAGCCTAGACAATTTTTATTATCTTGTTTTCTTGTTTTTCCAAAGGGACTCAAAAGTCTTAGAATCCAACTACTGTTTTCTAAACTCTGGTATCCTTGTTAGATCATTATGTAGTAAGTGTTCTTTTTAATGATGTTAATTATACTAAAGCAAGTCAATGCATTGCATTAGTTGCTGGGAAAATGACAAAATTCCAACAAATTAAGTAGTGACTTCTGTTGGATCCTGTTCAACATTTTCAACTTGATGGAGTTAACCTTCGAAGTTGTGATTTGGTACCTTTGAATGTTTTGAGAAGCAGTGTTAGATGCACCAATATGCCACAAACACCACTATTTCTCTCATTTTTACAAATAGCTTTTGAAAGGGAAGGAGCACAATGCTGTCCTGGCTCATCCATTAGTCTTCTGCTGTAAAAGAAACTGCTTTTGTGTCAGGAGTGAACTCCAATGACCAGTTTGCTGGATAGGTTGAGCTGCAGTAACCCATCTTCTCGACAAAAAACCTCCATGTTGCAGTGTTGAGGAAATACAAATCCACTTTTGAGGTGCTTGTTTAAGATACTGCAACACAGACAGGGAACACAGTTTTCAAGGAAGAGAATATAGAAGAGACTGGAGACAAAGGCTTAGTGCAGGAGTACAGAAGTCACATCCTAAAGGAGGAGAGAACCTGAGATCACAACCTTTCCCAACAGAAACATCCCTGACACTGAAAATTTGATGCACATTCCTACAAAGCAAAAAAAAATCCTGATTTTGTTCTCTCCCTCTCTCCCTACTGACAACAGGAGCATACTAGCTTTTGCTGGTTTAATTTCATAACTCTTAGCCTATAAACTGTCAGATAATGATTAATATTTTCAACATTAGTAATACATATGTGGCTTGAGGGTCTTTTTATGTCGCAATTAATCTTTTTTTTTAATATAGTTGCATAATCGTTAAAATGTACAATGCAAACAAAATATCTCTGTCTACAGGAACACGCTTCTATAAATTTCAGTGAATGGAATTCATTCTCTAGAGGGCGATAGGCAACATGAGAAAAATAAAAGCTCAGATTTAGTGTCAGATTTAGTGTTGCATTGTAAATCCCAAAATTCAAGCTCAGCTGTGATTTGAACTCTAGTTCATTAACAAAGAGCTTCTTGAGGATGAAGTGAACCCAACAAAATATGTTTATTTGGAGTGTATTTTCTGAAAGGCCATCTGAAGCTGTGATTGAATCAAACAATCTGAGTTAGTTGGTTTACAACGACACCAAACAAAAACCCCATTCCAGCAAATGGTTCTGTTTCAGAAAATAATGTTTTCCTTAAATCAAGCTTTGAGGAAATCTGCTTTCCCCAAGCGGAAAGATGTAATGTTCTTTTTTTCTTTTTTTCTTTTTAATACCAAAACTTAATTTGCCAAGCTCCATTCGTTTCTCACATCTAATTTTGGTTTATTCATGACTAGGTAGTGAGCCCAAAATCAAGCAGACCTATGAAGCACACAGGTCAGAAGATAATGTGCTCTTTGGTTTAAGTTAAACAGGGATCATGTTCAAAAGAATACAGTGAAATAACCCTAGCCATCTGGGGTTACTTCTGTACATATTGCTGTAAAAATAAAACAAACAGTGTGTCTTGCATTGTCCCTCTCACCATGGGAACAAGACCTACTGTCCTGAATGAAGAAATGAAAAGCATAAATATATGGTTAATAGGAAATAGGCACCACAGTGTTAACTTTAGTAAACTATACTTATCTCATTTTGAATATATCCAGATTTCATTAGCAGTGACCAGCATCAAAGGGTTGTTTGAATACATTGATTTCTGTCATAAATAACTCTCAGCAATCATATAATCCAATGAAAAAGGGTAGCTCATTAAGTAAATGCTTACAGTGAGTGTGAAAGGAGAAAAGAATACCTTCAAATGAGTGTACTGCTATATTTGCAGCATATCCATCAAAGAAGGAGAAAGTAATCCTGCACAAGGCATTTTGTGTTCTTTGATACATGCTGTAATCAGCTGGGGCCACGCAAACCACAGGAGTATTGCAGGAGAGCATGGAAGGTAGAGAAATTGTATTAAAAAAGAAGAAAGAAAAGAAAAGAAAAGAAAAGAAAAGAAAAGAAAAGAAAAGAAAAGAAAAGAAAAGAAAAGAAAAGAAAAGAAAAGAAAAGAAAAGAAAAGAAAAGAAAAGAAAAGAAAAGAAAAGAAAAGAAAAGAAAAGAAAAGAAAAGAAAAGAAAAGAAAAGAAAAGAAAAGAAAAGAAAAGAAAAGAAAAGAAAAGAAAAGAAAAGAAAAGAAAAGAAAAGAAAAGAAAAGAAAAGAAAAGAAAAGAAAAGAAAAGAAAAGAAAAGAAAAGAAAAGAAAAGAAAAGAAAAGAAAAAAGATTTTTTTCAGTTAAACTTCTTTGCCGTATTTGATGTTAGCATCTCTTTCAACAGTAGGGCTCCCACAGCCATCCTGTAATTGCCCAAATCTGTGAAGATCATGCGCTCCAGCTACGTTTTAAGACACTGCATTTTGGTGTCCAAAGGTTTCAGACCATCAGCTTCTGCTTCTTTTTATTAAAATAACATCACTCCCCATCTCCGGGGAATAAACAGACCTGTGTTTTAATTTTCTAAAAGAAACTTTGATTTACTGAAGTTACAAGACTGGGCTCATAGCTTCCAATCAGACAGTCTGTTTCCAAGTGATAAGAGGGCAGCACAGGGCAGCAGGCCCCATCCCAGGCATTAGGAGGATGATGGCCGAGCTTTATTAGAGCTAATTGATTTGCTGTAAAGTCCAGCTCCGCTTACCTTTACCTTTACCGTAACCCTAAAGGCTTTGTGAATTCTTCCTCACAGTACTGAGTCATCAGAAAATATAAAGTAAGTCTGTCATGGATTAGGAACTGGATAAAACTAAGACTCAAATCAATACAAGCAGAATTTCATTTCCACCTCTTTGACTGAGGAAACCTTGCAGATCTCTTGGCATTGCTGGTACAAATTAATCCATTACATTTTCCTGATCATAATTAAACAATAAGATGGCAAAATAAGCATGTAGTATGAAAGCATCATTCAAAGTCTGGGCAAGTTCAAAGACCTTCTTGAAGATAATATAAAAATAAGACAGATATGCTATAGAATGTTAAAAAGAAGGGAAAAAAATTAGTTAACCTTACCCATTAGTGGCTTTTCTATTCAATGGAGCCCCTGTGGACAAGCAATCACACATCAGAGTTATAAAACACAAATTTCCTGACATTGCTATTCAGATGTTACCCTTAATTAATTAAATAATAAAGCCTCTTGCTTAAGAACAATGATGATTTTTATTTACTTTTAATTTGATCCAGGTGGTCTGAGGGAAGTAGAAGCTAATGGTGGAGAATGCTGTTAACAGACTCACTCTGGAATGAGATTGGAGGCATGAAACCAATCAAATACTGATGGTTCTTCAGGATCTCCCATATTTTCCCACAGGCTGTGTTCTCTTGCTTGTACTTGGTCTCTGCTTCTGCGTCAGACATCCCTTCCCAAATATTAGACCTCAGACTAGATTTATCATGCAATTTACGGATCCTGCATTGTCACTTCTATCACGCTTCTCTGGTGCTAGTGAGGAAGTGTGTTCAGGAGATCGTTTTCCCTACACACTGAAAGATAGGTTCTGTTGTATCTCTGACATGAGAGGAGCCATGTAAATGCATGAAAGTTTCATCACTACAAGTCATGAGAGATAGACCTTTTTTTGCTGGCAGCTGGAATACAGACTAAACATAACACAAGTATGTCAGGAGAGAAGAGGTATATTTTGACAAGTTATTACTCACATTATCAGAAGGAACAAGCAGACTACCTCACAGTGCACCACTACAAAAAAGTTTGACAGCAACCCCATTGTAAGGACCAGAAGACATGTCCAGCCCTATTCCCTAGGGCTTCACATGAACGTGCTGTGGGTGAGAAATGGGAGTATAGCTTGGCATTGTCATCAGAACTGATTGAGCTGGACCAGTCTGAGAGAACAAATTCATATGAACAGGTCAGTAAAGGTAAATAAACCTTGTGAAAAAATCTTAACTTAACTGAACTGACAAATGTGATAACACAATTCCTGTGAGAAAAGGTCTAGAGGAGTTCTTCCCAATTCATCTTTCTTAAGGGAAAAAACAAAGAGTGACAAGAAGTTTTTTAACAAAAGGATTGAGGATCTTGACAAAAGGTGGTATCTGAGTTTTGTTACAAAGGGTTTAAAAGGCAGCTGTAAATCATTGTTAAATTATCTTTGTATCCTCACTGGTCTGTCACAAAGTCTAAAGCTAACTACAAACTGTGCAAATAGTAAAAGGGAGTCATGGTCCTACTGTAGGGAATCAGGCAGCCTGAAATCAAGGTCCCCAGACACAATTTGGGCACTTAATGTCAAGAAAGCTCTAGAACATCCATAGATTGAAAGGGAGAGGATATCTTTCAACAGATGGAAGCATATCATCTGCAACAGAAAATGTTGATGCAAATTTATTTTTTGAACTGCAAAACTTCTACAAAACAAAGAAAAGTCAACCCAATACTTGCTATACTACAGGAAGCCAATAGGGCAGTGATGATTGGATCTTTTGTCCATTAGACACCACTAAACCACAGTCTCCAGTTCTGGATTCACTGGAGCTGGCTATACATGTTGGCAAAACCAGCAATGACAAATGATCCTAGCTTGTTGGAATGACCAACTTAAAAACAAACAAACAAATTGATTTGTGTTCTTGCAGCTAATCATACTTCTTGACCCCCTCTCTACATTGCTTAGGACTATTTACTACTGGTAAAGATATCAGAAGACATGCCTGTCTTAAGGGTGAAGTGTGTTGAGACTTTATTTTGGCATTCTACAACTTTGGGAAGTGAGAAAATTGAAATGTTTGCTACTTTGTCTGAGGTGGCACCAAAAGCTCTGTTCATTCCACAGAGAGTGGCACAATCTGTTTTGAAGCTGCTGCAGTGTACACTTGCCATCACATGGTTCAAGTGAATATCTAGTGTCATTGAAGCACATGCCACATGTGGAAGGTTGAGGGAACTGACGCCATTAGTTTGAAGAAGAGGTTTTGGGGAGATGTAATATCAGTCAGTACAGACAAGGAGATCATCAAAAAAAGAAGGATCTGAGCTCTTTACCAAGGTGCACAGGAGAAGACTGAGAGATAATGGTTATAATTCAATACATTGTTAGTTATGTCTAGGTAGAATGAAGAACAAAAAATCACTATAGGATAATTAAGCACTGAAACAAGGCCCAGAGCGATTGTGGAATCTCTCTCCTGGGAGGTTTGCAAGACCTGGCCAGGTGAATCCATAAGCAACTAAGTCTGAAATCAGTGTTAATTCTGTTTTGAGGAGGGGGTTGGACTAGAAACCTCATGAGGTCCTTTTCAGCCTAAATGATTCTATGACTCCATAAATTATTGGCCCAGATTTCATTACCTTGTCAGAAGAGTTTAGAAAAAACTTGTGAAAGGTCACAGAAGCAGTTTTGCTGGAGAATTGGATATTAGAGAGTTATTTCCTTGGGGCTGGAGCCAACCTGCAGGTTGGTGTATTTTTCCTCTTAAAATATTTTCATAGTCACTTGGAAGTTCAAACACATTTACTGGGAGGTTTAAGCTTATGGAATAGAATATGTGCTCATCTCCGGGTAGCATTAAATTTTTGGTCTTCGTTGTCTGCTTTGGAACTGCAAAATATCATTTGCCTATTACAGAGTAGCCTGTTTTGAGTTACTATAAATTTGTTTGAGAACAGCCTACTTCAGATTGTGGGAGGATAAGATCATGAATTCACAGTTAACATTTTATCTTACAAGATGGTCATTGTTCTTTTGGTTTTGTCTGACTAAAAGACCACTCATATAAAGGGTAATGAGAGTCAGGATAGAGGCACAAATTCTGTTTTCATCCTCTTTCTTTTTTTAAGTCATCTGTTTGCATCATGCTTTTCTTTCTTTCTTCTTTTTTTTTTTTTTTTAATTCTTCGTTTGATAACAAGGATTTATCAAGGTCATGCAGTTTCCAGTAATATCCTTTGTAGAAGTTTGAAGGGTGAACAACATAGTTCACTTCTCAAAGAGACAGTCAGACAACTTTCACAGTTTAGCATGATTCTCATCATGTCCTACATGTCCTGTTGTTTTCCAGGGGTTGGGAAATGTGCATTTAGTCATGAATGCTCCAGAGTAGTACATCTGTAACTCCACCATTTCCTATTTGAAGAAATGATCAATTAGGCCAAGTGATGTCCAAGTGGAAATGTTAGGTTAAATATCTTGGACGGGTGGATGAACAAGAAAAGAGATTTTTTTTCTGACCGCAATTAATGTGGTGTTTCTGTATTCCCTTTCGTTATGTCATTTTCTAGGCTGTGTGATTTATTAAGCTCTCCATTTTGAAGTCCAGGAGGACTGACAGATTTTAATGGTGCTTTCAAGTGTAATTGGTTCTCCAATTATACTGTCTTATTCTTAGGTCAAATTTCCAAGTCATCATGCTGCCCGTTTTTTTCCATCCTGAATTACTTCCTACTCTTCTTTTTGCTGTAAACTCTCGCCAGGTGTGTCAAATGGTTTTATTATCTATGACACTGCCAAAGTTTTTGGGGCTTTTTATCTTTTATGTGATTGTATTCTGATGGGAATATTGATTTGAAAAGCTACAGTGTCATAGCAAGCTGCATTTAAACTTAATGTCACATCTGCCTGTGTTTTTAGTTGGAGGAATCCCTCTATTCTAATCTTTTTTTATATTAGCATTGAACCCTTTTTCAAAATACATTCCAATTTCACTTTCCCTGACTGAGATGTAATCTTTTTTTTCTAGTAGCACAGTTAGGCACCCCTTTTAGCGTCTGATGAGTCTTTTTTTAAAGTCTTTCCTGACACTTGCATTACCATTTTCGGTTTAGCATGTAACTCATATGTGTTGACATATGTGTTAACATTTTGGTAACAGTGATTCCTTCCCTGTTATTGCAGCCTTGTCTTCAGCTACACATCTTGAATACTTGTTACAGTGACAGTAGTTTCAGGTACAATTAGTAAGTGGATATGAGACACAAATGACTGAAGCTTTTCGGTTATTATACATAATTCACTAAGATCTGGTCCCACTATGGAATGTGAAGGCTATGCTCACTATGATAAAAGTAGACTGGGTACTTGTTGGCCAGTGGAGGACAAGATGGTATGGAGGTTCTTCCCTGCTTTCTTCATTAATGACAATGCAGACACAGATTTTATAGACACAATTCAGGGTGTTCCATTTATTCTGGGAGCACCATTAAGGTAAGAATGAAGCATACCCTTCTATGAGTGCATGGATTCACACCTTCATACAGAAGACATTCTTTCCAGTGCTCAAAAATTGCTGATTCTAATTGAAAACTGAAATAGTATCTTCCTATTCCCTTGCATGTACATGATTTATACTTTTCCACTAAGTAGAATATGATCTCAGTTAACTTAGGAATCCTTGTTCATTAGTTCTTCCCTTTGATTTCATGGGTTGCACATCTTTCTATGCTGATTCTCACTGGATTTGCTTTTGGGATTGGAATCTGCCTCTAAGACCTACAAAGTGTACACAAAATGTGACTTACTAATATTTAAGGAGTCAAACCTGCAGAAGTGGAAGGATTCAGCAGACAAATGGCACGTTGCACTGGCAGAGGAGGGACCTGTTCCTCATAGAAAACTGCTAGAGAGACTTATGGAAGAAAAATGTCTCACTTGATAGGCAAGTCTTGTAGACACAGCTGTACAGAAATTAAATGTTCTTAAGAGAAATAAAATACTGATGCACACAGGTAAAACCCATCGGGCAACCCAGAGAGCTTATTTGAGACACAGGTGAGCAAACGTGGCAGCACAATGTTCAACAGCTGCTCATCCTCAGGGCAGATGTGGCTAGGGGTAGCACAGCCTGAAACATCCTCCCAGTTATGTCTTTTTATTTTTCACAGTGCAAGATATTTCACTTTATCATTTTAATCAAAGTGAACAGGCTGTGATGAGCAAGAGAATGCTTTCATCTCAGCCATTGATCACTTCATAAAACTGGCACGGTCTTGTCAGCCTCTTTTCAGCCTCTCAGTCGCTTTGGATTCCCCTTCTCAACCCCAAACACATGGCATGAGAAGAAATAAGTGCTTATCTGAAAAGATGATAAAATTTATTCATATGCTAGGAGTACTTAATTGCATTTGCCTCTTTTAAAGCTGTTAGGGTGTTATACTGGCTCTTTATGGGCTACTGAAGGTCTACTTTAACAGTAGCATTAACTCTCAAGTGCGCCCAGGTGACCCTGACAGTAAGCTATGCTGTCTTGAAGTTAGCAGGCGATATTCTCCCCCCCTTATTCCCAAATGACAAAATGCTTATGGAAATGTTATTTGTCGAAACACGATAAAGATTCAAAGGACTACAAGAAATAAATTTCTCCAAGTGAAAGGTTTTCATACCCAGCTCAATTGCTTCATGGAAGAAAGCTCTATTCAAATAACTTCAGACTTGTTTGCATGCTTGCTTTTACTAGAGCCTTTAACATGCATGGTAGAGCAATGAGAGTCGAAATTCAATAAGAACATCTGATGCCTCATTGGTGTACCTTGGGAAAAGAGAGAAAACTTCCATGTTTGGAGTTCTCCTTTTGTAACAAATGAAAGCACTAAAATTAAAGGACTACAAGTTCAAAAGAAATTGTGGAAATGAATTATCAATCACCAATCTGAGAGCATTAGATAAAGGCAATAGCAATCTAACAGAAGGCAGAGGCTTGAGAGAGCAAGCTAGTTGCAAACACACAGCTGGTTGCAAACATTGCACAACATTGTAATGCTGTGTCTGACAAACATTTTCATTTCTCAGGTGATCTCTTCAATGGGAGGTAGACAATGATACCCATTAGTTTTAGCACGTAGCTGGAAAACAGATTTCTTACATAAGGCAGAACTCCCCTACCAGGGCTTCTTCCCAAAATACATTTGAAATAAAGTAATTTGGCAAGGTATTACAAATGCAAAGGTAGGCATTTTTTACAGGAGCACTAACTATAGAGATAAAAGCTCTGACCACACTTTTATACGTAAGCGCTCCTAGAACACATTTCTTATTGTTGAACCAAACCTCTTGAATGTTATGGTAGTCAAGTTTAGATTTGTTTTGTAGTTTAGGTCCATCTCTATGTCCGTCTCTATGTCTCAATGTAGTAAGCCAAACAGAGACTGTGGCCATATTAAAATTTTTCAGCATAAGTTGGAAAGTCTGCTGGATATGAAAGCTTGTTCTGCATATGAAACAGTAACCTTAAAACAAATATCTCTGGGCTTTTACCACAGCTTTAATTTATGGCAAGGTGGAAAGATCCTATTCTAGCCTGTGTTTCCAGTTTCAATATGTGAAACACATGATCATGCTTTCTTACTTTGGAGGAGTCTGTGAGTTTATTAACAGTTAATGTGAGTTTATTAACAGTTAATGTGAGTTTATTAAGGATTTTCATCAAAGGAATGAGAAGCATGACGAGCAACAAAACCTAAAATATTACTTGCTGAAGAGCAGAATAGGTAAAATCTTTTCTTGTGCGCTCAGTTGCAAGCAAGAGGAATGCAGTCATTGCCTAGGGGAAGACACAATTCCCAGTAGATCTCCAGCTGTTAAGACAAAACACCTAGTAGCGCCTGTATTCATGTTCCCCTTCTACCTCTACTTAGAAGTCCTCTGGTCATTTGTGCCACCTTTTACCCAAAGATGCATGATTCTTTTTCACATGCCATCAGCTTCACTGGCTTAGGGAACAAAGCATCTGACCAGTTCCTCAACACACCATGATTAAACAGGGTGTTTCTCAGGTAAGGTAAAGACATGAAGGAGGAAAGATTTGAGCCGTGCTGCCACTGGTCTTTCCTGGTGCCTTGAGGAATTGCCTGCTGAGATACGAGCTTTACTTCCTTCAGTGCAGCAGGACATGCCTTAGTAACAGCCCAGGCTCATACACTACATAAAACCAAAGATACTGAAGATACTGAACCATTGCCCAGTGAGACACAGTCTCTGTGCCGAGCCTAGCAGGAGGTGGTCCACATGCACGCAGGACTCATTTCCAGATCCCCCCGGCCTTTGGCAAGCTAGGAAAGGTCTTGAATCCACTGTGCAGGCAGAAGAGCAGCTTCCCTGCAAGTCGTTGTCAAAAAACTAACCGTAGAACTGAAATAATTAGCTCTTTTGCATTGTCCTCTATAGCTCTCTACAGGGACAGAGGGGGATGTTTATTTCTCTGTAACCTAAGTCTAAAAAGTGTTGTTATGCTCACAACTAGGAAGCCAATTTGACAATCAGGTATGGGGTTCCCTTGCACAGCTCACCTGAGCTTCAAAGGTCCATCAAGCAGCATAGTAGGTGCCTTCTATGTATGACAGCAGTGTTAAACGTGTAGCACTGTTGTCCACCATATAAAGTTGGACAGGCCTTACATTTCATGAGAGAAGAAATCATAAAAAGAACTTTAATATCCAGACTTTGAAACTGTTCCTTGTCAGGCAGTCTAAACTGGCAGATCTGAAACATACACACACACAAACACACACAAATCTGCTTGATGCAGGAATAAAACAGAAAGGCTGGGTGAAAAATTGTTGGAATTTTAATTGTAAGGAAAGCAGATTCTGTGCAAGTGTGATTTGGAAGAAAAAAACGTTCTTGTCCTTCCTGGCAGCTTAAGCTGTTAGAGTGGAAACACTGGAGAAAAGTTGTTTATTCAGTGTTTATCCTTGCCTGCTCCAGATCTCTCTAAAGCAAACAGGACTCTTTCCATTACTTTAGGGAATCTTGGAATCTAACTCTGATTTTCATGTTTCCCTAAATCAAGATCTTTTTAAGGCTCTGTATTAATAGCCAGAATGCATGTATGTTGCCTTGCAGAAATCTTTATAATGCTTTGTATTTGTCCTTGAAAGAATTTTCAAAAATCATTAAATAGTTTTGTAGAGGACTGCAGGAATACCTCTGATGTCTCAAGAAGATAAAAACTGACTAAGGAATCCATCTTCAAATCCTCAAGGGCAGAACTCCTGGAAGAGCCAGTTTGCCGTAATGTCTAAAGAGATGCAAGGTGCCCAAAGCTTCCAGCAAAATGCACAAAGTTTCAAACTGAAGTAGGGCTAGGTAGTCTGCTTCATTATGTATGGTCAGAAACTAGGCCCCATGTTTCTCTAATCTCATCAAAATTGAGGTATGCTCCAGAATTCCCAGTAGAATTTCAGAGTAATGCCAAATATAGTAAGTTAATTCAGGGAGTAATGAATACTGTGAATTGTGCATTAGCATTCAGCGCAAGCTGCTTAGAACAGATTTACCAGCCAAATCTGGTTTAGTCAGTTTTAGCTGATGTCCATTTAAAGTGGCCAGGGAGGAAGTAGCAAATGTACATTGAAAAAACAGAATGACCATGGAAAGTATCCAGAAAAAAAATTTCCAGTAAGGCTTAACCAGCAATACAATCTGCAGAGTCAGATGGTTTGCTTTGGAAATGAGAAGAGTCTGGATTTTCCAACAGTGCTGTATGTGTGCTTGTGTTCTCACTAGAACTTCCTATGCTTATATTTAAACACTGCAGGAATCCAACACCACTTGTGTTTTTTAATGAGCCCGTTTATGACGTAAGTGGCACAGTTACTACTGGGTTTTGGTGACCTCAGATAGACGTCAAGGATGTCTCTGGAGGCTTTGTAAGAGGGTGAGTTAAGCACCTAGCTACTCATTTCTCAGAATTAGGGTTCAGATTTCTTGGAAATGTCACAACTGCGGGGCGTGATGATGTCCCATCTAGACCCATAACAATGAGCAATTGCTCATCAGAGAACCACTACACTCTCTTCTCTCTTCACCCTCAAAGCTGGTGATTTCACCATGCTCAGTCAAGGAGGATTTGCCCTTGGTAAAGCCTTGTTGATACTTGATTACTTTCTTGACATTCACATGTTTGGAAATGGACTCCAAGAGTATGTGCTTCATGATTTCTCCGGGGACTAAGGTGAGCTACTGACCTCATAGCTCCTAACACCTCTTCCAATTTAAAGGAAATGCTGTAACTGAACAAAAAAATATCCATTCTAAGTTCTTGCTAGATGGCTAAGACATAACAAACCTAACTTCTACCTTCTGGTCCCAAGAGTGCTTCAAACACAATCAATCAAATCATATCGGCCTCCATTGGACTTCCAAACATATTGAAGCATTTAAGGTTCACAGGCAGGTCACATATTTCATTTGCCTCACACTGTGTTTAAGCTGGTGACCTCTATGCTTTTCAGTTCCATCATTTTAATCAGTCCAGCCTTGTAAATGATATTTTCAATGATGATGTCACAATCTTGGCTGCTACTGATAGTCTCAGGATGAAGAGCAGTCTGGAAATCTTCTTTCTTTATCTATTTATTTAGGCTCTTTACAAGTAATGAAGATGAATGTTGCTAATAGGGATGCTATTTTATACTCCAAGGAGTCAACTCAAGGTGTAGCCATTTTCTTTTCTTTTTCCTCATTATCTTTTTTATTGATGATACACTGGAGAACTGGACCATATGCCATTTGGAGTTGATACTTTTCAATTTTTTATCCTGCAATATAATATTCTGATCATTTATTTAAATGGCCTCAGAGAATAATCTATAATAGAATCAAAGTTCTGCCAGAATGCAGGTTTGATCTTCTTGAAATTAAAAAAAAAAATAATAGAAAAAGCATCTACCAATAAAAAACCAGTCTATGGTAAAGCAGTGACTGATTAGAAATATCATTGCTGTTCTTTAAAACAATAAGTGACAGACATGTTCCTGTTGGTTAGGTATCAACATTTAAATTATCTGTGAAGAAGAAAAAGCAATAACAATGATAAAATTTAGAGGTACCTCTCTATTTCATATGGCTGAAAACAAGCCCAGATAAAAGATATGGTCTGCACTGCAAACATATATTAGTATATACTACATATTTTTATAAACTTTCTAATCCAAAAGTTATCTTTCTAGAAATTCTTTCCCACTTAGACACGTTCCAAAAATCTGGATCCTGGAAATACATATATTCTGCTCATATAATTTCCAAAAGCACTTTAAAGGTACAGTGTGAAACCACATTTTCATTGTTCATATATTATGTTTCTGTGTGTTGCAGTAGGTAGTGGTTTAACATAATGGTACACATTTGTCATAAGGGCGTCATCTCAATCCAGAGAAATTGGTAGCTATCTGTCACTGTTGCCATGGCTACATTCTCAAAATACAATGTAATAAATACATTGGTATATGTTTATGTACTCTGGTACTGCAATGGTAGTATTAACACCTGATTAATAATTGTATACCATCCTTCTTTGTTTCATGCAAATGTTACAAAGTCTGTACAACCTCTGTACAATCTCATCTTCTTCTCCATAACTTGCAAGGGGAAAACCACTGCTGTCAGTACTTTCCTGGGCATGCTTTTCCTTTTGTTCTAAATGCAGTATCTGAAGTATTTGAAGAGCAAAGCAGCCCCTGACATTGGCTCCAAAGAACATATCTCAGAGAACATGTCAAAGGCCCAATTCAAGAAGGACAAGTAATGTATTTCCATGTGGCACAAGAGTCTGACCAGATAGAAGTCCTGCAGAGCCTATCCAGTTTACAAAATCTTTGTTACTGTAAAGAATATGGGCACTACTTGACACAGCTTCTCCTGGGCTTCAGGGAAACAAAAGGTCTTGAAGCTGATGGATGCGTATAGAAGACAATTCCTTTGTCCCAGATACTGGCCAGGTAAGGATTGCTTGAGTCATATCTTCCTTGCTTTCCACTGTCTCTCCAGCCTACTGGAGCCAGCACTGGGAGGAAAGACCAGAACACCATCACACCAGAAACCTTCACTGGCTATTTAGCAATATAGCCAGACAGCATACAGGCAAGAAACTGGATTAGGTTCCTGGTCTGGGGAGCCATGAAAGACTCTTCTGTTTCTTCTCTATCATCATCCGTGTCCTGGGCCTTTAAAGGGAATCCAGAATGTGTCCTTCTGACAGTCAGGTGGACAAGAAATTAAGGCAGAAAGAACTTTGTCCTACAACTGAAGTTGCAATATTCTGTATTCTGGTGTTCAAGGAAGAGACAGCAACAGTAGTGACAAGTCAAATCATGCAGATAGATCCGAAAGCAAATTTCATTGGAGAGTAAGGGATTATTAGCAGAGATTAATCACAAATAGATGTTATGCTGCCCCGGATTTGGGTCCAGAACTGTATTTTTATATATGGATGTGATAAACAAATCTTAAGCTGAAAATAGTAATATGATTTCTCAGAACATCCTTTGATGTTAGATACAAGCTGAAAAATAATCTTCACTTTTAAATCCATGTCACTAAATTTATCAAAATTGTGCACTGAAATAAGAAGACTGAGAGTTAGAAATAAGAGTCATAAAAGCAAAACAAGCAAATAAAGGGAGGCTATTTCTCCACACTTTTCTGCCCTCAATCTTCAATTATCCACAAAAGCTGTGCTCACATTGGTGCCAGCTTCACCATCTATCAGTGGGGAAGTATCAGACAAAGTTTGAACAAAGAGGAAAAATCAGCCTTTTTATCACTTTTTCATACTCAGCAAATAATCAATGTAAAGAAAAGTTAATCAAGAAAATCGTTACTGAAAGAAAGACCCGCCTGGATGTAGTCCTGAGTAATGTGCTCTGGGCAATCCTGCTTAGCAGGGGAGTTGGACTAGATGATCTCTAGAGGTCCCTTCCAACTTTGTCAAATCTGTGAAAACGTAACAACATGAAATGCCACCTTGCCTATTTTCACTCCTGCAGCCTTATTTTTAGCTCACCTCTGTAGCTTTAAATTGGTGTTATATTGTTAGTAGCATGAGTGGGTTCACTAGACATACCACCCAAAGGCAGGTCACTTAGTGGTGTGGGGTTTTTTGGTGACCTTCACAAGACTTACAGATAGCATCTTGCTTTGTAAGCCTGCAGGCACACTAAACCTCTATCTTCCCTTCAATGACGTGAGTAACAAGGACAAGCAGGTTCTTGCAGACAGATCTCACATCACAGCAATCTCTGTATGCGTCCCTGGGTGCAGGGTATGTGCTAGCAGAGGCAGGTGTGCACATTTCTTTTGGGTGGAGTTCTCCAAGCTCAGGACTGGACACAATGCTCGGTCTTGTTGAGACAGAATTTCTTAGAATAAGTCATGGATCATTCTTTTCATGCTGACAGAAAGAACCCGTGTAAAGACAAAATCTCACACCAAATAATTTCAAATCCCAGCATGTCTTAACAAGTATCTTAACTATGACATGCCACTGAAAGAAGGATAATTTATTTGCTATACCATTTCTTTTGTCTGTCAGGAATGCTGGGATACTACAGGAGCTGTATGTCCACCTCTTCCTCAGGAAGGACGTTTTCATACCCTGCAAACTGTAGCTGATTTGTAACATGCATGTGAGCCCAAACCAGAGAAACCATTAATGACACAAATTAGCCACTCTGTTAGAGAATGTTTATATCATAAAAAATATAGAGATAATTTAGGGTTTGCAAATCCCATGCTTGTAGGAAAACAAACAAGCGTGAATTTAGATAATACATATTTATGGCCACTGTGCTGAAAAGTACTGCCTCTTGGCACCAAAACAAGGTGGAAAACTCCTCTCTATTTATTTAGTTATGCATGTGATTGTTTTAAGATGCGGATTTCTGATTATGAACCAGAACTTCACATCCTTCTGTAAAAAAATGGAACACAAGGATAGCCAAACTTTGCTATTGGTAGGGTAGAACATAAACTTCACAGTATGTACCGCACATAGCTGGCAGGACAGTGTCCCCAGAACTGGTAGGCAACCTGAAACAACAGGCTTTGAGAGCACTGGAGTTTACCATCACTCCAATGTGTCAAAACTGGATAGTGGTGCGGGGACACTGAATTTGAGCAGCCCAAATCAAAATACTTCAGAGGCACCCCATTTTAATTCTGCCCTTCAAAACTCTGTCCTCTTTTTGTTCAATAATCATAAAAAGAAGGGCCCCAAATTACTGGTGAGTTTTTATAATTTTGTCCTCAGAAGCATAATGAAGGAATTTTAAATGTCAGCACGGCTGAGTAATACACCATCCAGGAAACAAAGGTATTTATCCACTGAAGATCTGACCACCTTCATTTTGGTCTTGGGCTGTTGGTACCAAATTTGTTTTTTTATAGTCCCTTGACTTGCTTGCGGATGACCTATTTTTCCTTGCCTCAGATGATTAAAAGGTCCTACAGATTAACTGTCACCTCTGACTTGACTGTCTGTTTCCTTTTTTATTTAACAAATATCATTTTGTTGACAGTGTTTGATGTGCAGCCAGCAGGCTGAAACAGCTCCAATTTTGCAGATATATTCCATTATCAACTTCTTGCATGCCGGTGTTTTTCATTCGCTGTCTTTTCTAGACTACATATAGGCTGTGCTGGCTATAGTGCAATCCATGGTGGATTAGATACTCCAAGAAGCACATAATTGTCACCATAAACCTTCCTGAATGCATCACGCATTTTTATTGCCGCCTACTTCCAAGCCATTACTGTACGACATGCAATTTTCAATATAACTGGCTTCCTTACAGTTGTTATATGCTGGCTCTTCTTTTAATTATGGCAGTCAGAGATGGGAAGGCAGTAGGTTAAAATACTTCGTGTTGAAATTAAGATTTTTTAACTGCAGCATTTTAACTACTAAATAAATAAATTAATTTAAACACAGTTGCAATAAAAATGAGCCTCCCAGAATTAGTCATAACTAGAAGCTGGAAAGCAGTTTATGCTAACAACATACAATTAGCTGCTGGGTTTTAACAACAGGTTTTTGCAGGAATTATTATTGAGTTTGTTTTCTTTCTGATTAATGCTATTAACTGTTTTGCTTGATCCATTTTTCCAGATTCTATTACCTTTCCACCTGGGGAAAAAAAAAAAAAAAAAGAAAACAAGTCCTAAAATTACCACTTTTTGTGGTTTAACTCCAGCCAGCAACTAAGCACCA
Organism: Calidris pugnax; assembly: GCF_001431845.1. Lineage (NCBI taxonomy): Eukaryota > Metazoa > Chordata > Aves > Charadriiformes > Scolopacidae > Calidris > Calidris pugnax. The sequence continues at coordinate 8,140,435 of NW_015090800.1, read as the reverse complement.
CACAGTTGCTTGCTCACCCCACACACCACACTTTCCCTCAGTGGGATGGGGGAGACAATTGGAAAAGTGAGAAAACTTGACAAAGACGGTTTAATAGATAAAGGAAAAGTCTTCCACACAAGCAAAGCAAAACAGGGAATTCGTTCACTGCTTCCCATGGGCAGGCAGGCGTTCAGTCATCTCCAGAAAAGCTCCTTGGGAAGACACCATCACTCTGAACATGCCCTCCTTCCTTCTTCCCTCAGTTTTATATACTGAGCATGACGTCATATGGTATGGAATATTTCTTTGGTCAGTTGGGGTCAGCTGTCCCAGCTGTGTTCCCTCCCAATATCTCATGCACATCCAGCCTGCTTGCTGGTGGGTGGTGCGAGGAGCAGAAGTGGGGTTGACCTTGCCTAAACACTGCTCCACAATAACTAAATCATCCTTGTATTAGCAACACTGTTTCCAGTACAAATCCAAAATATAGCCCTATAGTAGCTACTATGAAGAAAAATAACTCTATCCCAGCCAAAACTAGCTCACTACTTTAGGGTCTAAATGTGAAATTGCCAGAGGCTTTGAGTAATAAATAGAATCTGACTGTGCTACCCTATGACAGATGGAGGACTCCAAGAAAATCTGATATCATAATTCAGTTTCTGGCTTCCCACTAGTTCTGGATATTATGAGGCACACATGCCTACAGCCCTGTGCTGCTTTCATTCATTCAGGTACTAAGTCAGCTGCTTTGTCTGCTTCCAAGATGCAGCTTTCATGGGGTTAGTGAGGAAGAGTCATGAGGCATTGCAAGAAAGATGACGCTGCTCTACTACCTGTGATCAAGGTGAAGCTCACATAAAGGGGGTAAAAGAAACTTCTCCCACTTTCTTATACAGATATCAAGTATGGAGATGCAACTCATCCAGTAGTAGCTTGTGCTCTTATTACAGCAAGTTTTATTGGGATTTCAAGGAGGACTAGTAGGTAATCGGCAGTGATCTATGAAGAACCCAGTTTAGACAACTTCCATAGTCATGTCAGCAATCAATATTTAATTTTATCTCTGCATTTATTTATTCTAGCTATTTTATTCTCACACACCCATAAGATTAGAAATTGTACATACTGATAAAAACATTAATTTGAAATTACCACCAAAAAAAAAAAAAAAGAATCTGTATGTTTGGTCTTCTAAAATTCAGTTTTATTACTTGGCAAGTCTCCTCAGCAGGCAGCTTTCAGTTTCAATGGAATGCTTCATGTAATCGATTCCAATATTTGCTTTTTTGCTTTATATATCACAAAGCAATAGACATCATTGATTAAACATTAAAGGGATGTGTGGCAGATCCTAGTGACCTGAATAGATAAAAGAACCTGTTTCCACTTTCTTCTTGGAAGTCACAGAATTGCTGCAGGGAGACCTTTGTAGCCCTCTGGAAGCAGCAGCCCAAGCAGTGTCAAGTGGCCTTACAAAATACTGAAGCTGTTGCTGCATCCTGGCTCTGTCCTTGCAGTCTGTTGGGACATCAGTGAAAGGGGAAAAAACTGATTCAGAAATCCCCAGAAACCTCAGCTACTGTAGCTATGCTGCAGTTTGCGTTTATAGAGAAAAACGAATGATACCCACTGCTTTCTTGCCAAGGGGGGAGCTGAAGTTCAAAAAGTAAAGATCTCTGTTGGAAATCTGACATTTTACAGCCTATCCCATGGAAAGCAAAAGCCTTCTTTGGGTCCTGATACCAAACCCAGCCAACAATGGGTAAAAGCGACTTGGGATGAGAGACTGCCTTGGGCTGCAGCATGGGCATGTACCATTCCCAGCCCTGTCAAGGAGCAGTAGTACCCAAGGTCTGTAAACTTGCCCTTTAGGGCTGTGGGTCCCGGGGTGGAATTAGAACAAGCACAGCACAAAGATGTCCGTGTGCTGAGAAACAGGTACTTACGGTCCTCCCTGCGGTGCCCAGCACAGACTCTCTGCAAGTCGTGCCTGTAATAGAGCAGTTGCTCACAGGCTTCCCGAACTCTGTAATTCTCCACATCATCATCTTCATTGACATGTGCCTCTGAGCAGCCTAGCCTCAGCACACTGCCTGTTCTCTGTTTATAAGGAGGTGTTTGAAAGGAGCCCAAGTTTTTTATCTTCAGTTCCCACGTATGGAAAGTCTTTACATTCAGGGACTCCTGCTCTGGTATTGCTGTTCAGAGGACAGACATAGGAAGAGGATCCCACTGCAACCAGAGTAGAAAGCAAGACCATTTTGGTACTGACAACATAGTTGTGGCCTTGAGCAACCTACTCTAGTGGGAGGTGTCCCTGCCCATGGCAGGGGGGTTGGAACTAGATGATCTTTGAGGTCCCTTCCAACCCAAACCATTCTATGATTCTATGATTCTATGACTTTTTCTCTAACCTATTGCAAGTCAACTGAGCTCTCTATGGCTATACAGAGTATCTGAAGTTTATTCTGCAAAGCTCTTTCACTCCAGCAGGATACTGTCTGCAAAAAAATCTCAATATGGACTAACCAAGAAACTCTGAATTTGTTCCGCATTGTGTACTTGTTCACATATACACTGCATCAACACAGAGACACTGACACAAAGCACAAATCCAGTAATGTTTGAAGTGAATAATTATTAAAGAGTTCTATTTATCCCTGCTAGTAAAATTTGCTCTGAAATCATTCCAAGTTTGCACTCCACAGGATATTTATTTAAAAGAGAGGGGAAGGAAAACAATAGACCTAAGTGAAAAATCCATCAAAAAGCATCATTTCTCTGCCAGGTGCAACAGAAAGGAAGATAAGACAGATAATAACATTACTGGAGCAGAATGCTGTTTAGGTTGATGGATGAGAAGAGCTGACAGCTTGCAGAGACTGTGAGGGCAAGCTGGTGGGTATGATGTCAGACAAAATAAATCTATACATCCTTGTTTCACCCTAACATCGCTCTCTTGCAAATGATATAGTTCATCACTGCATCCTGTACTGATTTTTCCAACTTTGAAAAAGTACATTTAAAAAAGAAAAAAAAAAGAACATTTAAAAAGCTTGTAGGAAGTGCTACTATACATATGCAGAAAGTCAGGGTACAATATCTGAGAAACTTTGGATCCTGTTTGTCTCAGTGTAACTTTTACGCCACTGAGAACCCACCTGTCGACAGAGACAGTATGCAGTAAGATGGCAGGATACAGCACTCTGCACTCTATTCAGTGAACGTATTAAGCTCACTGGAAATAATGTTAATATGTTAAGGGACATGGGGAAATGGAGGCAGCACTAAGGAACAGTCATTGCTCCATGCATTGGGACTACTGATTAATCTAGTGAGAGGAAGGGGAAAAACATGTGGTGCTGCATGGTGAATATATAAAACATTCGAGCATTGGAAGTGTTGCACTGCTTTTATTTTATGTATGTATTTATTTATTGTTATGGTGAGAAAGAAAAAAATTGCAGATAGCTTTGGGGCACCTTTTTTTAACCAGGCCAGTAGCTGGATAAAATGAGCAAGTTCTTAGATACACAAACTCTTAAGCAAATCTTAGGCTTTCCCTTAGATTAGTTTGGCTGTGATGACATTGAATGTTGTAGTTTTCAGCGAGCGCTTTTCACCTGTGTATCATAAAACACTGAGCAAAGTAAAAAAAAAAAAAAAAAAGCAGCAGTACATTATACAGAGAGAATCTGGGGAACAGAGATACATAGTGATTTGCCAAGAGTGATTAAACAAGGCAAGAATGGAAACCAAGTGCCATAATCCCTTCTCCAGCATTATATCCACTGAACCATGCTAGGACTCTGTGGATTTCTTCCCACTTCTAAACTTTCCTTAATTCTTTGGAATTACCAGTGAAGTCACAATTGTGGCACCACCTCCATGAGTGTTGCATGACCTCTCCTTAGAGGGTAATAACATGTCTACTGAAATCAAACACACAGAAGGTCTTATGTTCTCGGAAGAGTGACATTTCCACTGCCAGCCTTTCCTAAGACAGTTGGATTTCAAGCAGAGTGGACAGAACCACTTTGGACAAATCATTATGAAAGCCCCTGTACCCAGACTCAACTTCCAAAGAGGATTTGAAACAGGTGATTGAGCTTGGCTGGTCACTTCCTAACTAGTGAACGATGGAAAGGTATGGAATGGTGCTCCTAAAATCTATTATTTCTGTGTGATTGCTTTGGATCATTCTGCCTGTTACCTATTGACTACATCTACTGACTCACAGAGCACCACATAGCATGTATGCAAATGGACATGTGAGCAAATATAGGTAACTTCTTTTACTCTTGTCACTTTTATGAACAAAGTGGTCTTCTTTTTGGAAGAAATATAGTAATAATCATGTTATCACAAACTTTAAAGTATATACTGGGTTTACATACCTATACCCCTTCTAACGTATGATTTCAGGGTGGAATAAATATGGCTTTTGAGTACTCTGTAGAGTAGTAGAATTTTCTTTACGAGGAGTAAGCGAATTTCAAGGAAAAGATTGCTGAGCCTTTCTGTAGCTGTGAGACTTGAAAAAGAAGTCTTTTAAAGGAAATCTGAATTAATGCCAGTATTATTATACTGCTATCATTTAAAAATAGACTTCTTTTAACACTTCAGTTTCTCTTCTCATGTAGAAAATATGCTTTTCTGTTTATCATCAGTGATGTCTAAAAAAATTATGCATTGATACTAAAATTTCTAGAAAATGTTCATGATCACTCTTAGTTCTTCAGTGCGAGACAACTGCAGATCATTTTAAATGTCCCAGGCACGGCTCTTATAGCTGGCACTGGATCAGGATCAGGATAAGGATAAGGAAGAGGCAGAAGCAGCTTTATCCCTTCTAGTGCTCCATGATCCTAAGCTACTATAAGCCATCTCCAGGCACTTGTGAGTCGTGCCCAGCTGGTCAGGGCCTGAGCAGCAGTCCTCACAATCATATGAAGGCATGGCTACAGCGATGCCATTGCCAAATTTCCATATGGGCTTTTGATGCATTTATTATGTGCTTCCAAAGATTGTGTCTTCCAGGGATTAATACAGAAGAGTACAACCTTCAACAGTACAGGCTGTAATTAGGAATGAAGCGGCCACAAGGTCACTTTAGGTCACTTTAAAACCCCACCCCCAAGTTACCAGGAAACCCAAGAGATCTGGATTTCAGGCAGGCAAATGCTCTTCTTAAGGTTTTTTTGCTCCCCTAGCCTTCAGTGGCACCTAGTGGAAAAGAAGCAACTTGAAAGGAGGAACAGTTCTGAGGGAAAAATGCAACTACATAATCTTATTCCAGCTCCATTAAACAACCTTCCTCCAACCACTCCGTAGGAATAGGAATATGGAATGGCTATATGGAAAAAAGAATAAGCTGCTGGTGTGGAGCATATACTGGCAAGAAAGGGTTGCCATTCAAAATAAGTTCAAAAGTTTACACATGGAGATGGAAAAAGAGCTAAATGCAGCATAATGAGAAAGCCAGCAATGCTGAAAGTACAGGCAGGGTACAAAAGTGACAGGGAAGGGTGAATCTGACCTGGGTGACAACTGAGAAGTACATAAAAGGCCTTGTGCCTTTATTAACAGTGCAGACACTAAGTCATCTCTATCTATTTAGAAGTCATAATGGGCAGGTTAACAGGTTAATAAAGTCTTTTAAAACTCTTTTTCTTTTCCTTTTTTTTTTTGTTTTCTTTTCTGACTATGCCCCTGTAATTTATTAATTCAGATGAGATTATACCCTGTTCTGGGAGAACACATGTTCTGTGTTATGTTTCTATATTATTTTAGGATCTATTTACAAACGCTCCTTGTTGCTTCAGCTACTCTTCAGTGATGGGACTTTGTCCTTGTACTTGCCTTTAAGTTTCCCTGCACCCCCTTCTCCTCCTCCCCCTGTCCCCAGCTATTGGAGTTCCTGATGACCTCATGAAGGGTTAATACCCTATTATAATTTATTTTTCCAGGTCTTCTGTAATTACCTGACTTGGAGAAAAGTCCACCGCTTCTTTCATAGTACTTCTTGGTCTTGCAGTTTGCATGTTTTATTCACTGGACTGAAAAATCTACTCCGGAAAATTAATCTAAAAGTTGTCCACACTGTCAGTGCTATACCACCTGTCCCTGCTCTGCTCTCTGCTAGCAGCTATATCATAGAATCATCTTTTCCATTTTTCCTCAAAAGAAATGTGAAGCTTCACTGATGGCAAAGGGAATTAGGGATTCAGCTTCTGCCGAATTTCTAAATATTAGTGTGATTTTGCTGCTTCTTTTGCTGGTGGACAAATCACTCTGCAGCTTCACTGGGGTGTTTGAGGAGTACTCACATGTGTTAACACAAAGTTCTTTAATGAGTGCTCATCTCTCTCCATAGCCAAAATAGCTCTTTCCATGTATCAAGCTTTCACTGCCTTTTCATGAAACACTTGCCATGGTATTTCTATACTCCACCCTCCCCATTTTTGTACTTATGCATTCAGTTTTCCTTGATACCGTCACCTCTGAACAGCTGAAAAATGCCAAGCAAAACAGTTCACAAGTGGGTTCTTTTTCCCTTCCTGCCTCAGCTGCATTTTTTCTTTGGAAGGAAAAACATACTGCTCACTTCTGTGCTCACATATCTTTGGCACAGTTTTCAAGCAAACAAGTCATTGAACGCTAAAATGCTGGACAGGCTTTAAAAAGCTACATTTCTGTCTGTCCTGTGGTTTTAATCTTTTCGTATGTGTTTGTTTTGATTCACCTCCAAATTCCAAGTGTGATGGCTTGAGCATGTGGTTTTTTTGCTAGGTAGGTGTTCTGTTTGTTTGTTCTACACATCCTGTCCTTTCATCCAATTTGATATACCCAATGGTATTGAGGCCAAAGGACAAAAAGAATCCAGACAGGCAATTTATCAATAGCTGCAGCTCCATCCTATGGAGCTACTGCATTCCCAGAAGTACAGGCTAGCCCTGTCTGAGCACAGCTTGTCTTTGTGATGCCAAATACAACATTGCTAGAGTCTGCTTTTAGCATGAATCCTATGGTATTGGTCATATTAACTGCTTCAGTTCTAACCCACAGTATAATAAAGGAGAGATTGTTAAGAGCACTTTGATTGCTAGAAAATTACACTGCTACAGAACTGATGGAAACAGTGAATATTGCCCACTGTTTGTTAGATGAGTCCAAACACCACCTTGTTAGGGTGGGCTAACATCTCTAAACGTTAGTGTTTAATAGCAGGTGCCTGTCCTGATATTTAAACCATTAAATGTAACCCTTCACATGCATGTGTGAGTAAGAATCAAGAAGTTGATGTTAAACATTCTGGTTTGAGAATTCGACCTGCGCACAGCATCAGCAATAACAAGTGAGACAAGTTAATAGGACAAAATATAGTTAATATGAATTGATAACTAAGCTATACTGCCATCTTTCTTGTGGTCATAAAGGCAGGAAAGGATACTGTTGTACTGTGTTTATACATTCTAACTTTCAGATCTCAGAAATAACACTTAAGCATTAAGACTTATGTTGACATATAATTTGGCACTTACCTGCGTTACATACCTCTAAGTTCACACATACTCCTTAATTATTCTATGTGCTATAGGATCTTTTGTAGTTTTTTTTAACTGTTCATCTACATACATCTAATAATTGTAAATCGTCCTGAGAAACATTTTTCGTTCCATTATGTTGTGTTTTCAGTTGGGATAGAGTTAACATTTTTACTAGCAGCTGGTATAGTGCTATGTTTTAGATTTGGGGTGAGAAATACTTTTGATAACACACTGGTGATTTCAGCTGTTGCAAAGCAGTCAAGGCCTTTTCTGCTCCTCACACAGCCCCACCAGAGAGTATGCTGGTGGGATACTGTGAAGGGACACAGCTGGGAGACCTGACCCCAACTGACCAAAGAGATATTCCATACCATGTGATGTCATGCTCATTCAAAGTGATGGTGTTTTGTCTTCCCAGGCAACCATTATGTGAGATGGAGCCCTACTTTTCTGGCAATAACTGAACACCTGCCTGCCGATGGGAAGCAGTGAATGAATTCCTTGTTTTGCTCTCCTTGCATGTGCAGCTTTTGCTTTACCTATACTTATAGAAACAGTTAATGTCTTTATCTCTACCCATGAGTTTTTCCTCATTTTTCCCCTTCCAATTCTCTTTACCCCATCAGGGAGGGGAAGAGTGAGCGAGTGGCTTTGCGGTTCTATCTGCTGCCTGGGGTTAAACCATGACCATTATCAGATGATAATGAAACCATCACAGAAAGAAGGTAGTCTCGCCCTTCCTCATTGCCATACTTCCCCCTGCCTAGCCACTTGGTCTGATACAATATTCATGCAATTCTTCAGGGAACTGATTCTGTGAGTAGAGATGAAGGAAGTGGGACTATTTTTGGAGGGTTTGTTTGGTTGGTTTTTTGTTTAAACTGGATAAATTATTGATCAAACTCACTGAAGGAGCATGAATGTTCCTCCTGACACAACAAAGGGGCCAGGGCATTAGTGGGACCAGTCTGGGAAGAAGGTAAAAACACTCTCCTTCAGCAGCAGTGGGTTATAAACTGGCTTGATACCTATTGTACCACCTCGTCTGAAATTACATGTGGAAATGATCTTTAAGAAAGCAGTTATGTAAGGGGTTTTGTTTCTTCTTTTATGTTGGGCAGATATAAATGAAGTGGTTTATCTGCTGGCCCAAGCAGCTGGCTCCTGGGGAGCCCTGCAGCACCCAGCCCACCTGCTGCCTTCCACCCACCCAGGTGCCCCTGTGTACCTCTCTGATTTGTACATAGGTACATTTATATATTTGTGTGTATGTCACATTTATATGTACACATAAATATATAAAGTTATGTAAGTATAAGGAAAAACCCCAAATGGTTCCCAAAAGAGACAACACAAAGTTGATTATCTTGAAATATCTCCTTGGAGATATTCAAAAGTCACCATACATGTGGTCCTGGTGAACCAGTTCTAGGTGGCCCGGCTTGAGCCAGGGGAGTTGGACAAGATGACATGTGGAGGTTCTTTCCAACCTCACCCATTCTGTGGTTCTGGGACTCTACAAAATAATCAACCTCTCCTTTATCAATCAAATCAGAGTAGGTTGCTTTACAGATGATAAAAAAGCATGATTTCTCATGATCACTAAGGACAGAAGACCAAATATGGGACCCACCAAAGTCAGAACAGCTCCCACTATCTTAATTTTGTACTGCAGTGGGCTGTGACTGACATCTCCACGGTACTCCAATTCACATACTGATTTTTTTTCTCTACATTGGATTTTAAATGAAAAATCTACATTTTCTGAGACCTCAGATTTCCTAAAAAATGGTCCTACTTGCACAGTGCTTTGAAATGCATCATGTTTTTATGTGAATATTGAATAGTGTTTTATATTTTTTACTGAGTGATTTCATTCATCCACCACACTCACCATTTTTCCTAACACTAATATATTCTGCATTTGTCTTTTCCTTCCTGTTTCCTTCTGTTAAGTGCTAAACCAATATAATGAAAACTGCAAAAAGATAGTTTTCATATCTGTTGATCTGCTCACCTTTAATTTTACAATAAGGTACTGTAATTTTCTTCCCCCTCTTGGACTGTGTATTACCCTCTAAAAGTTATATTACTTGTTGACATTATTTTAGAAAACAATTTTATACCCTGATAATATTGCTTAGGGAATACACAGTACATAAAGTACTTGGCAGGGGGAGAGGATATGTCTGTTTGTAGTTCCACTTAGTATGTTTCTGGAATAGCAGAAGCATTTCATTAATTTATTTATTTATTTATTTATTTTAATAACCGAGATTGTTTTCATTCTCTTCCACTCTTGGAGAATCATCAAAGTCATGCTTGAACCAACTAGTCTAAATTTACTTCCAGAGTCACTACTTCCAGAATTTCTAATCTTTAATCTGACAGGAAATATTTTTTTCAACTCATTGCCACTGAGAAACAATGTTAAGAAAGCTACATAGGGTCTGCAGAGCCCAGCTCTGCCCACGAGCAGTCTAGGAGCTTTTCTTTTGTGAAACGTGAGACCTTCTGAGCCTTCTGCCATGGAAGAGATGATCCTAGTGCTTCCTAAGAATGGGGAAGAGACACTGTCTCAGGCTTAGTACCATGCAAGTTGAAGAAAGAAGCACTTTTGAATCCATGTAGGGTCTACTCAGCCTCACTAGCTCCATCTGCTTATTATTTCAAATGTGCCTGGCTTAATATGAATCTCTTGGGGAACATTCATTATGTGAGTAGCTGTAGAAGCCAGTGCAGCAATAATGCAGGTGAGAGTCAAAAAACTTTGTAACGGCAGGGTGATAGGTAGAAATCTTGCTTGGTGTCTGCCTATACTCAGTTCAGACTTAGTTACTACTATGAAACCTTTCTTTCATAACTTTTTTTAGAAAACTCATAGAGGATAAAATTAGTTGGAAAAATAGAGCTAGTTGGCAGATGAAGGTCGCACCTATCAAAATAATGCACATCTGTCTAGGACTTGTAAGCCTAATTCCCCCAAATAGCTGCAGAATAGTCAGCTGCTATTTTTAGACTTTGTGAACAGCCAAGGGAAAAATAGAAATATACAGCTGGAACAGTGCATATGTATCATTAACTAGAAAAGCTTGTTTTCTAAGAACACTTGTAGATGCATTTTACATAATTTCTTTCCATCATCTGTAGTAGGCTCCTTGTTCTCGTCTACGGTTATTCTCCAGGAACCTGATCCTGGCAGGGAGCGGTTCTCCTCTAGTAGTATGAGTAGCTATCACTGATGGGTGACTCTCTCTGGAGCTGCTGACAGTCAGGGATGTTAATTATTTTCCAGGGACTCTCAGCACTTCACAGGATCATCCCTGAGCTAGAGGTTAGTAAGAATTAAAGCTGAGCATTAATGTCTTTCCTTATTAAGTACACAGGGGAATAAAATGGCACCATCCTGCAGTGATATAGTGTGTGTCTGTATTCATGAGCATCTGAAGATGAGGAGCAATTTTGAAACTGAAGTGGTCAAAAAAAAAGATACTTAAAAAGAGCCGCCAGTAGAGGCACATTACTTCTGTACTAAATTTAGCACCCTGATACCACAGAATAGACATAAAAAGTGAGAAACAAACTGGTATTACCGATTTCCACAGGAATAACAGCAGGCAAACCTTCCATGCCAGACATGCACTGGGACTTGTGATTTCTTCTGCCTAGTCACTGGTCCTGTTCTTCCAGACCCCTCTTTCCCTCACATCTTGTCCAAACTGGGCGAGTGAGCCACATTTTTGTTTGTGGCAGGTGACGTATTCTTACCAGTTTTCAATACCATGTGCTCTGGGCAGACCCAGTCAGTCGCCAGGCCCAACTGAGAGCCCAGGTCACTAGGGAAGTTCATGAGGATGAGGTGGGTCCAAGATCAAGCCAGGAGGTCAATTTGCAAACTGGGGCTCCGGTCAAGAGGCTGGGGAACAGGCATGACAGTGCTGGAGACCAGATCTGTCCCCAACATAGCTCGGGCAGGAGCTAAAGGACCAGGGCTGCGCTTATATAGAGCCTCTGGACCCGTGAGCAGTCTATGGGGTGAGACCTCATGTGAGGCTGGTCAGGGCCATTAAGGCTTTTTCGTGTCCTCAGGGCCCTGACAGCCCAGAGGAAACAGAGGACTGAAAAGGAAGAGCCTATTAACAAATTATTTTTGTCACCCTTGAAGAAATTCTGTAATAACGTTCAGCTATATTGTTACCATCTAATCGTGAAAAAGGTGCTAATTGTCAGCTGTTAATGAAACAGTAACACAAATGTATTGAATCAGATCTAGGAACTGGCTCAGCAGACAGCATCTAATTGCAGTGAAAAATGTAAATCCAATATCCACATCAATGGAGGCAGTCATGCACAAAGCAAAGTAAACAAGCGCTGGTCAGTTATTGACCATTCACATATTTATTGTCATGGGAAATATCAGGATGGAGAAGAAGTTGGAGGGCTGTGTGCGTTTGCCTGGTATTAACCTATACCCACCCTGAACCCAAATTCACAGGCAGCTTTCATCAGCAATTTAGGATCCAATTTACAAAAGCACTTAGTCATGTAAGCAACCATGAATAAAATTTGCAGTGAGGCTTAAATAGCTCCTTAAAAGATCAGGATGCATTTGTGTGGCTTCATGTATTAAGGTAGGCTTAAGAATCCACATGTATCTCTTCCAGAGTCAGGATCACAAAGGCTGTAAAGCAGAGATGACGATATTTATGTTTTTCCTGACGCATGCTTCCCATAGCCTCACTGCCTGCTTTACATCATCAGGGCACAGACTGTCACTCACTATATGTGTGTATATATACATATACACATACAGAAATATATATGTATAAAGAGGGAAAGAGTATAAGCCCAGTGTTGTAATTTGTCTGTTATGGCAATAGAAACTGTAATACTATTACTGTTGTTTTGATACCTATTTATGTATGTGTGTGTATGTGCATAAAAAAATAATACTTTTAAAAACTACACAGTGACATCTAATCTTACAATGCCTTAGATCTTAGTTTTATATATCTGTGGAAAAGGAAGACAAAGAGTTCCATAAAGTGCTGAGATAAAGCGTTTGGGACAGGACATGAAGGACAGATTCCTGCTCGTGCAATACAAATTAGGAAACCTTTGTTCTCTTGCAAACTGGAAAAATAAAGAGCTTAGAAGTTTGGTTTTTTTTTTTAACCTGAGCAGAAGAAAGGGTTGAATTTCTCTGCAAACCTGATAGGGTCTGAGCCTACCATGGGACCACAGGGATGTTTAACCTGATCTGTAAATCACCACTGGCAGCTGACCAACCATGCTCCAACTCGCCATACTTTGGCAACAATAAAGTAAAACCTGTAGCCTCAGCAGGGGACATCTTCAAGCTTTGTATGTGGCCGTATTGCAACATGACAACACTTGGTTATAGATGTCTGTCCTGGTTTTGACTAGGAGAGAGTTAATTTTCTTACTAGCAGCTGGTACAGTGCTATATTTTGGATTTAGGATGAGAATAATGTTGATGACACACTAATATTTAAATTGTTGCTAAGCAGTCAAGGATTTTTCAGCTTCTCATACTGGCCTGCCAACAAGAAGACACGGGCACCGAAGAAGCTGGGAGGGGACACAGCCAGGACAGACAAAGGAATATTCCATAACATACAACATCAAGCTCAGAATATAAAGCTGGGGGAAGAAGGAGGGGAGGGGGGGCGGATGTTCAGAATGATGGTGTTTGTCTTCCCAAGCAACTATTATTCGTGATGGAGCCCTGCTTTTCTGGTGATGGCTGAACACCTGCCTGTCAATAGGAAGCAGTGAATGAATTCCTGTGCTTGCACAGTTTTTGTTCTACTTATAAACTCTAAATTTTATAATCTTATAATCTCAACCCACGAGTTTTCTCGCTTTTACTCTTCCAATTCTCTTCCCCATCCCACCGAGGGAGAATGAAGGAGTGCCTGCATGGTGCTTAGTTGCATGCCAGGGTTAAACCACAGCAATACCTTAAAATTGAGACTTCCACAGAGGGGAGTATAGTATTAGCCAGATATTTTTTTGAGATTGTAGCAACTGTATTTAGTAATTATCACTTATATTTTACCAAAAATTCCTCATCCAATATTTTTCACATTATATTTCTAGTGTAAATGTTTATTCCTTACAAACACCCCCAGCAGTTGAACACAGGACTTGGGACTGTCACCAGTGTACCACAGATAATGTGATGGCATTTGGCAATTTTTATTTCCTTGCCCTGGAAAAGTCAGAGTCTAAGGTGCACCTCAGTGCCTGGTAATAGTCTTGTACTGAAGTCAGTCCAGTGAGGGGCATTAGAAATCTACACATAACCAAGTCAATATTTTTCCCCAAAAGAATGAAAATTCAGTTATCTTAGGGGTCAGTAAACTCATCTGGAGGACCAGTAAATCCAAACAGCAGCACACTGCTGCATTAACTGCTCAAGTACCCAAGGCAGAGGGCTTACAAGAACAGTGTTTTACATCTGTATTTCAATCTACTCTGCACTGTATTGAACGAAAAATAGAGGTCATTTTATGAAAAGCTGAGCACAGCTCTTACCAGTTGATGGGGAATGGACACAGTGGGGGATTTATGCATCAGGGCTACTGCCTGTGAATCACAAAAGCCCAAGAGGATTAGCATTTCAGACTGAGAAATGCGCACAGTAGTAGGTGTTGTCCCTGGATGGGGGAGTTTAGCAATTACTCTTGTTCTGTTTTCTGTTTTCACTATATGTAAGCAAGCAAAGCAGCAGACAAAACAAAACAAGTAAAACAAAATTGGTGGATTGATTCTTATTCTATTCATGTAGAGAGGTGCTTAATAGGAAAGAAGACAGGGAGCAAAATAAATGTAATGCACTATAATACTTCTTCTTCATAAATCTAAATGCCAACTAAATGGTATTGTTATTCTGAATCAAAACAAAATATATTTATCTAAAACACACCAAGGCAGACAACTTCGTATGTATTTGTGGTTGAGGAGCATATTTCCAGCCTCCGATCTACATGGAATCTGAACCATTTCATCTATACCATTTCTTTATACTGCCATCAGCCTGGGTTTCTAGAGGTATTTCTGGTGAGCATGTTTTCAGATACAGACATATGTATGATGTATTTATATGAGACTGAATCAGAAAGATTTTCCTCCAAAACTAGAGAATAAGCCCTGGTCTCTACAGAAATTCCATTTTCAGAATAATTACAAAGTTTCAAGAGTCAGTTCATTGAAATGGCTAGTTTGTTTTAGACAAATCTGGCTTTGGAAAAGATTGAGAGAATCATCTGGTTGGAAGTAAAATTACTCTTCATGGCACAGAACTATCAAGCCATCATTTCCAATTTCTAAATAGATGTTTAACTATTTATTACACTGTTATGACCACACAACATATCAGAACTGGATCTTAGGAGATTCAGTGTACAAGCCCAGTATACAGGCCCAAAAATCAGAGTGGAGGCAAATTTTTTAGGAGACTGCACAATTAAAAAATACATAAAAATGTGTCTAATTCTAAAAATCTGACAGTCAGTCCAGACTCAGACATGGGGTATGAACTGGCTGCAAGATGGGTTGGAAGGTTATTTTTCTTTCCCTACCACAAAAGGCTTTGCCCGGTGCTCACCATAGAAAGTGAGGAATGAGATACTGTACTGTACTGTACATAAGCAGGCATTTGTGTCCTGGTTATGACTTGTTTTGTATGTATCACGTAGATATGCTTGGGGACGTGCTTGTGCAGGGGGTTATCAAGTCCTCTCCTTGTGCAGTTCCAAGGTGGATTATCCCCAAATGCACATTGTTCTTTAAGGAATGTAACAAAATGATCCACGGAGAATATCTCCCTTAGATAGACAGAACAGGGAACACAGGGAGCCAGTTTTGCTTTCACTGGCCCACTGGCCAGGAGGTCTTGTGGGCTGCAAAATAAGGGACACCTGCTTTGCTAAAGGAGTGACTTGCTTTTGCGTGAACAAACTGTGTCAGGAGGCACATTGCTCCCTGCTTACTACTGACAACTGTACTCAAACGTCCATTTGCCACATATATTCATGTTTTTGCCCTGAACCCACCAATCCATCCTACCCAGTGTTGGTAGGAAATAGAGTTCAGACTTATGCCATGCTCCTCTGAAGTTTCAGTTTTTCTCATTAAATATGTGTGATCTTTTTCACACCTGGCGTTAAGCAATGCTGTCATATTTTGTTGTGTTTGTGATGTAACAGCAATTCTCTGAACTCATCCATTGCAACTTCCCCTCTTCCCCCCCCACTTCCTTCCACTTACATCTATAAGAATGTGCTGCTCTAATTTAGTGGGGATATTAGAACACTAGAAAACAATAATTTGGAACCTCATTAAAATTAGTCAGCTCCAAGTGGGTCTGGTAGTCATGAGGAGTATAAATCAAATGAAGAGCAAAATGCTGTTAAAATGGAAGAAACTTGCTACTTTCTGTTTTTACATTTTGTAAAGATCATCCCCTCTCTAGCTCAGATTTCATCTATTTATAATAACTGCCTGCCCTGGTTTGAGCTGGGACAGAGTTAATTTTCTTTCTAGTGGTTGCTGTGTTTCAGATTTGATATGAAAGGAATGTCAATAATAGATATTGGTTTAGTTGTTGCCAGGCGATGTTTATAGTTTCCAAGGACTTTTTTCAGCTTCCTATAGAAGCCGAGAAGAAGCGTAGAAAGACTGATGGAATGGCCAGTAGAATATTCCCTAGCACAGACATCATACAGAGTATATAAACGGGGTTAGCTGGGGAGTGGGTACTTGCGATCACTGCTTGGGATGGTGCCGATTCACTGGCTGGCAAGAGTGACTTGAGTCATTATTATTGTTATCATTAATTTTATTTTCCTTTTCTAATACTGTTCTATTAAACTCTCTTTACCTTAACCCATGAGGTTTTTTAATTTTCCCCTCCTTTTCTCCCTCTTCTCCCTACCCTTCTCAGAAGGGAAAAGGTGAGTGAGCAGCCGCATGGTCCTAGCTGGTGTTAAACCACAACACTATCACAACCAAAACCCAAAATTTCAAACTCCTATTTGTGTGTCCTTCACCACCCTCCCCTTTTAAAACCTTCTGTGTTTACCACTCCACTCTGGTCAGAGAGGATGATGCTAAGAGATCATGGAGACCCGTTGCTCCTGCTGTTATGCAAAGTAGCTATGTTTTTATAAAGCATGACTCTCTGTGGTCAGCTCAGGCACTGGTCTTCATTCATTTCTTGGTAAATAGTCCTCCTTTTTTTTTAAAAGGAAAAATGAGAGTGCTGATCTCAGTTTTGGCAGAAGGAAAATGAACAGAAAGTGTAGTTATATGGTTTCAAGGGAATGGTCATAAGCCCCATGAGCAGAGTAACAAGCTGATAAGATGTGAGACAGATCTCTGTCCATACTCCTCGCGATGCACATGTGCCTGATACTGGTGGGATAGCCTCGGGGACCTGCTGTCCTCTACAGTCACAGAGTATAGGTCACATTCCTCGTCCACCTTTGGAGGAATTAGCTTAAGGCTCAAGGTAGATCACTCAATGGGAGTCTATCTGACAAGAGACATCTCTGAGGATGGTCCTTGTATCCTTGTATCCTTGTAACATGTTTCAAAAGCTCTGGGATACAGCTGAGCCCTGGAAATGCTGATAATTATCAGGATAGGTTTAATTGCCTATGGCTGAAAATCAGGCAAAGCTCGTCAAATTTGAAGAAAAGGTTGTGGGTTGTGTTTTGGTTTTTTTTTCCTACTTAGTGTAAATACAACAATTTCAGAGAACTAAAACAATTTTCCTAGCTAGCTTTCTGCTGAGAATACAAAGATCCTTGTAGGTAGTTTGCCACACTAGATGTATGTCCCTGAGTTTGTAGCACAAATGAAATCATAACTATAATCTACACTTATGTGACATTTTACTTAAAATGCCTCATAATTAAATTATTTCTTAAAGTTAATGTAGTCCTAGTGGAAGAGAACAAAAATTTCGTATTAATTTTATTAGGAGTTGATTAAATATTTACCAAAATGCAGTTCTGACAAAGCTGATTAGAAGTGCTATTAAAAAACCCAGATAGGTGCTTATGAAATATTTAAATATCTGGAAGAAAACATTTCAAAATTGCATTTAAAAATTACTTTGATATAAAAGTGAAGTTTCAAAATTGAAGTAAAACCTCTTGAATTTACCCAACTAACACATTTCTCATGACCCCAAGACATTTGTAAGCATTTTGCTGTAATAGCTTTGGAACGCTGACTTTCCATGATGCTACAATCCTCACATTTTCTGTAGAGAGCTGACTTTTATTTTGATTTTTTTTTGCGGTAGCCAACATTTTCATAACTGATTCTAGCTGCACTTGCTCAGATGAAAGTTAAATTAAGATCACAAAAATGCTCT
Organism: Calidris pugnax; assembly: GCF_001431845.1. Classification (NCBI taxonomy): domain Eukaryota; kingdom Metazoa; phylum Chordata; class Aves; order Charadriiformes; family Scolopacidae; genus Calidris; species Calidris pugnax. The sequence goes on along the minus strand of NW_015090800.1, from coordinate 8,122,489 downwards.
CATGAAGCTACACTACTTTATTTACTAACACAAACAGATCTAACCATGGACTAAAAATATTTACTGAACTAAAATAAATTTTTCTCATGTTTGATGCCTCTCAAATGTCTTTATGAGCATTAATAGCTCAATTTTCAAAGGCAGTTTTCCTGGGAGGAACATGAACACGAACACCACCATAATTCCTGTCCTCAGACTCCAGCATCAGAACAATGTGATTAGTACTGAAGTTTCTGCATTGGCAAATGGGAGGACATGGTCAGTTCTGGGCTTGAAGCTACTTACAAGTCAGTTTATCTTGTATTCTGCTTTGAGAACATTTAACTTCCTATATTCTCCCATCACTGAAAACACTCCTCCTCCTACCAGGTGGAGAAATGATCATTCTGTGGGAATAGTATGTGTGCAAGAGAGTAGGGGAACAGGGAGGTACTATTTCCTGTTCCTCTTTTAGAGTGACAGCTGCTCATTTAAAACTTTTCTGGTACTTTGCACACTATTAAAAGAGATGAAAATTTAATTCTTCCCATTCAGTGCATTGTGCAATTGAGCAGTCTCTTTTTTCTCTAAACATGGTTGCATGAAGTCAACTTCATCATTCAGTAGTGGGGAAATGCATCAGATCGCATAATGATTAGTCACCAAGATGAAAGTAGGATGAGTTCCCAGACTTTCTTGATTAAGGGTCAAGCAATCTTGCTTCACAGCAATGTTAGATTCTCTACTCTGGGATATTCCTGAGGTCTTTTTGATGAGTGAAGAGCAGTCAGGAAATTCCCTGGTGTCGCTTTGGACAAAACTGATTACTTTGCCTTCAGACATTGCAGTTCAGAAGGTATTTTAAATCATGTGGTGTTTCATCTGTAGTTGTTGAAAAACAGTGCTAGCTGGCCAGACCCTACTTTATAAGGCTCATGGAGGTGCTGTGGTAGTCAGGCATTCCACCATCCCTACATGCACCCTTTTCTAAATCTCAGCTAACCCCAGGAAAGCAGGAGGAGAAGGTGAATATTTTTGGAAAACAGTGCAAGAAATAGCTTGGCTATTTCAGAGAACAAGAAGGAAGAATTTCTTTGGTTTGCCTGTTTGAAATATGCCCTAACAACCATTTCATAGGACAGTCCTTTGAAGATGACACTTGAAATTCAGCAGGGGTACTTCACTTTTTCTTCCTTTTCTTTCTCTCCTGTATACAGCAGTGATATGCATCTTACAGCTCCCAGGAAATTTCTCCCATATTTGGTTAGAGGCTTTGAAAAAATCTCTCTGTGCACAGGTACAATCAACCCTTGTTAAGAGTTCAGAGAGTTTGTCTGCAGTGTGATGTTCCAACCAGGATCTGCAGGGACAGAGCAAGACTTTCTCTTCAGCATGTTCTTTTTGTTTCACAAGGGAGAAGGGAGCTCTGTGGCAGAGCCTCACAGAGCCTCTGCAGGATTTAAGGCAATTTTAAGGTGTTCTTCTGCCCTCACTCCTGTAATGTCACCAAGAGTGCAGAAAGATGCCAGAAGTTGAGCCCTGTGCACTTACTCCAGCACTTCTGAGTGCAGGACAGGTTCTTGTCTGGTCTTGTGCATGACTTTATGCTGCGGTGAACACACACCCAAGAGCAAAAATCCCCCTTCAAGTGGTTCCCCACAAGAGAAACAGGACAGTGACAAGGAAGCTGTTAAGGACAGAACAGGGCAAAGATACTGAAAAACTGGGAAGAGACTGAGATTATAAACAAGAGGTAGAAGGCAGCAGAAGAGAAGAGAGCAAGAGCTGAGTAATGGAGATGATGAAGAGCAGGAGAAAGCCATGAACAGGAGGTGAAAGAGAGGGGCAGGATAGCAGCAAAGGTAGATGAGAGTAGAGTGGGATGGAGGCCAGCTGCAGACACAGGGATGTAAGAGTTTGCAGCCACTGATGAACTGGAATGTTATTTTACTTTTTTATAAGTAAGCAAGTGTGGTACTTGGGTAATCCAAGAATGGTCCCTAGAGAAAAGGAGTTAAACAGATGAATAAGATGAAGATACTAGTTATGTGACATTTATCAACCGTGACAATTATAAAACCAAAGCTGATAAGAGAAAAAGAGGCATAAGTAAAGAAAAAAAGAAATAAAGAGAAGATAGAAAACAATAGGCTTAACAGAGGGGAAAAAAATGCAGTGAAGATAAGAAGACAGAAACAAATTGGGACATGAAAGGAAAGATGATAACGATGAAGGAAATTGCTAGAACAGTGTTTCTCAAACTTTCTGAAAGCATGGGTGTGTTCAGTCTCATCTGTCTCTGTATGATCTCCCATGGGCTCAGACACCTGACACAGTATTTTCAGTGAAGGTAATTCTTAAGCTTTTGTAAAAACTGTGCAACCTGTCCTTGAGCCTGTGCTAACAATGGCAAGGATCTTTGTTAATGAGTTTATTAGCTTGTAGTCATACAAACACAGAAATGTACAAAACTAGCAGTGATGAGAGTAAAAAGAATATAAACAAATAAATAAATAAAATCTCAGGCATGGAGGAATCAAGCTGCTTGCCTGAAGCGCTGAAGAATGCACATTCAGCTCCAGCATACTAAAATACAGGAATGCAAAGTGAAGTAATTACAGCAAGGGCTACCTAGCTGTATTTTTGTCTCTAAAGTACAAGGTTGCTGCCTGATCCTGGTCTGGCAGAGTAAATCCAATTTTCATTTCACCCATATTCATAGAGTAAGATGATTTCTGATACTCTGCACTTGGCTTTAAAATAAGCATGCTGCAATCCTCCGTTCAACGTGTCTGGAAATCATCTGGCAGTCTTCTATTAAACCTGACTTTGTACCACAGTGGCCGTCTTTCTTTTGCTTAAAGACTCAAAGTTTCTGTGCTGAGAAACATTATAGTTTACATATTTGTGTCCTGCTGCCTTTGGTCTGTGAACTGTGACCGTGTTTTGCTCAGTAATGAAAAATACAGGAGCCAGAACCTTGGAGCCAGGACCAATAGGTAGATCTCACTCTTTACCTCATGGTAGAGTACCCTCAAGGAACTGAAAGATTTGGATTTGAATTTGTCTCCCTGGTCAAATCTATCTATGCAAATTATTGAACTTTTTCATTAAAATTGAAAAATAACTGCTTGATTTTTTAACTGACAAGAACTCAGAGTTGCGGTTTCATACCCAATTAAAATAACACAAGTAATGAAATAAAAAGAAGCTAATTGCATGTCGTAAAAGTGGCTGTCTCCAGATGCATTCTACATTAATGTCTCTTTCCTGTATTTAAAATTATATCTATTTAGCTCTTTTCATTAGAAAAAAAAAATAGAACAAAATTAAAAGCAAACTTCATTGCTTATGAGAAAATAAATATTAAATCTAGATATCACCTTTCCTGGATGTAAATATTTTTTTAATCTCAAGGAATTCTTAAATGAAAATACATTCAACCAAGAATCAGTGGAAGCAAAAGCATCATTGATCAGCTGAGCTTCCCACTGTGAGCAAGATGTCCCCCTTACTCTTTTAAGCCATGACAGGTAGGCGGGGAGTAGGACCTGACATTTATACAGGTAGTTGGGAGTTTCTCAACCAGTCTTCTCGGTTGAGGCACTGGGTTACAAGCACACACATGTATACATACAGCACAGTAAAACAGGCTATTGAGTAGTTTCTAGCAGGAACCACGTGCACGCGCCTGAGTACGTGCTTGTCCATCCCAGGCTTTGTGCAGGAAAGGCAGGGAGAGAGAACAGTCTTTACAAGTTTACCAACTTTATGTGCTTAGCTGCTAGGATGAGCCAGGTCTTCCCCTCCATATTGTTAGTCAGAGTTGCCCAGCTGAGATGAGCAATTCTCTTCATATGAGAAGCATTTTTGCCCTTCAACCTTGATCCTAGTATCAATCTCTCTCCCTCTTCTCTCCCCCAGCATTTGTATGTCTAGCGGCATAGCGGTATGTAAAAATACAGGGTTTTTTATTTCTACGTTAGGAAAAAAGATAAATAAAAAACTTTTTTCTAAATTTGTTCAACAGTTTTCAGCTGTTGGTGAGAAAGACCCCATGAAAAAGGCATCTGTGTGAAATCAGGACAGTGAACATTAAGTGAAAAAGGAAACTTTGCAACTTCCCACCCTGTGTTTTACAGTCAATTCCAGTTACTAAAATTAAAAACTAGACTATTAGTTTTGGCACTTTGTTTTTCCCTCTCCTCGTGACTCTTTTATTTTGGAGAGCAGAACAACTACACTGTATTTTAAGAACAGGCTCAAGGCCAAAGTCCCTGATTTTCTGTATAGCTGTAACGCTCCTGGAGCTGGCTGCAGGTGACTTGACAGGAACATCCGTGGGGTGTCTTGAGGGACTCCTGTGCATTAGAGGACACCTACCTACCTATGACTCAGAGGTGCTATATAGCTGTGAGTGAAACGCAGACTTTTTAATTCCAGAAGTATTAGAATAGTGCCAGATTCATAATGCATTGATACTCGCCCTTTTCTGTGCGCTGACTGCAGTGGATGGTGACTCAGGAAAAAGAGGGTGAAAAAAGGAAAAGAAAAAGAAAGAAAGAAATTTTTACTTTATACATGCCATGACATCAATATTTTAAAAGAACTGGATAAATTGTTCAGATTCATGGCTCTCGGGCTGAGTCAGGCTTACAGCTCAATTTTTATAATTAAATCCTCTATTCTAAATGCACAGGAAAGCAATTCATTCATATTGAGAAGGGAAAGTCAGGTGTCTGTGTCTGTAGCTGGCTCTCATCATTGCAGCATTTAATCCTAGGTATACATCTTGCACTATTATTTAAAAATCTGTTTGTCTTTTGTGATGTTTCAATTCCAAACAAATTGCAGTTGGGAGTCTGTGACCCCACAGCATGACTTCCTCACATTATTTACCAGAAACTTACCCAATCAGTGTAGGAATCCAAACTAAGCACCTGAGGAGAAGGGTGCAGTGTCTAATATAAAGGATCACAGGAAGGGCAGGAGAGAAAGGTCTCTAAACCAGCCCAAGACTGAGAGAAGAATTCTTCAGGACGGAGTTCAGGAATAAAAAATAAATAAAGCAAAGAGAAGACAGCTGCGTGCTTGCCCTTGCAGATACACAGCAAGAAATTTCCATCCAGCATCCCTTCTACCTTCTCTTTATTCAGTCCAAGTTTCTTATTCTTGTTCCTTCACACCTGAGGTAAATTTGCTTGCCAGTACGCATGCCACAGAGGTCACTTGCAGAAGATTAACAGTCTCTGATGAGAGAGCAGGAATTAATTGAAATGTTATCACTGAGCATCTCAGCCCATTCTTCCCTGGATTTATATCAGCGCACTGCAGCCTGGTTATTGAAATACAGATTATCAAAAGGCTGCTCCCTTTGCGTATATGCATCACTGATTCAGATTGCAGAAATACAAAGCAGTTGCCATTGCCACTGCTGTATGAACTGCACTTGTTAAAGTTTTCTGGACAAGGCAAAACTAGAAATTAAGTGATGGACATTCATCAAGCAAAGGACTTGTTACCAAGGCAAAACAGGTTTCCAGCTAGTCTAATAGTCTGGAAAGAACTGAATCTTTCTCTGAGTACCCTCAGAAGTTGATTTTTTTCATGTTCCTGACACACTTTTCATGCCTTTTTTGATGATTTACAGGTATTTCATGAATCGTTTCTTTGTGCAGGGAATGTGACAGCTAAATGGATGCCCTTGGACCTTTTCCTAGGAAATACAGAGGTGGAAAGATGCAACAACCAAGCTAGAGGTAAATGCATACGGCACTCTGACATTAGTTACGGAAACAGGGAATTTTCACATTAAAGTAATGTGCATATTAAGCCAAATGAATAATAATGAATTTCAAAGATATAGAAGAGAGAGCTCAACATTCTCTCTCTCTCAAAAAATAAAACAAGCGAACACTCCCATAGTTCTTGCTTAGATAAACTAGCCTCCAAAATTTGTCTTCTGGCCTAGATTTTGAAGGGAAGGCTAATTAGAAGCTTCAGCTTTACGTAATCTTGAAAGCTCTTAAAGAAATAAAGATCTGTGGGCCTTGAATTCTGGAAGGTACTGGAGTGACAGGATGAATTCTCGCTAACAGCAGTTCTGAAGTTTTTAATTCCTCTTATGAAAATAATATGCTTAACATCTGTATTGGAGAAGGTGAGCTTGTGGGAATTTCCTACATTCCTCCAGCTGTCCCCTCCATCCATAAAATGGGGACAAAGTTATTGTACTGTGCAAGGGACAGTTAATGGGAGGTAATCTCTGCAAGAGCTCATATGAGTTCAGTTATGCTATTTTATCCACGAGAAGCACCTACTTACAAAATCTGTTAACTAGAAAGATGTGACATGAGACACAGCAGGCAACCCAGAAATGGCTTTTGTCCATGCATGTTTGGATCCTTTACGTTCTGTAACAGAAAAGGCCACACATTGGGTTTATTTCTGCAGACCAGCTTCTACACAATACTGGTAAGCAGATCAAGTAAGTAACTGTTGCATTTGTACTACTTACTTCCTAGAAGTTCTGAAAAGAAATGTGGCTACTTTGTCAAAACAGGTGGCCACTAAAGGAGCTTCCTGAAAGGCTGCTAAACTTAATCCCTGGTCAACCTGCACAGTTGGCTTTTCTAAACCCTTGGGAAATAGACTTTGCAATGAGAGACATGGAAAGGACACCCAGCAACACTAGGCACAAAAGTACCCCAAAAAGTGTTTGGAAACTCATGGTATCAAGTAATCCTTGGCAGAGAAAACTTACCAATGGAGACAGTGACTTGATGCTTCAGGTCTGGCTAGGAGAGGCAAAATGTGTTGGTTTAAATCTTTTCCATTGTGTGGGGTAGAAAGCTGAAAACAGGTATTAAGAGTTATAAATTCTGTTCAGGGTATTACAGCTGTTTCTTTGAAAATCCAGCCCAGCCAGTTCCCAAAACACCTGACTCTGTGAGGCCTGAGAGGTGTTAGAAAACACACATGAAACAGGAGGAAATTGGAAGATCAATAATAGAGTCAGAAACATGGCACAGATATATTCCCAAATACAGTGTTACTTGGCTATATTTCAAGTTTTTACATTCAGTCAGGTTGGCCCTTAAGTAACAACTGCAATTCCTTCAGCACGTCAATATTAACTTCACAGAGGTTTTTTAATCTTTTTTTTAATTTTTATAACCAGTTATTAATTATAGGGCTTAAAACAGAGCAAGTGGCATAAATTTTTAACCCCACAAAGCCTTAGCTGAATATAATCTAATAAATCAATTATTTATTACCTTAATATTTTTATTTCCATGCACAGGCCCCAATCCTGAAACTGCCTCCACAGGTAGATCAAAGCAATAAGAGGCCCTGGACACAGAATAAAACTGGATATGGTCTCACATGTCTACTGCAGCCTTTCCCTTCTTCCTTTTGTAGTGACCGTACTTTTCCTGTGAGACTTTCAAGGAAGGCCAACCACCGCTTCTGTTTGGATCAGTTGGCTTGACACCTCTTAACTAGCAATACCACACGTTTTGGGGTTGTGACCTGAACACACAGTGCTAATTTTCCAGCACATTCTGAATAGAAACTGCCCTCATCCAGCTCCTTTTAATGACACAACAATTATTTGCTGTGACCAGAATTAAGAATTGGCATCAATATTTGAGCTAACTGGTATCTCTGCTCTTCACTGAAATCAATGGTTGCACCAGAAATTTAGGAACCAAACAGAAAGGACAAGGATTTCTTGCCACGTGACATAGAACACACTTGCTAAGACACAAGACTATAGCAAATACTAGAGAGCTTAAAGAACTTTTTAAAGAACTTTAAGTCTTTAAAGAAAGTGAGTTGTTGTCGGGTTGTTTTTTGTTTGGTTTTTTTTACACTAATAAGATAGAGATATTTTCCTGGCCATCAGTGTTCAGATTTGAGCTAACATCCTCAGAAATCAATTATATGTGGCACTTTGCCATTAATCCACTGAGTCATCCTGGTCTTTAAGAGTTTCCATTATAACCTCCAGCATGTTTTGCAATGCCAGGACACCACAACACCACTCCCAGAGATTTGTTAGGCCAGTGTTATATCCACAGTCACTCAGTTCCCCTCCTCTTCCCACTAACTCACAAATAAAAAAAAATGCAAGCAGCATCTTGCTTGTGGTGACATGCTTTGCTTGGGGGTGAGAGGATTATTTATCACTCTTGACCATTTAGCTGCTTGTTTCACAACACAGGATATATGGTCAGGAGGCAGACAGTCACATATGAATTTACACAAAAATCTTGAATGATGAAAAAGAATCATGCTAAGCACCTCACTGTTCATAAAAGGCAGGCAGCAATTTCAGGCCATCTCACACACACTCCCTTCACCATCTATTACAAATATTCCCACTGAATTATCCATATACAAGTGAATAAACACTCCCTATTGAAAATGATGTCATAGTTAGTCTGAATTCAGAGCTTTTTTTGTTTGTTGATCATTCCTCCAGCTACATTTAACTTGCTTGAATATATTTCATGTTTCAGTATCGGACTGAAGAATTTCTGTGGAAGACTCTCAATGCCTCCTTTTCTCATGACTGCTTTGTTGTGACTCCTTAGCATTCACAGTAAGAAAAGTGTTGATCCATATAAAGGTCAGAACTACATTTTTTCCTTTACGTGTCCTGAAGTCTTGATTCTAATTTTTAGTTCCAGGTTTATGGCAGTAATGCTTGTTCAATTCTGCTTTGGAGTTCTCATTCTCTATAGCCCAGATATCGAAGCAAAAATTCAAAGGAATGATAAATGTATAGGCAACCTTTATACTCCTCTTTACAAATTTGAATTTCCTGCTCAGCTTTGGGCACAGGCTCTGAGAATCCAGGGAATTTTATCCCTTTATTCTTTCCCTTAACCTGCAATAGGTAGGAAAATCTCCCCTTTCCCAAGGCATTGATTAACAGGCCACATACTAGCAAAGTGGGACTCTATTTTGCTGCTTCTTTTAAGCCATCAGGAAATGTTAATGTATTTGTAGCCCCATAAATTAAGAAAGACTGTACACAGTGAACCCACTTCTATATATAGTTTCCTCACTCATCATCCACAGATGGCAAGTTTAAGATGATGAACATAGTGGCTCAATGTTTTTACTATGTTTATCTAAAACAAGTTCAGAAAGGAAGACTGGTTACACTTGAGTAGAGCAAATATTTCATTTGCCTGCCAATATGAGGCATGCATACAAGATGGAGCAGAGGATTATGAAGCAAGAATCAACAAATAGGGGAATAATATGCCAAAGCATGTCAAGTATAAACATTTATACATGGACCATATTCATGTGATAAAATCTATATTGCTCATGAATATCAGAAAGGCCATATATAAGAGATGGGCCTTTTTCTGTTAGATTTCTAGTGCTGCTCTGTAATGCTGGTGAGTATGGTCACTTCTCTCCATACTGCTTCACGGCTCTGGACTTTTCATTGTTTGCTTTTCTTTTACCAGCATAAGTGTCTTAGAGAGTGGAGGTCCTGTAAGTTTCAACGGCGGGGGGGGGGGGGGGGTGAGCAAAAA
>NW_015090800.1:7978258-8112739 GCF_001431845.1 Calidris pugnax | reverse complement strand
TTTTTTTTCTTACCGGCGGTGGAGTGGGTGGGGGGGGGGTCGTCTTGTGGGTCACCGGGGGGGGGGGGGGGGGGCTACAGATAAATCACAACAATAGGAAGCTTGTTTTTGACCTTGTTATGTCCTTGTTTTCTTTCATTTAAATAGAACTGAAAATACCACCTTTTCTAGACATCTATACATGAAAAGTGATAAGCCTTATTAAATATCAACCAAAATACTAAATGTGGATGGGCAGCATTTCATAAGTAGGACTGATAAAGCTGTCAATTTATGTCTTATCTCCCACAACCCACACCTTTTATAGTACTCCCATGTTCCCAAGCCCAGTTTTCTTTTACAGCTCATACTAGTCCACTCCTGTCTGGGACCTTTGTGCTGAAAGCTTGGCAAGCCAAAAGGTGCACATCAGCTGCCCAGCTTGTTGCTGCCTCTCAGAATGGGTAAGGGGCAGAGTTCTTGCTTTTCTACCAATAGTATTATTACTGCTAGTGTCTGTCCCCTCAGCCTGCTAGTCATACTCACAGAGCTACTGGGAATTTAATACCTTTCAGCTAACTGAATCATAACCAGAATCCAATAGCTTCAAAAACTATTGGGAGGAGTGAAAAATATATAGACAAAAAACAAGCTAGGAAACCAACACAATATACAGGAGTCACCTTCTTTCTGAAGAGTCAGTTTTCAAATTTAAATACCAACAATAAGACTATACATGTAGAGTAACTCTCATCACACACATTTTACAAATATTTTTTACAAATGAATAAGAGAGATCATTTCATACTCTTCCAAAATGCAGCCTTTCAAACAAAGCTGCAATTTAATAAAGCACATCAACGTCACTAAGTAGTCTTAGGACAGGAGAAAGAAAAGGGATTCTGCAGGCAGCACAATCACCAGTAAGACAAAATAAAATTATATACTGAAAAAAATGTCTTTTGAAAACATAGTGCAATACAAAAGAATAGCAAGGCAGCTAACACTGGAGCTGGAAAGACGCAGTCTCAGAGCCTCTCTTAGGACGTCCTTCCTTATGTAAGAGATTATAACTTCTACAGACAGTCTGGTTGAAGATGTTGGGAATATCCACATGACCAACTGTCAGTACTTTCTGTACAGAGGAAACTAAATTGGAAATGGATAGTCTATTCTGCTGAGGCCTGTCCTTGTGCATAGTTTAGCACTTTCTCCCCTGAATGTCCTTCTTTGTGGCACTGAAGGGTCTCTCTGCACTCATTCACCAAACCTTTATCTTCTTTGTCCAAGTTGTTTGCCCAGGTGTCCCTTTGAGAAAGCCAGTTTTCATTTGTTTTATTTAAATAAATAGATGGGGAGAGGGTATCCCGGGATGTGGGGAAACACAGAGATCTAAGAGAATGTGAAAGACTGCAAGGTCTACTTGATTATTGATTATATGATGTGGAATAAAGGGTGAGAGAAAGAAGAGAGGTTCAAAGTAAAAGCTGAAATTAGACAGTGCCCAGCTTTGAAATCTAGAAGAAGTAGTATACTTTGAGGATGAAAGTGGAAAAATTATTCATGAATTTATATCTTTGAGAATTTTTATAAAGTTGCTCTTATGAAAGAGCCATGGGTCCTCTGATCACAGAGGAACAAGGCCACAGATTGATGTGCTAGCCAAAACCAGTGTTCCCTGCACTCCAGGATCAGACATACACTGGAGCGGATTTTTGATTCATCAGTCCCTGAAAGGGTATTGAATTGGTAACAGACATTTCTTGCAGGTTCCTGTGCAAGAACCTGTGTAGTCACAGAATGGTAGGGGTTGAAAGGGACCTTCAGAGATCATCTAGTCCAACCCTGCTGCCAAAGCACGTTCACCTAGAGCAGATTGGACAGGAACGCACCCAGTCCATGGCTGCTTGCCCAGGTGGCCAAGAAAGCCAATGGCATTCTGGCTTGTATCAAAAATAGTGTGACCAGCAGAAGTAGGGAGGTGATTGTGCCCCTGTACTCAGCACTGGTGAGGCCACACCTCGAGTATTGTGTCCAGTTTTGGGCACCTCAATCCAAGAGAGATATGGAGGTGCTGGAGCGAGTGCAGAGGAGGGCAACGAAGCTGGTGAGGGGGCTGGAAAACAAATCGTATGAGGAGCAGCTGAGGGAGTTGGGACTGTTTAGTATGAGGAAGAGGAGGCTGAGGGGAGACCTCATCACTCTCTACAACTACTTGAAAGGACACTGTAGAGAGGTTGGTGCTGGTCTCTTCTCACAGGTAATTAGTGACAGAACGAGAGGGAATGGCTTCAAGCTCCAACAGGGTAGGTTTAAATTGAACATTAGGAAAGAATTTTTCACCAAAAGAGTGATAGGGCATTGGAACAGGCTGCCCAGGGAGGGGGTTGAGTCACCATCCCTGGCTGTGTTTAAGGGCCATTTAGATGCAGTGCTAAGGGACATGGTGTAGGGGAGGACTTTGTAGAGTAGGGTAGATGGTTGGACTCGATGATCCCAAGGGTCTCTTCCAACCTCAATGATTCTATGATTCTATTCTATACTTAACCTGTAAGACTTGATGGATTTGCAGCACAGAGCAAGACAACTCACAAGCTATCTTGTATGATTCTCTATTTTTTTTTAATCTGCTGCTTTAAAAGTCTCTGCTGCTGAAATGGAGTCAAATAGAACTTATCTGAGATGTCCTGGGTTCAAACTGACAAATCTTATCAAGCTGCATATGATCAGGGAGCCTGGAGATGTCACCAACTCTGGCTTTAAAATGTTAATTAATGACTAGGGCAAAAGTGAGCCATTCAAAAACACAAAAAACTTCTTGGGTCCAGTTTATGAGTTATGGTCTCAACCTCCTTAGGTCCCAAAGTCACTGCATTACTAAATGTGAATGATGTTTACTGCATGCAGAGCCTCCAAGAAATCATTCTCAGCCTTCCAAAGCAATTTTCCAGCCTCTGGTTTTTGGTATAAAATCGTTACAAGTTTCTTTTTCTCATGTATGCAGTAATTTGAATGGAGTGCGGCTGCTGCAGGAAATTAATCAGAGGAAGTGGCTGAACTTCTCTTCCAAATCATTATTTGAGAGTGATAAAATTGGTCACAGGGGTCAATGGAGTGAGCAGGACAAAGTTGTACAGTTGTGAGCCACAGGGACAGGAATCCACCTTAAAATTTTGTTTGTGGGGTTTTTTTGGTTGTTTGTTTGTTTGTTTGGGTGTGGTTTTTTGTTTGGTTTTTTTTTTTTTTTTAGAAGGCTGAAAAGAGATTCAGAAGGTTTCCAAATCCTGGCTTGCTGTCTAATGCCTACAGATTCTATTAGCCTAATTCATCCCTGCGCTTTATGACTGATTACATTGCGAATGATCTCAGGAGCAAAGACCTTTCCAGCCTCTGCCAATAGTAGCCTGGTGGCCTGAACTCTATTTACTCTTGACTCATGTAATATTCAAAGGAAAGATACTTCAGCCCTTTATCACCTTTGTTTCTCCTCCCTCTGAAATACGGGGCTGCAATATACATATGCATACTTGTGCATACATACATGGAAGAGTGTAAGAACAAACCGTAAGCACGGGGAAAAACTTCCAAACTTAAATTTCTGTACTGAAATAAACATACACAGGGCAATGAGACCAGTGAGACTCTCAGGTCAGTGTTAATGATTGTGGAAATCTCGCTGATGAGATGCAATTTAGCTAATTGAAACTTCCTCATTTACAAACAAAATAGAACATTCTACATTTGAAATTTCATCTGGACAAAATTAGCTTTGCCATGTTAAAAACAGTGTTACAACCTTTCTATCTGCTGAAACACTTCATTTATTTTCCTTACAAAATATTATTTCAGAACTACACAGACTGGCTTTTATTTCTGAAGTCTTCCATATCTTGGTTCCTTAGTTTTGGATACATTTTTGAGATTAATAAGCTCAGTTGTCCCTTGTCCACTGCCTCTAAACTAAAAGGAACACATGGCAGCTTAAGTCTCCTTTCTAGAGGTGTCTTCAGATGTTAACCACCAGTTAACCACCATTTGATTTCCATACTAAATGACCCATTTTAAATGCTCCCTATCTTTGACTTTCCTTTTTTTTTCCTTTCCTTTTCTACTGCAATACAGCGTATAAAGAGATGATAATACTTGTAAAATGTGTGAAATTGTTCCCCTGCAAGTAACCGATATTTAAATTAAACATCAAAAAGATTTGTACCTATGTTTAGCTAAACAATATTAAATTGCCACACATACACAGAATATAAAAAATATATTCACGGTCTGGATTTATGTTTTGTGTACACATAGGAAGGAGTCAATTTTTGCTGTTTTCCTTTTATTTTTGTGGAGAACAGGGGAAGAAATTCTGGGGGTTTTTTTCAGAACATGTCTCAGAGAAATCAGTTCTGTTTCAACTATCCTTCCTGCATTCACCAGAAAAGTTAATTTTTTGGTGGTTGTTTAAATCATTATAGGACACTGAAAATCACTTATTGCTAGTAAAACTGATGTTAACCTTTTTTCCAAATCACCTTGCAGTGACTGATTCAGTTTGCATCCAATCTGGCTTGGTCACTCGGCCCAGCCTCTTGAAAACAGACAAGTCCTGGTGAGCAATATGAATTTTTCTCATGATCCTGTTACCACAAGAAAATTAAGACTTAAGCTCTTCTTGAAGTTCCCATAAAAGATGATGTTTTTCATTCACCCAGCAACAAAACACAGATAAAGAGAATGAATTATATATACTAGATAGTAGTTTGGCCCAGAAAATTTAGTCAGAAAAAAGAAAGAGAGGAAAAAAAAATCTTACAACAGTCTGGGTGTAATTAAACAAATAGTTTTGATTAGAAAGGGGAAATAACATAGTTTTTATAGAGACATTTCATTTCCTAAAGAAAATTCTCATTTTGAAGAAGCCTTCGTTATTTTAAAATATAAAAAAAACCCTCAAACCAGGCAAATCAGAAAGGGAAAAAAGGCTCAGAAGTAAAATATTTGGGTTAACTAAAGTGATGCATTTTTATAGCTTAGTCCAAGAGAAAGCATTTCGGAAGTCTTTTCTTTTTCAGTATTTCCCAGGCAGAAGCAAGGACAGTCATTAATTACACATCATTATTCTGTCAATGCTGGAGTCAAAGGCAAAACAATTCTTACAGACGTACCCAGGTTTAATACATACACGAGGAAGAGGAAGGACTGCAGCAGCAGGGAGCTCAGGCTAGACTGCAAAAGCTGTTGGAATGGGAAGGCGGATTACGCAGCCCGTGCAGAGCATCACACTGCTGCAGAGCTTTGTGCCTCTCAGCATTGCACTCCAGGTTAGCTGCAGCATCAGAGCAGGACTAACAATAGACAGACAGGACTGTAAACTTTTACCTGAAACAATAGTCTGAGTACAATAACACAGTGTCTAACAAGCCTAGGTACAAAAAACTTACCCATCTTTCTTCCCTCGGATAACCATTTCTATCAATTTTCTTTCCTGATTTTCCATTATTTCACTCATCACCTTCAAATAAAAGATCAATAATCTGTTTGTGTGAGAGACACAACATAGTTAAAGGGAGGTTCACAGCTGTTTCTCTTTAGGCATCTAAATTAACCTGCTTAAATTTGGGCAATAGGTGCTATCAGTTTCCTCTGTAATGAGTGGAGAGAGCTGGAGTCTTCTAGGGGATAATTCAGCACACCCAGGTGAGTGTCCTTTCCCAAGCTACAGTGAGAGCCTTGAAACTGAAGCTGAATGTTGCAAACATTTTTTTTACCATCTTAATCATTTTACTTTTTGTGCCTGCGCTATGTTTTTACCTAGTAAGGCTCTCAAAGAGGAAATTATAGTTTTTCAGCTGAGGGAGGACTTAAACACATAACCTGGGCTAAACAGAGTGATTTCTTTCTCAGCAGAAAAGGGACTATGGGTGCAAGCCTGATAAAGTTTTCTGACATCAGTAGGATATGGTCAAGTGCTGTTCCTGTAGAGTTGAAAGCTATTAACTGAGGCAGTCAAACCTTAGTTGGACTCCTGTAACAGAGCTACTAAATAATGAAATATATTTGAGTTAAAGGGGTATTAGTCAAGGAGTGTTAGCCTGCAGTATGTGTTATAAGACTTTGATTGGGGTGTTGGTGAAGAATAAAGTAGCGTATGACAGCAATTCTTCTGTGATGATAAGGTAGACAAATAGATGTTACTGAGATCCTTTGAATGCTGTCCACTGTAACAATACTTGGGAAAATATCCATGAGCTTTCCTCAGATGGATTGCTAAACTTCTATGTCACAAACTTAGTTATAATTAAACTACTTCAAGGCAACAGGAAAGGAGGGGTTTATCACTATATTTTTATTTTTTAATGGAAATGATTGCTAGAGCTTCCTTCCATTTGTTTTTCTTATTTTTTTTTTTTGGTTTTGTGGCTGGCTGGAACATGATGACATCTGTGTAATATAAACATACAATATCACACTTATATGTTTCAAAATAAGCCTTGTACATTGACTTATCTGTAAATCTTCCCTGACAACTTTGAAAGCACACTCTCATTGCTGAGGATTAGTATTAACAGTATGTCAAAGTGATCTGAAATTAAAACCAGCACAGATTACAGTAATTTATAGTGTACTTGCCACTTGTACATGTCATGAATAAAAATGTAAGGCATCTGTCACCAGTCCCTCCTGGGATACACAAAGGCAGTTCAGCATCAGCTACAGAGGCAGAGCTTGAGGCACAGGCAGAGAAAGAAACAGTTTGGGGTTCTTCTTGTGACCACCCAGTCACAGGTACAGTAGTTGATGTGATAAATAAATATTGTGGCTTAAGCAACCAAATCTTTACAATGGAAGCCAATGTCTTTTTTACTTCTGCTTTCTTTAATTCTAATGCCTGGTTAAAACTGTAAAGGCTTCTATGGATTCTAAAGTCGATTGCAAATTCACTGTCCTTAAAGTTTAAAGCAAAACAGGTGAATAACCTTAAAGGGATTGTGAATTATTCACTTGTTTGCCCAAACAGGTCTAATAAATGCCTATAGTTAACAAGATATAAGACAACAATGATTCTTCTTCTGCATCATACTAACTTTTCTTAGGTACCTCTGTTTGATGATGGAACCTTCTCTGATATTCCAGGAATTTTTTTCAACTTCATAGCGCTCTAAGGTCACCTAAGCTTTCCCAACTCTTCCTCTTCTTTCCTAATCTTCTCTTGCTTTAGGATGTACAGCATATTTGAGTAGTCTAAGTCAGAATGAGAAGAGCCTTATAGAAGGAGATAAGTGTTTGGGCAAGAAGGGGATCCACAAGTTTGTGGGAAGAAAGATGTCTATTCCTACTTTACAAGGAAGGACATGACTACAGCTGCACCCAGTTATTGCTGAAGCTTAGGGGGGAAAAAAAAGAGCAAAATTTACTGCTGCCAATCCTGAAAATGTGTACAGCACTCTAAAAACATGTATTGTAGAGGTGACAGCTACTCCCTTCTTTCTATAACTTTTCCCATATGTTTACAAATACTTTGAATTGCGGAGTGAAAACACCAATGTACTGCAAAGAATCAAACTACAAAAGCCCTGATGTTGCTGTTCCAGGGCTTTTTATGGAAGACAGCTCAAGACACTAGCTGGAGAAAATATCAGATCCTTCACAGATTAAGGCAATTGTTGGGGTTTTTGTTTTCACCTAACTGGTGAAAGCTCTTGCAGAAGAGTAGAATCTGGCTTTTCTACTCAATTAAATTTTTACTCTTATTAAGTTCATGCGATGCTAGGAACCACTTAGGAAATAAGGATCCAAGTACATAATTTCTTTCTCATTGCCACAAATAACATTTGCTGCCACAAAATAAGGGACGTTGACAATTCAGGAAACTGGAAAGGAAAATATTTTCAGTGAGTCAGAGCCTTTTCTTGTGTATACCTCAATTTCCAGTGATGCCAGCTTGTGTTAGTGGAGGACAACATCAGTTTGTGGTGAATATCAGATAGTTGCATTTCTACGCAACTGGTAGTTCACCATTGTATGTACATATTTATGGCAGGAAAGATGAGTGCAAAATGTTTTCCAAACTGGTTATATCTGCTCCTGTTCTGTGAAAGGATGACGCAGGTTACATAGTCATGGTAAATCTAGATCATTGCCTTTAAAATTAACATTTGAATTCTTCTTTTATTCAAGATGGCAAGAAATCAATCCCAAATAATTTTTCAGCTATTTTTCCCAAACCTCATATTTCTCCTTCTATCTAAATCTGCAATTTGACTTCCTGATAACTAGCAAGTTATGACAAATAAGTTAAAGCATCGTGTTCTTCATGTGTAATATGCCTGAAAGAGGTACTCATAATCTCTTGGGTTATATATTTTAGAATCTCAATTTAAATGCAGATTTTTAAGTCCCCAGTTAAGCATCCATGAGGGATGTCTCTTACTTGATTAAAATGCCAATAGTGAAAATATTTTGGATTTAACATTTTCTTCCACAGAGTGAACACAGTTAATAGGGAGTCCCAAAGAGGATAAAGTTTAATGGATGATTTTTTTTTTTTTCAAGGAATTTTTAGGTAATGTAGTAATTCTCCAAGTAGGCTTATTTCAATAGAACAGAATTCCAATGTACTCACTCACGAAGAAGCCAATACAATTCAGCTAATGCCTAAGTAATTTTTCTCTTTGTTCTCTAAATTAATATTTACCTGTACAATAACTCTCAATGAACAAGAGTTTCTGCTGGAGATAATAAGCCCAAAATTGCAATTTGACTTATTGCACCTTGACTATGTTTCACACAGCCCTGGAGTTAAAGAAGGTATTTGTATTTACTAAGTTGAGACATAATTTAGCTGGCTAAGAATAAATGCTGGTCTTTACAGGCCTACTTCACATCAGATTGGGAACAGTAGCCTCTTTCAGAGCAGAAGCCAATTTTCGGAAGCTTAGGCAGGCTTGCCAGCTAACTTAACTGGATAAGATGTGTTCCTCTGACACTTAAGACAACATTTTCCAGGCTTGCCTTTGCTGCATTCAATGCATGTATATATTCCAAATGATATCAAACTACTCCCACAAGGCAAGTAAGTGCTTAGCTATTTTCAGATTTAGGGTTCTGGATTTAAAAAAAAAAATAAATAAAAATCCCCCAAAATGTTTAATAGAAACTGGAGTTAAACACAGCTTCATTTCAAAAAGCTGTATAACAGTTCTGAGCTCCCAAGGAAAGCCGATACAGCAAGACTGAAAATTTATCACTGTTAATTCTTGTTTTAGTAATTGTATTCTTTTCTAAAACAACCTTGAAATCAAATGTGTTTCATACAATGGGTTGCCTGAGTTGATCTACAGAGCATGGAAAGAAGCCAAGTTAATGTGGATTTTATTCCTTTTATCTTTAAAGCCTAATGAAGGAACATACTGAAAATAACAAAAATTAGTCTTTTAGCATGCGTTTCTCTGCAGGCATCCTAAGTGGGCTGACAAGAAGCAGAGGGCTTTTGCATGATGACCTGGGAATGTCAGAAGCTATACAGACTTGTCTCAGAATAGGAAGGCTTCCTTCCCTTTCCATTTGACCGTGTTGGTTCTCAGACTAGCCAACTGAAGGACTGCTGCCCTTGCGCAGACCCAGATCACCGTGCAAAGTCAGTTATTCAGACAATATGAATTTGCTCCTGGCCCCAGAGAAACAAATTTAAGGCAAGATAGAAGAAATGACTGCTGATGGACTTGGATGCATAACAACATATGAGTAAATATCAATCAGCATGATGACCAAAAGGGAAGGCATGTCACCAACCAAAGGTTCCTCTAATCTTCCTGAGGGCAGGGGCATTTCAGAAAGGAGGGTGACGGAGATAATGAGACTCTGAGATGCTTACAAAAAGTTCCTCCTGAATTTTATATTTGGCTCCACTAGTCCTCTTAATCCATTATGTTTTCTCAATGCAGTTCCCTAGTACTTTTTTTGTGTGTGTGTGTCTTAAGCGGACTCTATCTCAAATGACTCATCAGCAATGGAAGTCCTCATTGCCATTAATGGTAGGATGCCCAGACCACCCTTCCTCTATCTGTCACTCTCACTAACTCTATTTCTGCCCATCTGGGCCAGCTATCTAATACGTTTAACCTCATGCATCTGTGGTACAGAATATTTTTTTGTTTTATTTTTTTAACCACACTGATGATGATGATGATGACCAGTAATGTCATAAATATCACATCAGCCAGAAAGACATTCAGCCATCCTATCAGTTCATATTTTCCTACTTCTTAAGTATTTTTTGATACAGCGTGCATTTTTTTCAGTAGTGTTCCGGATTTTGGTTTTTTCCCCACTCATATGATGATTTATTTCTCTGTACAACTGTCAGGCTTATTCTTTCATGTGTCCACATTATTTAATTGCTAGGTTTGTTAGAAGTATTTTTTCTTGTAAGCTCTAGTCCACTTTTCAAAATTGCTTTCAACTTCCAAATTCAACCTGATACTGTTGTAATAGTTTGTCTGAAAAAAAAAAAAAAAACAAAAAAACCTCTAGCATTTTCCTGCACGTCGGCTTCTGGCACAAAACTAAGAAGTAAACTAAAAAAAATTGTATCACTTCACTTCTAACCTTACATAAATCCCACTCTCAAATGTCTCACAGTTCAGCCTCAGTATCATACTATCAGAGAGTAATATGCTGTTAAAAGGATGACTTCTGTGGGAAGTAACATCAGCCTTGATTAATCTTGTTTGCTGTAGTGTGAACTATTCTCCAGGAGGTGCCAGACACGTCTGGATTCCACTGCAGTCACCCACAAATGCAGGGGCTCTGCAGTTACACTGATTTTTAGGATCCAATTCTGCTGTAGTATTAATGCTTCCTTTCCTTGAGACTGGGGAAAGGATGTTTCCAAACCCTGCCCTAAGGTTTCATGCCTGCTGAGGTGCTTGCCTGTGATTTTTTTCATTTCTATTACCATTAGTCTTTTCTTTCTCTATTTTCCAACTGTAATGATTGTAAGTGAAATCACTGGATTTGTATAATTATAAAGTTCTCATGATGTAGTACCTTCACTTTCTTTGAGAACAACAACTGGGGCTCCATGAAACTATGAAGCTGTGAAAAGCAAAGGAGGAAGAAGGAGTTTAATCACACTGCAGAGAATTATTTTAGTGCAGCATGTTGTGTTTCAACTGTAATAATACAAACATATAAAAGTGAAGATTTTTTTTCCCTCAATTGGGTCAATTCTATTAGATTTTGTTATCAATAATTGTTGGTTGTTTAGGGGAGGCACACGACGGGGTGTTTTTATTGTTCTGAGACTAATGAGACCCTCTATCTTATTCTTAGCCCAGAAACTCCATGGGAACCAGTTTACATATGCTGCTCTGTGGCTTAGGTTTGTGTAGCCATAGACAATCCTAAAGAGTAAATCTGACCAGATCACGCTCTGAGGTCTGTTTGAAAGTCCTTTTTTTTTTATTGTCTTCAAAGTGGAAGACTGGATAGCAGAATGAATTCTCCAGATGCTAGGGAAAAAAGACCCAGCAATACTGTATTACTGCTGCTTTACAGGTCTTTCAGCTGAGGGCTACTCATCTTGCTAAACCTTTGGATTGCTCAGCAAGACCAGGTAAACAACCATCACTAGTTACAGAAAAGGGAGAAAAATTATTCACAACACCTCAACTCCTTTTTATATCTAGTCCCTGAATCACTCAGTCCTTTTGAGCCATTTTTAAAGTTTCATATCTTCTCTTGTCAGACTAAGGAATGATTTTATTGAGGCTACTTTTATGTGCAACATCCTCTTTTCAACTACATGCATTCAAGCTCTCCTATCTGCCTGAGGTCCACCAAAGTCGTGCTGACTGAAATGAACTCTGCATGGCTTAAAGAAATGGCTGAGAATGTAGCCCTTTCTCTTTGTCTTTATTGTGATTTTCCTAATTAGTTCTATTTCTATAGCATTCGTGTTCTCATACGAACTAGGAAATATGTATGTATCTTCTGTGCGGCTTCTGGTTACTTTACTCTGCCCTGTCACTTAAGCTACTGGAGCTTGTTGCCAATGGCAAAGATGAAAGGTTATGGCAAGCACTGTGTTCCCAGAAGCCGCCTGGATTTTCCAGACAGCCTGCCAAGCACAGCGCCTTGTGTAAACTGGCTTTGTGCTGGATTCTAACTGCAATAAGATCTTCAAGTTTCAAAACTTCCTGGAAAGTGGGACTGTAAGACTTCTCCGGAATACTCCTTTCCCAAACTTTTTAAAACGAAAGCCAAGACTTCCATATAATCATAAAATCCACCTTCATTTTCAGTAAGTCATAAGCCCATCATTTGTCACTGCCTCAGAAAATGCTGAAAGCCTGGGTCCTAATGGTACAAAAAATGGGGACCACAAACGTACTCTCAAGAAATATTTACTAATTAGCAAAACTCCAGGAGTAAGGATACCTTAGCTACTTTAATCTTCTACGATTTTTAATAATTCAGGCTGTAAGTATAAGATTTCATTTTCTGATGTCTTTTGCATCAGTTGCTACATCATTGTGCGATGATTAAATGAGCCAGCTGGAGTTCAGGAGAGCTAGTAATATTTTTTTTCCCCTCATACATCCATGGTCTCTGAGCAAGCTATTTGGTTTTACATGCAAAAGCAGGTAAGCATCTGAATCTGGCATAACTGCTTCTGCTAATACTCCAACATAATGACTTTATAAAACCCCTTCAGCTGCCACCTAAATCAGGACATATTTAAATATTTGTTTTTTACCAGCAAACATCCAAGGTGTCTTACGAGCTTTTTATATCCTACGTGCTTATTACTCTTCCCTTGGTCTTCAAAGTGGTCAAGTGCCCAAAATAGTATCTGTGCCCAGAGCCCATGGACTGGGTTGGCCCTTGCCACACACAGAGAGCAGATGGCAGCAGGGAGATGTGGGCTCTTCCTCAGCAGCCTTCATCCCACCTTCCTTGGGACGTGCCCGATGGTGTTGCTGATCCTAGAGAAGGGTCTGATCTGACATCTCTCAGGTGAACAGTTCACATATTCCAGGCCATCAACCATCAGGTGGCCTGAGGTTGGTCCTTATCCCTTTTGAAAATGTTCCAGGTGGAAGAATATTTGAGCATTTGCTGGCATTTGAAAGTGAGCTGATAACCCTGTAGCCTATTAAGGGCCCCTCAAGTGTTGGTACAAGAGAGGTGCACAAAGTGACCCTGTGAAAGCATTGAGCTATTACTCAGTAGAATGTTAATATTCTAATTGTCAGAAAGGCAAACGTCATGAATTTGAATTGACTTGGATTTAATTGGGGAGCCTGGGGGAGGAAGGAAAATCACTGAAACTACTTGAATGGCTGGGGAATTTGCCAGGAACTTAGAGACTTGCTACAACTTTGATAATAGTATCTACTAAGAGTGTCACTGTGCTCACAACAGTTGAGGTAGGAATGGATCTACTGAGACCATCTGGTCTAATCCTGCTGCTTGAACAGGGTCACTTACAGTACACTACCTGGGGTCATGTCCAGTCAGATTTTTAATATCTCCACAGATTAGATTCCACAGCCTCTTTGGGCAGCCTGTTCCAGTGTTTGACCGGCCTCATGGTAAAAACGCATTTGCTTGTGCTGAGATTGATTTTCCTAATTTTAATTTATGTCCATTGCCTCTTGTCCTGACACTTGGCAGACACTACAGTGAAGAGTCTGGCTGCCTCCTCTTCATTCCCTTCCACCAGATGTTGATACACACTGATAAGATCCTCCCCGGAACCTTCTCTTCTCCAGGTTATTACTAGGTTAATGCTTCATCTCCTGAGCTATCAGGGAAAAATCTGTTTCTGGTTGTGCTTCATTTTCTGAGGAATTTGGATGCTCCTTTGAATCCCAGAAAAACTCCTCAAATGTTTGACAAGCAGGCTTAAAGAAAACTACTAGCCTCAGTGGGTTTTGTTAACCTATGAACCTCTCTAAGCACTTGCTGGCACTTGCAATCCTGTTCTTGGTCATCTCTTCTTTGAAACAAACCTGTAACTGAAATGTCAAATGGAGTCTAATATACCTCTCTGTGTATCCTTATCTATATACTCATTATCATCTTGACAGCAAAAGGCTTATAATTTCACTGAAAAATCTAATTATATTTTCTAAGTATTCCATGAACTAAACAAAATCCAGAAGATGTTTGCTATAAATATTTTATCTGTCTCCACATGGTTGAGAGATCAGAAATATCAAGAAGTGCTGAAAGAAAGGTATTCTGTTTTATTTTAAGCATCAATATATGCTGGAGTGCTACACAGCAGATGGCAGATAGCTAGAAATACAGCAAAGAAAATGCAGTGTGGAGTTTGTTAAATTTGTGGCAAAATCAATCACAGTAAGCACAGAATTTGATCCTGCAGTTAAAATGGGAATGTATAGTGTCATGGTCCACTGGGTTGCCTTGTGCTTGATCCAGAACCCCCTGCATGCTCTCACTGACTTCAGTTAGCTTTTGGAATAAACAATTTTGTTGAGCAGTCCAGAAGTGAAATAATCACAAAATATAATCTTCAACTGGTGAAACAGGGAGCATAAAAATCTGTTCAAAAAGTAAAGATGTTCAAAAATAAAAATCAATAGCCTTCTCCATGCTGGGCATACTTGCTACTGGAAAGTTGTAAAAAGTTCTTCAACTGTAGCAAACTGATTTCCATTCTCAGTTATAGAATATAATTCTGAAGTAATTGGAATTGAGCCATGCTTTTGTTGTCTGTGAGGCTGATAGCAGAATCTTGCCAATTTTGTTTACAGGTGGACTGTGATTGTGCTGCCTGTGAGAGGTGTGGTATGGTCTCCACTATTGCTCATTGAGTCGGTAAAATACGTGCTTTAAGGTTATTATTCTCCAGGTATCTTATGTGGCCTGAGATATTGTAAATGAAAACTTAGTTAAAGCAAAGGCTATATTTGTTCCTCAGCAAAACTGTGATTGAATTCCATTGCGAATGTAACCTCAGTGTCAGCATGGGTGTAACTTGTGAGGGACATCCATTGTGTTTGAGGGTGTAGTCTATAGGAACTGCCATTGAAGAAGTGACTAAGAACAGAGTGAATAGAAAGGAGGTAACAGCAATAAAAGGGATAATTGAGTGGCACTATATTTTATTTTTTTAACTAGTAGGAAAAACTGCAAATGAAACAGCTGTGCTGTAAAGTAAACACAAGCTGGGGAGCAGTAGAGAAGGAAAATAATGGACATAGATCAAAATATTTCCTTTTCATCAAAGAGAAGCTTTTGTTGTTTGTCCTGATGTCAACCTTTCATGTAGAACATCTATGTATTTCATTTCCAAACTTTTTTGTTTTGACCAGAAAGCCCCAAATATTCTGACAGCATCAAAACAAAAAATTACAGCATTACTAGAGTACATAATTTGGGAAGAGAGGAGGTTCCAATTGTAATTTCAGCAAAGCTGACAGCTTTTAAACACATTTCTACAACAAACAAAGAAGAAAATCAGTTCAGTATACCCACTAGCTATAGAAAATAAATACCAAAAAAATCCTGCCAATCTACAGTTTAGTGCAAGTCTTCATCTGTAAAGGATATTTATTAACACCAAGGTGTTTAGAGCTAGAGCAAAGAAACTTAAGACATCTGAAGCTTTCCTAGGTTTTAACAAGGTGAAAAAAGAGTACATACAAGTGCTCTTGAGTTTTATATTTAAGTTCTTGAAACTGACCTGAAAGTATTGCTGCATGTGTGTTCTCCAGGAGGCAATAATATGATTTGTTGCGAAGTTATCTCTGGGCATCTCCCTGGCAGCTGTAGTTCACAAGAACCTGTAGACTTGTGAAACTATGATCCAGATTTTTTAAAATGTTTCCATATCTAACACTCTCAGAATTGGAATAAGGCATTTAAAAGCCTTTGAAATGCATCCTGTATCCTTTCATACATGCATAGGCCAGGCTTCCATTATAAACTAGTCCTGCATTATGGCTAGATTAAGTTCAAGTTTTGCCTATGAAAAAGCCTCACACATGTCAACATAAAGCTACAGCATTTCTCAAAAATGCTAGCATTGAACTTGTACTTATTATATGTTAGAAACATCTCATACTGATCTGCCCCTTGTGTGTCAGAGCAACAAGCAACCTGTCTCTGCATAGGTTTCTCCAAGGATTTGGAGACTGGAATCCAGGAGTTGGATTTCCAATTTGGCTGCATTGCTGTTCCTTCTCACAAATCCTGCCCACCCAGAAAGTGGGAGAAGTGTGGCATCCTTATGGAAAGCAACAGCAAAGCTCCTCATCCTTCAAATAAGCTGACGGGTTTGGGTTTTTCTCTCCAGGACACAGTGCATTTTCTGCACTGAACCAAAAACAACTGAAGCCTTGGTCACACTAAGACTGTACAGCAATGTAAAGATCCCAGTTCAGCTGTGCCACCATTTTTTCAAGACATATATTCACAATTTGATTTCTGTGTACTTAATAGGGGTCAGGTTTGGAGGGAAAGAGGAGTATGTCAGAGTGGAGGACAGCAAAGAGGCACAGTCTATTTCTTTGCAATGGCAGACAGTCAGCATTAAACAAAGGGAAAATCAATTCTGATACAAAATGGCTTGCGACATTTCCTTTTCCTGTAAGAAATGAAAAAGTGATAAACATTGTAGTACTGGTAAAAACTGTTTCACCTACCACAATACATATCATTTCCTCATAGAATAAGACATTTCTCTTAATCTGATGTTATAAAAAAGGGGTTTTTGGCAACATCTAGAAAGAGAGAATGAGAGAAGCAATGGCAGAAAGTAAACATAAGGCTCCAGGAACACATATAACCATTCTCCTACTTTTTCAAATATTCCCAATATTAGAGGACATTTTAAACATGCTGCCACCAGGATACCAACATATGGAAATAGGTGGTAAGGAGTAGTAAGACTTCTAATAAAAGTGGTCTAGGACTTTTGAGAAGAGCCTTGCTTGCTTCATTACCCTTGACTGCTACTCCACAGGCAATAGCTTGAGAGCTGCTCTTCAGCAGCAGCCATGACCTGAGAAAGATGTGAAGAGAAAAGAGAGCATATGGGGCTTAAAAGATCTTATTGCCTGCTCCCCATTCCTTCCCACACTCCTTCCCACACCACTCCTTACCCTATAGTCACCTACGTTTGTCCTCTGTGTAATTTGTCCCTTGCCTCAGCCTTCAAATATTTCCCTGGTGACAGTAAGAACTGAGGTGGGAGCTGTGGGTGTCGAGCAGAGACTGTAGAGAACAGGTGGAGAAAAGCTCCAAAAAGAGAAACATGCCCTGAAAGTGCTAAAGATGCTCATTTCAGCCCTGCGTTAAATGAATTAATGACTGAGAGGTTTAAACCCTCTACCCCAGTTCCAAATAATGTGTAAAATGTGTGTAATAAATGCTCCTTAACTTGCTGAGGTGTTACACAGTTAAATCCATGAATGAATGTAAAGATTTAGGTTAATGGAGTGAAGGTATCATAAATATGCCCCAAGGAAATTAATAATTCTGTTTACATTGGAGGAAGTGAGGGAAGAACTCAAAGTATCCCACCAGGCCACAAACTAGAAAAAGTAAAAGCTGAATTAACATTAGGTCCAGTCATTGAATAAGCAATTTTTTTCCTCCTTTAAGGTTTCCCATGGAAACAAATCTTACTGCAAGTACCAAAATTGATAAAGTCTCATTTTTTTTTGGATTTATGTCTCTTTTTTGATTGACTTTTTAACTGAATTATAGCAACATTTTCTTTTATCTCCATATATAACTGGATTATGAAGCTGAGGTAACTTGTTTTCCCTTCTTTTCTCCCTCCAACTGTCCTCCAGCAAAGTAGGAACAAAAGAAACCGTCTCTTTTGTCTACTCAAGCATCTGAAGTATTAGGCTAAAGTAATCTATTTCCCCTACATTAGCTCCCACTACCTGCATGTATATGAGCAGTGACAGCCAAGGGAATGGAAACTTACCCAGGACAAAGTTATAAGTGTTTATAAGTGAACGGTTCTTATCCTCTACTACCCATTTTTCAGCAAATCTAGCAGAACAGAATTGCTTTTCAAACCTCTATATCTGGATACTGATTGAAATTCCCCACTGGATATGGAAGTATTTAGGAGGTGATATCATACCCTGGTAGGGTGATGTCCTAAATTTTCTTTCCATAAAAATAGGGAGTGATTACATAAGGAGGCATGATGTAATAATGCATGTACACAAATAAAAGAACGGAACCTAAATCAGATTTTATTTGGCTTTTGAGTCTTTGAAGTCTCTACAGCCTTAATATCTAGTTAATATAATTTTGAATGTCTCTACCTCTTTCTCTCTAAATATATTTGGGATATACTTAATCATATTTTGTTGAAGTTTATATACTTCTTATATACATATATATAGATATACAAGGCAATGCAGTCATTTATATATTTATACACGTGCAGTTACACACCACTGGGTTATAATATTTGAGTTTGTTATTATTTATGCAGCTGGACTAATTGCTCTTCAAAAGCTATTCATTCCCAGCTATGATCTATAATATTTCTCCAGGAAAACTGCAGTGCAAGAGGCTTAAGCTTCACTACTTTGCCTGCTGTAATAGAAGTCCTGTTAATTGCAAACTGGGAATTCCACTATTAAGATTTCAATAACTGTCACATCACTTGGGAAGTAAGTAATAAATCTTCTTTGTAAAAGCAGCTTAAGTGACAATTGCTCATCTTTACATATAGAAAAGATATCTGCCTGACATGAAGTAGTGTGTTATTGCAGTTAAAAAGCCTTCTGCAGAAAGCTTATTTTTTTTTTTAGCCTGTGAAGAAAACACAAATCGGTGACTATAATGATCAACATCCATTATTTAAGTGGTTTAGGTGCAAGCTGCACTGATCAGCCATTTATGAAGACGAAACTATCCTTCTCTCACAGAATATACCATTGTCAATCTTAACTGAAATTGATTAAAAGGCTCTGATGGATATTGGACTGGGTTGCATGAGCAGGAATGGGCAGAACTGGGCTTGAAGTTGCCTGCAGCTATCACCATACCCAGCAGCAATTTGAAATTGTAAAAGCAGAACAGGACAAAAGCAGGATTTTTCACTGCTTATTAACCTGGACTGTCTTCTTTCCTGTTTAGCTGGCTGGTGATTTTTTTCTTCCCTCATTGCAATGGTCAAACAAAATATTGTTTACAAAAGTTTGAAACAAAAGCCAGGGAAACAAAAGGATAAAATCACAAAATTGCTGGGGGAGTTTACATGTAGACACCTAAATTTAGACTCTTTTTGCTGCTTATATATCAGAGTAGGTAGAGTTGTATGCACCACTGAAGTCATGTTCAAGTTTTTTTTTTGAGGGTTTCAGTGTAATTAACACACAGAGGCATTTTGATTCACTTTTCCTCCAGGGAAATTTTCTCAATAATGGTATAAAGGTGAACTTATTCATGAAGTACTCAGCAATTCTATTCTATCTCTGAGAAATGTTTGTGTTCCTTTCAGGGGTCAGGGATAGGAAAGGGGGGAAATACTAATGAAATAAGCATAATGTACTAATTTTCTGCAGGCTACCTATTGAATTTGATGCAGTATTTGTCCTGATAACTTGTAATGATTTCTAATATTTCCAATAAGAAGGTTAATTCACATAAATCAGAACAGTGGTTATAGTTGTAAATGACAACTTTTAAAATCTTATACCACTATAAGATCAGTGAGTATTAAAATATTATTTTTTTTAATTTGTGGTGATATGCTGTTACTTTTTCTTTTTTTTTATGTGGTGCATCCAAATTAATATTAAAATAAGGTTATGTGTTGTAATCACAAAACTAGTAAATTTTAAGATCCATTTGCTCCAGCACAATGTAGTTCTGGCTGCACTGGGGGTTCTGGGGACAAAACGAAAGCTGTAAACCAGACCAGCTCCAAACTGGGAGGAGAGGCAGGTGTCTCAAAGCCTCTGCCATCCCTCTCTCCACTGGTGCTTCTAAGTGAGAAATGTCAACAGAGTTCTTCAGTACAATTTCTTACTGCCTCTTTCCAGTATAGACATCAGTTGTCCTAAATCCCCTATTTATTTTTAGGCTTCAGTTAAATTCATCTTTTCTATTTAACCATATACCTAATGGGATTAGGCTTGTATTTAAAGTAAACCATATGTTTGTTTTGTCCAAATGTATTCTTTAAGAAAGACTATTAATTAATAGGAAAATGGAGGGCTTTTATTACTTCAACAGAAATTAGATTAAGACACTAGAGATCAGATCCAGGGAAATGTTTAGGCATCACAATAAGAGAGGGGAGAGGAGAGAACAGTCTTGAGCACCTACAACTTTTCATGGGTCTAGGCCTTTTGAGTCTGAGTTTTAACACCTGCCCCAAAATCAAATTTACCAATCTAAATAAATTAAGTCATTGCTACATCAACATTTGGGGGATATTTGTTATGCATTTTAAGATTACCTGCAGGTAAACCAGAGCTAATACCGCACTTTCATTTAGCTCATTTTTAATTTTTTTGTTTGCTTCTAAACACAATGGAACAGGATACTTAACAAAGACGACACATCCATCTGCCATTATTGTATTTAAAGCTTTCTTATATAGCTACCAGGATAAAGAGTTAAAACAAGTTTCTGGCTGCCCTTTTTCATTACCTTTTTGTTAGAAATGACCACTGTGTGCACAGTTATTTATACATGTCTGCTTTTCCTGCCATAGAAATAATACTCAAGAACATATTGTCCCTGAGAAAGAAGAAAAAGATAAGAAAAAAACCTGCAGATTAATACATGGCAGCATTTCTGATGCTGAAGCTAAAGAGATGCTGTTCAGTTGATTAGGCCACAAAATTGATTTACCTTTAAAGAGGTTTCATATTATAGCTCTTTACTTCCAGACTCCCAAACGTGGTTCTTTTGAAAATCAGTCTTCATTGACAAATGCTTGTTACAAAGCAATAACAAAGGGGGCAGGGAACAGCTCCAAGGTGTAGGCTTATTGCTGTCTTCTCAGAACACCCAAAGGCACTCTTAAGACCTACTGCATTGTCTTTGCTGACAGTAAACTAGCAAGCCCAACTCCCTACTGCAGTTTGAAAAGCATCTTCCAGAGCACTCAGGACCCATATTTAAAGCCGTGATTTTTGGTTTAGTGCAGCTTGTGGAAACATAAAATCCTGACAAACATTCCTGGTCAGGCCACCAGCATGAGGTAACCAGCATGGGAAGTTACTGGAGGCTTCTGGGACTTCTTTATAGAATAGGGTAGTTTTAGCCAAACAATTTATGAGGACTAATAAGAGCAGAAAAGAGATTCAAAGGCATGAATGACAACTGTATATCTCACTCCCATTTACTTTCTGTAGAAATTAGGCATGGAAATGACATCTGAGGCTTTGAAAAGCTCCACTTGCTAATTTTAAAGCACAGGATGGTAGCATGTTGTAATAAATTAGAAAGCATATCATTCTGAACAAAAGACATCTTGGACTACTAATCTGCTGCAGGCTCATCAAAGAAAAATGTCATTGGAAATGCATTCATTTAAAGCATATATTTAATTCTGTTCTGATGTAAAAGCCATGGCTTCTGCTGATTGTTAAAGAAAAATAAGAAATATGTCCCCTAAAACCATAGAAAAAATATTATTCAGGACACTCCATGTACCTAAAGGCATAAAGGGTGATAAATGTACAGCTGCTGTGTGAGACATCTGAGCATTTTAAAAAGTTTCTACAACAGGCAATTGCATTTTAGGACACAGCAAAGATTTTTCCCCATGATCACAGGCTTGCCTGCTTTACCTCTTTGTCCCCATAAAGTGGGGGTGACTTGTGCCAGCCATTGTAAAGCCATCTGTGAGGGTTAGCATATTACATCAAAATGTTTTCTTCCTGCATAGTCTGATGTGTGCAGGGAGAATTACAAGACAGCAGGATGAATTAGGCCCATCTATGGTAAGAACTGCAATACATGTACTCACGGAAACCTTCAAATGAAGCTACGATGGCAGTTGGGATCCTGTTTATCTTGGTACTTACCAACCTGTACTTCACTTGTTTTAAAAAGGAAGGCAGCTGTAAAAGTTGTTCTATACATAGCAATATTTAAGGCAAAAATTAAGCTCCAGAGAATAACAGAGCTGAGAGTACAGTCTGCAACACACCTCAACTCAATGGTATTGCATTTAGTTTTCAGGATATTAAATGTCAGGAGAATTAGTGTGACATTTCATAGACATGATTTGACTTTCTTTGGCTCCATGGAAAGAGGTGAGGGTAAGTGTAGTTGTTTTTGTGCAGAATTTTCTAGCTGTTGTGTTAAATCAAATTGCTGAGGCACTGTTTTTGAAGCCCTGCACAAAAGTGTGGTGTTGAAAAGACATGGCATATGGGCCTTCTCACCTGCTCTCACATTTCTGTGAGAAAATGTGGGTTTTTTATGAACCTTGGGAACACACTTCTTTCTGGTGGAGTGTTGTGTGTTGGTTTGAGAGATTCACAAACAGCCAAATAACACATCAATAGTGCTGAACTCCAAAAGAACTTGACAAAATAGAGAGACACTGTAGAAGAATGTTTCTCAGGAGTGTAGATATGTTTTGCCACAAATGTAAGGCAATAAACCTAGAAAAAGAATAACCTGAATCACGGTTAGAGGATACTAAACTCAGAACTGCCGGAAATAGTTCACCTGAAAGATTCCAGAAACAGCTTTCTGAGGGCATCAATCCAGTATGCAGCAGCTGTCAACAGATCACAAAAATGTTTGACATCATTTGCAAAGGCACTTAGGACAAGAGACAAGACAAAGTGCATTACTTTATTGCTATTTAAAACCTTTGATTGCCCAGATTTAAGTCCTGTGTATGGTTCTGGTCCCTGCAACATGAGAAGGATGTAGTAGAGTTAGAGAGGGTACAGAGGAAGGAAACATGATTATGGTGATGGAACAGCTACTTTATCAGAAGACACAAAAGTTTTGAAGTCTTAAATTTGGAGAAGATAAGGATGATGGAAGGTGAGATAAAGTTTTATAAAATAATCAAAGCAGTGGATAAAGTGAATGAAGAACTGTTATTCACCATACCACCATACCACATATACAGGAGCTAGAGGATACCCATTGAAATTACTGGGAAATTAATTAAATATGGTCAAAATAATGTAATCCCTAACAAAGAGGGTAACAGACATCTGGAATTTATCATCAAAGGAAGTTGTGGATGTAAATAGTGTATCAGCAGATTCAAAAATGGTTCAACAATATCACAGACAACAGGTTCATAAGCAAATAGTTCTAACGAGCCTAGTACTATAATCCTGGATGTCTGAAGTGTAGGAGGAATGCACTGAAGAAAGCATCAAGACTGTCACACGCTCTCCAAACAACATCTCTTAGAGCCACTGTCTGACACACAAATGGACCATCAGTCTGACTCAGTAGGACATTTCTCACGTCTTTATAGTCTCATATATGGAACTCCTGGGCAATAGCATAGGACTATGTATATGCAGTCATAGCATTATATCGCAGGTTATGGTAGCAATATTGCTCAAGTGGTTAGTCACCGCATACTTACAGTGAGTTATTACTGTGCCTTACAGGAACTTACTGATTAAAAACTGATTTGGGGTTTTGGGAATGCACGCAGAAAAGCTGCACAACATGTCTAGAGGAGACAAGAGACACGTGGCAGGCGGACTGTTAGCTTCAAGCATCCTGGCTTCAACAGATAACAATCACTCTCCTAACAAAGTTGCAGGCTGCAGATCCAAACTGTAATGTGGTTTAAAGCATTTCTGAAGAAGGGAAGGAAGGTCAGTTACCCGAATTGCCGCCAGGCTGACCAGCACAGTCTGTGGAGGCCGCCTCAGGACATTCAACCTTCTTGTAAGACTTAGGAAAACAAGCAAGTATACACACATTTGGGATTTACTGGTTTTGTGATACACTTTTCTTGAAAACATTTTATTTTAAGTAAATATATCGCTTTTAGGAGAGACCATGGTCACTGTACAAATTATTGTTACTGCCCCAAATGGACAATGAGTGCCAGGATCACTGCTTGCTGAGAAATTCACAGTATATGCTGTGGACCGATGGTTAGGTTTGGTCTGAGGGTAGGAGATAAATGTGATCCAGTGTAGAAGCAGGTGATGGTGAGAATCCAGAGGCCGTAGGGTGGGGAAGGTGATGCCATTCCTGAATTGCAAGTGGCTAAGGGTGCTTTTCAGCTGGCACTACTGAGAGCCGTGCTTGATGTGGCCTGATGTGTGCTGCTAAGTAATTAACTTTACCAACAACTCTGACTGTTAAAAGGACCAGCTTGTGCTAGAACTACTTTCTGTCCATGAGGACTGCAGACAACATAGGTATGACAGCAGGTAAGACAAAGGCATAGACATACATTTACAGACAGAGAAGACAAACATGGGATGATAAAAGACTTGTGTAAGACAGCACAGGTGTCTCAGCCAGCACTAGGGACTAAGCCCTAGTTTTATGAATCCTTATTTGAACCCTCAAGCCCAGGACCTCTTTTCCGTTACCAGCAATACTATCATATTAGGCAGGCACATTCCCAGCTGGACAAGTTAATACATTGCGTTAGAATGACTATATAATCAATCAGCTGCAAGTGAGCATCTGGCATAATAATGTTCTTGCTTTCCTTTCCTTCTGCTTCTTTTCTTGTTTCCCTAGCTGCTGATTTCTTCCTTTTGTAGAAAAGCTTCATCATTCTACCTCCAAGGATTAGCTGACACAGAAAACTGTAACAGGATCTTGCTAGCACAATGATGGAATATCTTTTTACACAAAAAGCTTTTAATAAGCTAGCATCTTTCCATCCCTTTCTCAGCTGTCGCATGTGTGCAGCCCTTTTATGTTACCATAAGAACTGAACAAATGAGTGAAAGAAAAATATCCACTGATGCTCATTCATAGTTTTAATGAAATTCTCTTCAGTAATGTTTGTGCCTCTTATTGGTTTTGTGGTATAGAAGGACTTTAGCCAGCCAGTTTACTGGCATCAATCATTGGGGAGGGAGACAGAGGGGGGGTTAGGGGGTGGTGCATGAAGAGAGGGAGACTGACAGATAGAAAAGATGTCTTCAAAGCAGGACAACTAAATGTAATCCACTGAGCAGATGCCTAGGATACCCAGAAACTCAATTCAGCCTTTAATCAACAATTGTCTCCTTTATAGCTCTGGTAATTTTCCTACCCACGTGAATTCTTTCATGTTTCATGTATATGCATCAATATTCACAATTAGTCTATTTAGTTTAAAAAGGCAGAGGATGGAGGAGGAATTGTGGGGAAGGAGAAACCCCAGAGCTCTAGACCCACTGACTATCCCCATCACATTTAGAATGAGACAAGGGGGGCAAAAGAGCATCTCAAAGAGTCAGAAAACATGAAAATCTCTGACTTCTATGACTGATTTCAACATATTCTGTATTTAAAGCATTTCTGTCAATCATAAGCTTGAAAGAGAAAAATTCAAAAATGCACTCATCAAACCGAAAAAATGGGTACATGTAACGAAGCTACAATTTCCTCATGGATATTTCATGATCTAAGAAAGGTGCCAAAATCATCAGGCAAATTGTTTGCTGTGAATAATTCACTTGAGTCTAAATTGCTACTCTTTCAGGCAAATACAATGGAAACCTGTGACTCCTTGTCATCAGATTTGTTCTTCGGGAGCTTCATCCCATTCACTGTTCTTAGGAAAAAGGGCTTTGTATGACAGTTAGCAATAAAACAGTAACAAAAAGATATTTTTTTTTTACCTTTTCTTCCTGTTTTTAAATTACCTTCCTCCATATTCATATTAAAACTTCACCTTTCACGTACAGACCCTGATTCAGCAGAAGATTTCAACTTGCTTGTCTGTACTTAAGCAAAGTAAAATAACAGAAGAAAGAATGTATGGTGAAGGATGCGCTCATTTTCCCTGCTGAACTGGCACTTTGACATGTTTTCTGTCTGGTCTGAACTTTACATTCCAAAGGCAAATATTTTTTCCAGTTAATCATCTCAGCACAGCCAACGTCTGACAAAGGCCCCGTTATTGCCACCGTTTTAACTGCAGCAACTGAACAGCCCACTAGAGCGCAGCCCTCGTTCCTCATAGATTTGGCATTGTTTAAAGAAATGGTCGAATAAGTAGCCTTTAAAGAAATATTGTAGGCAAGCAAAACAAAAGGCTAGAGAAAATAACCTCACTGCTGGAAAGAAAATGTAGAGAAGCAGTAAAAAAATTATATGAAATGCCTACAGGACGCTCACTCGGACAACTTAGGTCCAAAATTTGAACCTGCTTCTCCACTTGGCTCATCCAGAAACAAATGGCTTATTGTTTTCAGTTTAAGAAGTCTGGCTTCCTCTCCTGCCTGCTATATATGAGTACACCCACACAGGGCAGCTTTTTTCTCCACCCAGCTCGCTCCGTTATGATGAATAATGAACTTATATTTCATTGCCATATCCTTGCCAATCTCCTTCAGCATTTTTGAAAAAGGATTATTTAAGTTGCAGAGTGCTTGGAATGGTACTTATATTTTTATTTTGTCCTGTTTTAGTCCTCTGTCTTGAGATGAATGATTCAAACAGAAAGCAGGTAGCATAAAACTGTGTACAGCTGATGCACTATAAATCTGCACATTTAACTGTGATTAATAGAGATAGGTGTGTTAGCCTGTGATTGTACAAGAGCTGTTGGTGAATAAGGGGGAAGAAAAAGAGATCCAAGAAACCAGAGTGAAGGATAAATTGTGCTGACAAAAGTTGCAATATATATATAAATATATAGATGTTAATTATCTGCATAAGACGAATGGTGGGTCAACATTAGAGAATGCCATTTGCAATAGTGAAAAACAGGACGGTCCTTTCTTAACAGGTAGCAAGAGTACAGTGTGTCTTTGGCTGAAACAAAAGTACAGAAAGTACAGAAAAAACCATTGCTTTTTTGGACTATTCCCCCAGATATGTATCTTATTTTTCCCAGCCCTCTATTTCCCTACAGGGAGTAGGCTGAAGGAATAACAGCACTTAGGGAGCTCTCTTATAAATAATTTGACAGGTGCAAGTCTCTGGATACATCAAGATGTAACTAGGGTCATATCCTGCATATGGAATCTTCTCAGCCTCTTTCATCCCAAGTTGCATGAAAGATTACCACTGATACATGGTCCTTCAGCTCTGGTCATACAGTGTGACTCTGCAGCTGCTGGATTCAACAGGAAAGTCCTCACCAGGTAGTGAGGAAAATCCCATGGAGAGGCTGTTCTTTAGCTGGCTGACCCTTCTACCCCTCAGTGTTGGCCCTGCAAGACCTTATCACCTCTGGTGTGAATCCTCTGTGGCAGATGGTTCTCTGAAAAATATAAATATGGAGACTGAAAAACCTTCACTGAATCACTATAATATCAGATGCCACAAATTCTGCTGCTGAGCTAATGATCCAGTATAAAGGAACTCTTCTTATCTACGTAAAATGGATTACTATTTTTAAAAACCCTGAAGTATATCAAGCAAATCTGCAAGCATGCAAGTTTATCTTTTGTTTGACAAATTCAACTCAAGATGAAACTAAATGTCATGGATCAATTCAAATTTAAGAAAAAAAATGGGCTAGGGTGGTTTTAAAGGTCTGAAGAAGGAGTTTAAGCAAGTGACCTCTACATGCCTGTGAAAAGACTACTAGACTATTTTAATGATTATATCTGCACAGAGGAAAGTGAAACAGTTCCTGTCTGTCACATGCCCTCTCACGTACTTCCATACAGTGAAAAAGAGAGAGCTATCCCCACCCCAGAGCACCAAAGTATTCCTTCAGAAAGTTACCAAATAACATTTCAGCAAAGCATGTAATGGTAACTTAGAGAAGCTACCATGAAACCAGATAACTACTTTGATAAATGGATTTGAAAGGTTATGTTTTTCATTTCAAGGCAAGTGGAAGATAATAAATATAGATCAAAGGAAACCAGTCACTATAGAAAACGTATTAAATGAAAAATTTATTCACAAAATAGCATTATATATTTTATAGCTTCTTCACATCTCCTCTTATTTATAAACTGTGCTTTAAATTTTCTACATTTAACTTTAACAGCAATCATGTCACATAGTTATAACCGTTGAGAAAAAAAACCCCACAGATTAAAGAGCTGTAGAGACTAGAGACAGTTCCAACCACAGCGATGTGAATCCTTTCAGATTCTGAGGACATCTAAACTGAGATCCCAGTTTGAAGCACAAACAAATGCTTGCATTAAGCAAATTCACACTAGAAACAAGGTTCAGTAAATCCCTTCAGCCATTCTGCTGCTGAGCACACGCAGACCTCTCAGATTTCTTTTCCAGAAGCATAAAAGAGAGAATTGCCTCTTCCCATCAGACGAGAGGTATTTCTGGTGTGTCAGGTTGTGCGGCTGGGAAAAGCCATAGCCCTGGGCTGTGGTTGCAGATTGTGCCACTCAGCGAGACAATGTCACATACCAGATCTGACCAGTGAGCAGCTCCTTGGCAGCAACATCATGTCTCTGTTTCTTCTCCATTTTATGACCTCAGCACATGCCCTCATTGGCCTCTCCTTCACAGTTGCTATTGATAGGTTGTTATCAGGTTGATATATCAAAGGTAAGCCCTGTCAATATGGGAGACATAAGTCTTTGCTGTGGGGAGGAGGTGAAGGAGGACCCAGATGAAGGAAGCTTGTGTGGAGAGGCCATGACTTGACAGATGTGTAAATGTACTCATCACTCCTGCTCTTGGGATGAACATAAATGGTGGTGCCAATAATCCTTCATACCCACCCTGCATGTCAATCCTTTGCAGTCCACAAAAAGGGACAGTGACAACACAATGCATTATTTTCCTCTTCCTCAACCAGTTTTACTCTATCTGGTCCCTTCATGCAACACAGTCCTCTTTTTAAATCTGACAGCAAATATGTATTTTCCTAGAGAGCACAAGCCTGCCTTTAAACAAAAATTTGCCCATTATTGTGGATTTCATAATGTACCTTGTCACTGCTGGCTATTTGATCTCCTTCCATTCCTACAGTAAGAACTGAAATGTTACCTCAAAATTGTGGAAACTAAAGGAGGGATGCTGCATCCTCTAACAGCTTGGGGATGTTCTTGGGGAAATTGTCAAATTTGCACACAGTTTATTTTATAACCTAGCATTATTTTAATAGACAGGTGTTGCCCTTTCACTTAATTTTTCAGGATAATTGATTCCTTGGACAGGAGTATATTACAGAGAAAATTTTTAATGTTCTTTGCATTCAAAAGCTTATGCCTGAGGTTTTGTTTGTTTATTTCTAATGCATGGAGTGAAATCTTAGCTTCTCGTTTGAAAACAACAAATGTTAAAACTGTGTACAAAATACTGCATGAAAGTCCTATAGCTTGTCAAATCTAAAGGGCTTAATGCAAATGTGTCATTTCTACAGGTCCCGGCACTGTCTCCTGCATCTGAAAGGCTCAGTTAATTCTCAGTCAGGAAAATCTGTTGTAGACATGGAAAATACTAATAAAGCCAAGGCAGGCAACAGGAGAAAATGTGCATTTGTATGTGAAGTAAATGAAAAATGGCTTACTGGAATGCCAGGAGAAAAACAGGGAAAGAAATGAGAATGTTCTGGGTTTAGTTACTCAGTTCCTTGTGCTAGCAAAACTCTGAAAAAAAAGCCACGTAATTTGTCTGTGGTCCCTGCAGAGGGATGCGAGTTAAAAAAGAAGGTATAGCACTGAGAGATTCAACCTACTTCTTTCCTCTCTTCTGTTATGGATCCTGACTGAGAAACTGCTGCACATTTAGGAGTCAATGATGCACATGGCAGCTAGACTGAGCCATTTGTTGTTCAGTCTTTCTTACTGAGGTCCAGACGGGACCTCTCACCATCCCTCTCTTCCCTCACCTCTCTACCCCAGCGCAGAGCAACTCCCAGTTGAACTCAGTCTATTACCTTCTCATTAAAACAAGGTACAAATTCACAGTTTTGGCTCCTCCAAAATTAACACTCTAATATTGCATTAAGGATCCATTCTGAGAGGAAGGCAATACTGACTCTACCTATATGAAGAAAGCACAGGCAGTTTACTGGCAGGACACCAGCACAAACATACTATCTGTATTCCATTACAGGTGCTGTGCTGACACCTATAAATTAACTCTTTCTGTTTCCTTCAATTTCTATTACTCCATTAAGGACAGCAGTGAAAAATATACGACTCCCAAATAAAGTGCCCTGTATCTTTTTAGATGCATAAAAAATCATGGGTAAGAAATAACTTGTTTTGTTTAAAATTCACTAGCAAAATAAGCAATCATTTCAAAACATCAGTGCAGATAAAATCCAGCTCTTAGATTCTTAGAAAGCGAGTCTACAGTACCATCAAACCCAACTGTTTGGATTCCTATCTCTGCCAGCAAGGCTACAACTGCTTTTACCCTTTCCCCGTATCTAATTTTTTGTCTCAGAGGAGCTGTGAATGGTGATTTTAATTAAGGCCATCAGCCCAATTCATCTTAATTTTGCTAAATTTTAGGCACTGGTTAATATTGGTAAAGTGAACAATAATCAGTCTGGTACATTCTCATTTAGAAGTGCTTGACCTTGCAATCTTAATCTACTTTAATTAATAATTATCTTGAGCAGGTAAAGCCTACTTGTCATGTTCAAAACTCTGCATAGATACTATATTCTTAAACTACACAATTTTATTTTTACATAATTCCTTGATTCAGAAAATTTTGACAGAATACATTTAAAATTACTAGCCCAGGGCTATAAAAGCAGATAATATCAAAACTGTCAACTATTACAGAAGTTTCTTGCCCCTAATCTCATGATTTATCCACTAATATTGTTTATTTAAAAAGAGTTTTAATTCAGATCCTATTCTATTGATATTCTATAATACTGACCTGAAATATTAGTTACTGCTCTATTTTTATATCAGATGGTCAGAGAGTAAAATTCCCCTACCCATAAACAAACGGGACATTTACTTGCTGATGGTAGTGTGGAATTGTACATAGGACTTTCAGTTCAGCTCCAAAACTGCAGTTTACTAAGGTAACGCTTCAAATATCACAGCTGGTTCATCAACCACACAAGGTGCAATAACAGAAAATTTAATTTAAAATTTCATCTATTAAAGCAGTAGCTAGGTACAACAATTACAGGCTTCAGAGAAAAGAAGAAAAAAAAAAAAAGAATTGTTTACTGTACTCAGAGTACATTCCTGCATTCCCACGCTTTCTCCTATTTGCTCTTGCCACTTGCATAGAAAACCTTATTTCCCTTGGACATTTGTGCACTGAGATTTTACATCATTACCAAACCTGGTGGGTCTTTTAACCAGAAACCCCTTCTCAAATACATAGAGGCTTCTGCTATCAATTTCAGTATCTGTAATACAGGCAGGAAACATTAGTACCAAGGTAAAAAAATGTGCAATGTCAACATTCTGAAGCAAAACTGCTTACGTTAAAAACATTACCAAGAGAAATTGGCATATGCACTGACATTAAACATTCTAAAGCTATAGTCATTCTCCTAGGAGAGAGGCTATATATAGTGGATCATTTTTTAGAAGTAGATGCACATTTAATAGCAAGATTGTTTTTCTACTAGCATAGCAAATGAAGCCAAAAAGAGTCTGGATGGAAAACTGCAGCAGCATCTGGAAATTTGGTGGAGCTGATCTGCTGAGATACAAGTCAGTAGAACAGCAGTGTGAATACAGGCCCATTCATTTCTCAGGTAACTGTTGGTTATTTCCATGTCTGTTCTGGTGATTAAGAATTATTTACACTTCAACCATAGTTTGTTACAGCAACTGTCAAGTAAGCAGACAATTATGAAATGTTTAAATGCACAGAACAGGAACATGACTAATGCTCAAAGGAAACAAAGGGTTTGGGACATTAGACTGATTTTTCACCCATTGAAATAACATTACAGTATACAGAATTCAGCATGCAGAAATATGTACATGCACATACATATCTGCATAATCTATATGTACATGCATACATATAGGCATGCTTTGTAATTACCTGTAAAGTGATAAGACTTACAGCTAAAATAATGTCTTCATTTAATTTCACAAGCAATAGAGATAACCTTTGAATATGTAGGCACTGGTATATGATGAATACATACAGAACAATGCACTGAGGCTACATCCACCCTTACATACATCCCAAATATGTCATTGCTGCTTTATAACATCAGGTCAGGAGAGCATCTCTTTTGTGCCTTGCGTCTTTAAGTGGGATAGAACAAGACTACCTAAGGTCATGAAAAACTTATCCATGGATCTCAAAGCACTTTGTATAAAGATGGCTAGGCATTATTTCAACTCAGAAACGTGTAGAAGACATACCTAAACTCATGCAGTGATCTTAAAGTCTTTAACCACATGCAACTAATCCTTCATGTAACACGTAGCCGATTTGAATCTGGTCCTGAAATCCCGTGTGGTTTCTCTTCGCGTAGCATCCTCTTAAACCCGAGGCGGTTTTAAATCTGTTCTTATCCCTTTCCTGCCTGGCAAACGTTAAGTGAATTTAGTCACTCCTTAGGCAGGAGGAGACGCAATTCAGGAAGACAACCACCAGAGGTCAGGCAGGATATAATTCATATAAAGAGACGGCAGATTTTCTGAGAAGTGAGGGACCACAGTGACCACTTACATAAGGAGATTTAAATAGTTGCCACTTTTCATGTCAGAAAACAACCCCGTGCTCTTGAAAATGGAAATATTCAAAGCAGGTCACATGCACTGGTATGAAGGCAACGGTGAGGGAAGAGCTGTATTAGCTAGAAAAGAGGTGTGCAGTTAAATCTGGACATTCTGTATAAATAGAAGTTGGTCACAGCAAACACCTCACTCAGCAAGTGTTCAAATTTACCCAAAGTTTACACGTTTACTGGATCTTCAAGCTACCGGGAAGAAGTTTTTCCATATTGGTTTCATTATACGGGGTGTGTGCAGGGAGAAGAATATGAAGTAGAAAAACACTATAATATTCTGTTTTTTTTGACTGAATGAGAAATGCAGCCCCAGCCTTGGAATACATGCAGAATATTATACTGAACACTCAAAAGAGTTCAGCAGCTACTTCCCTGAATTACCTACTCAGTTGTCACTCCTCTGATGACCACTTTTTGTCACAAAACCAGTAGTGCTGCTCAGTGGGAGAGTCGATTGAGAAGTGCCAGGGTCTCCTTTGCCTCACAGGCTTTTCCTGATCAAAATGCCTCTCCCCCTCCAATATACAGGTTCATATTCCCTTGCAGCCTACATAAGGCTATCATCTCAAAGGTTAGGTAGCAATTTGTACTTTGCAGAGTATGTTTTAGAGAACTTCCTCAAGCAATCGTATTTCTTTTTCCCATATACCACTTCAGTAGATGGTACTCTCATTATCCTGAGTGATTTGCAGCTCAGTGCATACACACCCCTGACAGAACTTCTGTATTTCTTGGAAAAGCATTTTCTTGGAAGCATTTAAAATAATTCCACCAGCACTAACATTAAGGTAGACTCAGTTATATAAAATAAAAATATAAATAAATAAGACTACAGTGGGTTTGGTTAGCTAACTCACTCACAAATAGCTATGTTTTATCAGGTACCATACCCAGAGTGAACACAAGAAATGATTGAGAATTTGGAAACACTTACTAAGCTTCACACCTGACTGTGTCTTCTACGTTCCTTATTCAGTGTCGGTCTGTAAATCTGTACTTAGAGATACCTGTCTCTGATAGCTCTGTCAAAACCAGCGTGTTCACCAGAAATATAGTTTTATTCAGGTTAGCTAAAATCTGTGTAGGTACTTGCCATCAACTGGACTGTGAGGTAGATACATAAATTCTCAGTGGTATTAGGCAAAAAGATGTATAATAAATTTAGACTTATTTGCAACAATAGGAAATAAAAAAGGGAAGAAGCGTAATATGTGTTACTAGTCAAAAGAGAATCTGC
Source organism: Calidris pugnax (assembly GCF_001431845.1). Lineage (NCBI taxonomy): Eukaryota > Metazoa > Chordata > Aves > Charadriiformes > Scolopacidae > Calidris > Calidris pugnax. The sequence continues at coordinate 8,078,723 of NW_015090800.1, read as the reverse complement.
TAATCTTTTAATACTTGTTGATTTCTGATAAACCTTTTCTTTGTACAACAGCTGATGTCATCTTTAACAGATATTGAAAAATAAGTCCTGCATCTTCTGTGCAGCTGTTTCACTGTCAGAACTGACCTCACACAAATGTGGAAAACTGGGAACTGGGAATGCTTCTGTTCTGGATTTGTATATGAACAGATAAACAAAAATTAATGTCTAATTGTTACCTGTAATGGCGCAAACTTGTTTCTGCAACCATGGCTTATACTGACTTGCTTATTTTTAGTAAGAATGATCTATCTCTGATCACTATGAGTGGGGACTACAGAAGTAAACTGAAATGTGGTAAAAAATTCTGTTCCGGGTCCCATGTCCCTTTATATATTATATATGTGACATTGCTGTTTTAGTAAGTCTGTACCATATGCATAGACAAATACCTATATATCCTTCTGTTTCCTTAGATTCCTAAAAAAAAGTAGAAGTAGAGAGGGCCAAGTGCTCATCAGTTTCCATGGAGAGCAACAAGGAAATATAAAGACATAGGAAATTTCACTGTTTGTCTCTTGTTTTTATTACCACCTCCACTGCAAAGCCCTGAATTTCACAGCAGCAAGAAATTGGAGAGTAACATCTGGTGGATGGAGAGAGAAATAAATGTCACAGCTCTGTGCATACGACCGTACAGTCTTTATTAGTAGTATGTACACAATGCGATCTGCAATTGCATTTCAAATGAGTATTGTGAGAAAACACTGCCAGCACTCAGTGGTGATTCTTAGTGATTCTGCAAGTCAATAAAGACCGTATCAGAAACAGACGACAGATATGGAATGATGCATACACAGTCTGTGGTCAGTATGTGTCAATTTATCCAGGTAGGCTGTATTGACACTCTGCTTCTATAGTCCAGCCCCTTTGGCAGAAACAGAGTATGTTTCTTCACAAGAATAGTGACAGAGCTCCTGAGCTCATCGATTGAATGGCACGAAGCATGGATAACAAGTGGCTATGCAAACTCATGGTGGATGAGCACAAAGCTTTATAAATAACTATAGCTGCGGAAATATTCTAGGCATAGGACTCTCCCTCTCTTTTTCTGTGTTATTTGATACTTTATAATTTCATTGTTCTGCTAAGAAATTAAACAAAGGTGTTCAGCAGGGAATGGAGCACTCCTCTTATGAGGAAAGGCTGAGAGACCTGGGCCAGAAGAGAAGAGTGGGAGGGGATCTCACCAATACTTATAAATATCTAAAGGGTGGGTGTCAAGAGGAGGAGGTCAGACTCTTCTCAGTGGTGCCTGTTGACAGTTCAAGGGGCAATGGACACAAGCTGGAGGACAGAAAATTCCATCTCCACATGACGAAAAACTTCTTTACTTTGAGGGTAAGTCTCTCTCTTTGAGATCTCCAAAGATCTAGTTGGAGATCTGGATCTCTAGTTGGACCTTGGATCTCCAAAGGTCCCTTCCAACCCCTACCATTCTGTGATTCTGTGATTAGCACATGCACAGTTAATTAAAAGTGCAAATAAACTGTAAGTGGCAGAATCATGGCACTGTCTACAATACACCATCTTTTCCATTACTTGGGCCAAATTTTGGGAGGCACTGGATAGCATGGTGCAGAGGCACCTGAGCTGGTTCTTCTGCTCCAGCAAAGCACCTCCTAGGATGAGGAAGAGCAATAGAAATGTTTGTGTGTATAGGGTATATGGGTAATGGAAGAGCTAACAGTCTGTAACAGGAATGATGGTTGTGTACTATGTCATTGTACCTACCATCACAAACATTAGCAGCTGTGTTTCTGAAGTGTGACATACACAGGACATGAGCAATCTGACAGAACAACTCTCAGCATTACTTAGCTGTCCTGTTAAGACTATTGTAAGGCACCTGCCATATTCCCACATATTATGCTGGAATAATGCATGTCACAGGTTTGCCAGAGCCTTCAGTAAATACTCTTAAGGTGAAAGATGTAATTTTAAGCTGTTTAAAGTTAGGTTGTCATTTCTTACTCCCATGGCCTGCTAAGACCCTGGAAAATACCACAAAAACTTATTCTGGGAGAAGGGAACAGCAAAATGGTTCATAATCCATATGATCCAAGTAATAAGAAGAGAAACACACCCACTCAAGGAAGCTATTCCCTTTTGCAAAAGAAAGAGAACCTAGCCCAATCTGTTACATAAATAGATTATGGTAAGAGCATTACCACAGCTCTGCCTCTGTTAATATGAAGGGATAGTCTGTGTATTAAATAGCAAATGGACAAGAGAAAGAGGAAAATATGGAAAGAGAGAGAGAGAAAGAGAGAAAGAAGGAAAGAGAGAAAGAAGGAAAGAAAGAAGGAAAGAAGGAAAGAAAGAAGGAAAGAAAGAAGGAAAGAAGGAAAGAAAGAAGGAAGGAAAGAAGGAAAGAAGGAAGGAAAGAAGGAAAGAAAGGAAAGAAAGGAAAGAGAGAAAGAAGGAAAGAAAGAGAAAGAAGGAAAGAAAGAAGGAAAGAGAAAGAAAGAAAGAAAGATAGAGAGAGAGAGAAAGAAAGAGAGAGAGAGAGAGAGAGAGAGAGGAAGGAAGGAAGGAAGGAAGGAAGGACGGACAATGACAAAGCTATAAGAAAAGTTAATGCTTCAAACTAAGGAAAAGGTTGCTGAACACCAATCACATCTGAAAAACACTGAAAAGAGATCTCAAGAACAGTCTTTTTAGTTGATATATCCTGTCCATATTTTTACAAAAAAGACACAACAGCAGACATGATTGCAATATAAATGATTTAAGTACATAAATAATTATTGTGAAAGAAGAACATTTTTGTTGATGTAGAAATCCAAACCTTTTCAGTGCAGTACCAGGAACAAAGATCTGTAGTGTGGATAAGGACTTTCTTACATCTGTTTCCAAACAGGTTTATTTTTTGACACAAACAGTCTGCAAAAAAATGGATATGTCCCATTTTTGTGAAGAAATCTACGTTTCAACCCAGCATCCTTGCTCTTTTTTTTCTTTTAACTCTTCCCCAAAGATGAGTACTAACAATCATAATCGATTCCTCACACTTACCTATCCTGCATCTCAGCATATGAGATTCTCAAGGCTTTTCTCAATTGTAGAAAAATATTGGATTATGTATGGGAAAATGAAGACATAGGAAATGATGGTTTGGACAACAGTGTCTCCCTGTGGCACCATGACTGCTACTGTTACTGCTTGCTATTTGTTAAACATCACTAGTGAAAACTTCAAAACCACAGAAAATAAGGAAGTTATTGTCCTTGCCCTTATATTTATAAGCAGAGAGTCGTTTTATCAAACATGTTAGAATACACAAAACATTCCCCAAGGTATTAGAGTATTTAAATCAGCACAAACATGCCTAACTGAATGAATTTTCCTGTGTCATATTGAAGGTCTTTTGTTTATTCTCTGATGCCCACGGAACAACAAGCAGACCTGTGAACAACCTAGATAAAGCCAGGACCATACTGGTGTGAAATGGTACGTCTCAGGGGGAAACCAACAGTCCCAATTTTGTTATGAAATGTACTGAATGGAATATTAACACACATATTTCATCAATGCTTTCAAATATTCAAACACTAGATTCTTTGTATATAATCTGTGTGATTGATTTGGACATTCTGAACTTGAAAACTATGGTTTTGATTAAAGAAGATTTATTCTATACTTCAGAATTGCAACCTATGTAATTTTTAGAACAATGGTAGCTTGCAGTAAACACACAGACTATATACACTGCAAAATCTCTGTACAATACTCAGGGAATTGCATTTGCTTCTGCTGCTTACAGCTTGATCCATTTATACTGTTCCATAAAACATTCAAAGGGCAGAAATTCAGCGTATTTCAGCTCTTTTATGTGTGTGATATAAATGCTCATGTTTAAGTTTCATTTTGTAACTTGGGATGTTGTTCAATTTGTTATTTGAGTTGAAAGTGGAGGGTTTCAGACAGTGCTTAAAGCACTAAAAATATGATTAGACTGTTCCAAAATAAACAAGATTCGGAAGCCACTGTCTCTCCTGGTTGCAAAATCTTGCCACCATGAAAAAAGGGCATCCCAGTAAATTCTCAGCTTATTAAGGGTAAGAAAACCCTACCACACTGTGAACTACACAGTCAATGAGTGGAAAATTGCAGATCTAAGCAGCAGCAGCTCCAGAAGCAGGTTTTGCAGAAACTCAAAGGGCTCAGCTAAAAACAGACCTATGATTGTTCTCTAAATAAAAGGCACCGATCTGGATGGAAATGCAAATGGCAGCAAAGGAAGGGTTAAGTGTAAAATACTTTATTCTGGCTTCTCTTGAAAGTTCAAAACATTGGTTTGTTTGTTTGTTCCAATTCCAGTACTATCTAACCTCTCCAGTTGTTCATTCACCAAACATAGAAGTTATACCAACTTAGACTCACTTTCCAAACTGTAACTTTCACACAGACACCTCCTCTGAATTTGGACAAAAATACATGAGAAGATGTCAATTATTTTTCCTCAATGGCTCTCATTTCTAGAAAAGGCAGAATTTTGCTATTTGCAATTCTTGTCTATAGAGCTAAGCATTTTCACTTTTATAACTTTTTCTAAAATCCTAGAATTTCACCTACAGAATTAGAATTTGGAATTATCTCCACACAGCTGAGCAAGTTCGAGAATCACTTACTTTTGTGTAACAAGAAAATCACAGCGGTATCACTTTTAGCAGCCAGTTGTTTGTTGCTTTAACAGCAAGTACTGTGAGAAAAATGATGTTGCGTATGTTTCCTCTTTGTTAGTATCAGTCCCTAATGCACCCACCTCATTTGCTTACTAGCAAAAGATTTCATCTTTGTCAGCACTGCAAAGCCCAAACTGTTTTGAAAAAAGCAAACTGCAACCTATTCAGGCTCTCGCACCATCAGCAAAGCTTTGGGGGAAGTTCTCCTGATTGTGATGCTCAGCTGTACTGAACAGTGCCTTGCTTTGGAACACAGACTGTGTTGTCACTCTTGCCAGTATAAGCTCTCCAGTTTAACCCTTTGTTGCAACAGTTCACTTGAAGGCAATTTCATTCTTCAAAGGGATAATCAGTAATAGTGGTTGGTCCTTTCTACCCATCAATTGAGAGCTGGCAGCTGGAGCACTGCTTCCAGTTTCGGGCTCACCAGAGTAAAAAGGACATTGACATAATGAAGTGAGTTCATTGGAAGACAACCAAGATGATAAACTGACAAACAGATGCCACATGACAAAAAGCTGAAGGAAATTGGCTTATTCAGCATTGAGATGACGAGGTTACAGTGCGTGGAGGGGGATCTTACTGCTGTCTTTAACTCAAGAGAATAAAAAGACAAGACAGAGCCAAAGTCTTCTTGAAGAGATAGGTACAGGATTAGAGGTAACAAATATACAGCTACAACAGGGAAAAAATAATTAGACATAAGGAATTTTTGTTTCTTTGTTTGGTGGAAGCAGTCAAATATCAGACCAAGTTGCCAGGAAAAGTTGTGGTTTCATCACACTTTGAGATATTCAGAGCTTGACTGGAAAAGGCCCTGAGCCACCTCCTCTAAATTGCCTCTGCTTTGAGCAGGGATTAGATCAGACTACCTCCAAAGGTTCCTTCTATATATTCTATCATTTTATTTTTTAACTTAGAGAAATAACTGAAATTTTCAAGAGATAATTTCTAGAACTTCTATTTCCTGTGAACTACTCCTGAAAAGAGAAATAAGGTTATAGAAAAAGGGTATCTTCTCTTGGGTGAAGACACAAAGACCTTAGTTAATTTTAATCGTGGAGACAGTAATAATGATTTATACCCATACTCCTGTAAATAACAGAAGAGAAGGTACAATACTTAAACATGAAATAAACAAAAGCAAACTATACAAACCTGCTGGCATCTACAAATCATACTGAAAGAGAGAAAGCCTACAGCTGAAAGGAGATCTGTACTCTGTGTTAATAAATAAGCCCAGACTGGTTATTTATGGATCACACCTCCAAACCATTATTCACCAACTGATCTTACTGAGCGTATTTGTCAACACTGATACAATCCTTGCTTCAGTTTTCAGAGCCAGGCCCTTGTTTAGCAATTGCTAAACTGACTGCCAGATCACACTTACTAACTAGCATCCAGGGAAAAGGTAGCTCCACTCCATGGGAAGATGCATTTCCACATCATGCTGCCCTCCCTCACTACCAAAAGCTGGCACTCAAGTTATTGCATTATTTTCCAAGGTCCAGCCTTATTGGGATTCGCGAGCAAGCACCCAAGAACTGGAGCTATATGTCTGACTTTGCTTCCCCTGCTATTTCAGGGATCACAACAAATACAGCCAACAGTTGCTGGGCTTCCCTGGCTGCAATCCTGTTTGATCTTGGGAGGGAAAAATATAACTCTTATTTCCTTTTCCTTTCCACTACCTCCTCCTTCAGACACTTCATATCACAGACAGGCAAAGATAAGCCTGGCCCCGTTATATATGTGTGTGTGTGTATATATATAAAAGTATGTGTATATATATAAAAGAGTATATATTTACTTTTCAAATATTTGCACAGATTTTCTAAAAGTTAGGAAGACATTTATTTGCAGTAATGTCAGCAAATACTAAACGATTTCACCAAAGATTCACTCAGCTAAAGAAAATTCAGGGAGAGATGCAATAGTTGTCTTTTATATCCTATACAATAAGGTTTGAGATCCACGGACCAAAACCCAAAACCCAAGACTTTGTTGGCTAAGGAGAAATAAAAATGTTGCTGAATTCAAAAAGTAAGGGGAAAATAGTAACATTTCTTCTCGGATAATCTCCACTACAGACAAACTGCACCGAATAGTATAAATGTGACCAACGAATAAACAGAAAGTCAATCAATTGTCCAGTTTTCACCTGTCATTCCTAGACCCCTTGTGTCAGTTTCATAACTTTATCTAGTCTGCTTTCTATTAACTTTAACTATCTATTAACTATCTATTATTTTCTCCCCAAAAAATGCATTCTATATGATGATATTTTACATTACTCCTTGGCTATTGTTGCTGAACTAACAGCTATCATGTATGAATTGTTTGGCATTACACAAAGCGAATACAGTTAATATGAGATCAAGCACACATTTTTAAATAACACCTGCAAGGTACCAGTATGTATCCAAGTCTCTTGCTTGCATTTTTATGTTGTTCTGTTTTTTATTTGGATAGCGAAATTCAGTGGATTGTCTTGTATTCCAGACTATTTGTGTACTGCATTTCTGATTTATACATGCATATGCATTATATAATACTAACATTGTATAACTGAATACAATTGATAACAATGAATTATGACTTGTCGAAACAGATAAATCTAAAGGCACATTTCTATGCAAAAGTATATTGGAAAACACATGAATATATATGCAAAAAAATAATGATGTTTATATTTCCTAAGTAAGATTCACTTACGGAAGTGAAGCTCCGGTCAGCAGAGGAGGATGAGCAGTTATGTAGGCCTTCAAAACAGGGTTTAATCAGTAAGCAGAGAGATTAATTTCATCTCAGCAGGAATAACCGGGCTAGAGAAGGCACAGTCTTCTTACACCTTAACTCATTATCATTCCCTGTCTCCTCCAGCCACTCAAATGACAGGGCAACACATCTTGTGCTGCTTCTCAACTTTTCTGGAGCATGCAGAATAGAAATAACCCATTTTTAATTAGAAAATAAAGGACAGATTCATAGAGAACATGCAAAGATATGCTCTGCTGACTGCGATAATGTTCATTCTTACTTGTAATACATTTAGCTTTTATCTCTATCAAAATACAAATGGCAATTTGTTTAGGGGTATCCTTTACACTATAACTCTTCTGGAGTCTGACTTGCATGTTGTGTTGAAAAATCTGCTTATAAGACTAAAATACTGCTTTGAGATATGGAATGTCATCAAGGAAATGCTTACATCCAGGAAGCCAATGTAAACTCTACGGCGAACAGTTATGACTCTCTCAACAATGAGCTAATTCTCCAGACCGTGAACTTGCAGCTGACCTTGAGCTTTGGCTAGTATGGTTAAAGACAGTACAAAGAGGAGGTCCCTTCCACAAATGGAAAGTAGTTCCACTACTGCTTACAAGAAAGACAGATTAACCAGAGGAGTGTAAAAGCAGTTCTGAGTTTAAGGATTGTAATCAAACCCAGGTGTCATAAATGTTATGTTTAGTGCTGCATTTCTTTTCAAGTATCTGTAACTTTATAGTGCTTGCAAGAGAAAAAAAAAAAAAAAACACTCAGTTTAAGAAATTCCTTTGCTAAATGTTTATTCATTGCATTTCTTTCTCATCTTTTTCTGATTAATATGTCTAAGAAGCAAAGTTCTTACATGGAAACAAACCTCTAGGAGTTGGAACTAAACAGAAAGAAGGTAAAAGAAAAAGAAAGAGGGCTAAGGCAGTGCATTCAGCTTCTAAGGCATAGAATCATAGAATCGTAGAATTGCCTAGGTTGGAAGGGACATTTCAGATCATCTAGTCCAACCATCAGCCTAACACTGGTGAAAACCATCACTAAACTGTATCTCTAAGCACCATGTCTACCCATCTTTTAAATACCGCCAGGGATGGTGACTCAACCACTTCCCTGGGCAGCCTGTTGCAATGCTTAATAACCCTTTCACTGTAAAATTTTTTCCTAATATCTGATCTAAACCTCCCCTGGCACAGCTTGAGGCCATTTCCTCTTGTCCTAAATGACATATATGACAGCATCCCATAGTTAGAAAATGGTATCAGGTATGGGTTTTTATTTCTAGATGCATGCCTTAAAGATCCAGTATTAGTCACCATGCAGACAAAAGCCATTTAGAATTTGGGCCTGAAGCTAACCAGTGAGTGTAACTCCAGAAAATGCATGCATCAGGTAGGGTAGGAGGGGAGAAATGTCCAACTAAACCATGTATACTTTAGGTAACAGAACTTGTAGAGAAAGAAGGAAGCATGAAAGTTTTTCTGCTTCAGTGATGAGATAGGAGTAAGGAGAACATAGGGAAATTGCTGTTAAAATTGAAAGGCTGGATTCACAGGCTAGTGAGTACAAATATAGCAACAGAAGTGTTCAGCAACCTTTTAAAAAATATGGTCACAACTCGGTTCCTTGATGCATATTAAAATATCTAAGTAAGTATCCAGAATTTTAAATATGTTTTCACCAGACCTATTAACTCAGGATTATTTAGACTTCCCCAAAAAAGGAAGAAATCGGATTTAGCCTATTAAAAAAATCCAAACTAACTTACCATTTCTCCAGACTGAAAATTAAGAACTGAAAAAATTGTATTTATGCACGTCTGGGAGCATTTAAAAAACAACGCAAGGGCACTTGACCATATGATTTCACAGCTTTTTGCTTTATTTTCCTTTAATGACATTAGGAAAAGGAACAAGGACAAACTCATGTATTCCAAAACTTCTCAGTTTAGAAGTGAAATCAGCAATTAATCTGACTTGAAAGGTTATAATTTTTGTTTCTTTGCAAGTAACATTCAAGCTATTTCAATTAAATACCATTTAATCCCTGAGAAAAATCTGCAAAGCCCTACATATTTAACATTTCTGTGGTTCAGAAATACAAAGAAAACACAGAAAAATCACAAGCTGTACAGCACCACCACCCCCTCTTACAAATTTTCTTTGGCTGTATGGTGGAGTGTCTCCTCCTTCTCATTAAAAAGAGCATTGCTACCCTTAAACAGTATCAGTAAATGTTCATACTGTTGCCAGACTGGGCATGCCAGGAACAGTCACAGCAGAGCAGCTTCAGCTCCAAGGGTGTTCAGGATGTTTGGGGATTGGACTAGATGACCTTTAAAGGTCCCTTCCAACCCAAACTATTCTATGATTCTGACCCTCTGCTCCTCTATGTTAAGACCCCACTTGGAGTACCTCATCCAGCTCTGGAGTCCTCAGCACAGGAAAGACACGACCTGTTGGAGCAGGTCGAGAGAAGGGCCACAAAAATGATCAAAGGAACACCTCTCCTATAAGGACAGGCTGAGAGAGCTGGGGTTGTTCAGCTTGGAGAAGAGAAGGCTTTGGGGAGATGTTACTGCGGCTATTCAGTACTTAAAGGGGGCTTATAAGAAAGATTTGGACAAAAATTTTAGCAGGACTTGTGGTAGGGCAAGGGGTAATGGTTTTAAACTAAAAGAGGATAGACTTAGACTACACATAAGGAAGAACTTTTTTTTTACAGAGGGGTGTGGTGAAACACTAGACCAGGTTCTACTCTCTGCTACCCCGGCAGTACTTAAAGGGGGCTTATAAGAAAGATTTGGACAAAAATTTTAGCAGGACTTGTGGTAGGGCAAGGGGTAATGGTTTTAAACTAAAAGAGGATAGACTTAGACTACACATAAGGAAGAACTTTTTTTTTACAGAGGGGTGTGGTGAAACACTAGACCAGGTTCTACTCTCTGCTACCCCGGGGTGGTAGATGCCCCCATCCCTGGAAACATTCAAGGTCAGGTTGGACGGGGTTCTGAGCAACCTGATCTGGTTGAAGATGTCCCTGCTCATTGCAGGGTGGGGGGTGGACTAGATGTCCTTTAAAGGTCCGTTCCAACCCAAACTATTCTAGGATTCCATGACTCAGAAGGATGCTTGCCAGAGGGGGTGAGGAAGAGCGTCTGCCTGTTAAGCAGTTAAGCATGATTCACACAACAGGCTGTATGCCCCGTACGCAAAACATGTGGTTTCAGAAAACAGATGCAACCAACGAGCACCAACATATTAATTAATTACCACATACTTCCTTTTATCTCTCCCCGCTCATGTTTTGGAAGCATGATGGTAATTATTCGCAGCGCGTTCAGTGCCTCGGGTTTTGCAGAACGGCTGTTTAGACACTCAGTTCCTCAGTGGGAAGACACTTCAACAAGCAGTCCCTCAGCCGGTCGGGAGACAGGAACCGGCGGCCCGCCGCCCTCCAGGGCCCAGCGCGGCCTCATAGGCCCCCAGTCATACCGCAACGCCCCGGGCAGAGACTCAACGCCCCACGCACACCTTCCGCGGGGTCTGGGGCACAGAGTGAGGTAACAGTAAGCTGAATTTCCCAGGGCTCGCCTATCCGGCATGCGATGCTCAGCAGCCCCGCCGGCGAGCGGGCCAGACGATCGGCGGGGCCCGGCGCTGGCCGCGTCTCCATGGCAACCCCTGAGGCGGCCGGGGGGCGGGGCGAGGCGGTGGGACGCTACAGCGCATGCGCAGCGCCGCTGGGGGCCGCTTTGCGCATGCGCGTTGCGCCCTGCTCCCCCCCTCCCCTCCCGGCGTGGGTGTCTCGGTGGGGTGGGCAGCGGAATGGCAACCGGAAGCGGAAGCGCCGCGCGCAAGTAAACCGCTTTTCCCTTCAGTCAGGCGGACGCTGCCGCGCTTCCCCTCTGCCCGGCCCGGCCTCGCTCCGCCGCCCCCGAGCAACAACCACCCTAACTAACTGCCGCCGCCCCGAGCCACAACCGCCCGCCGGCAGCCAGCGGCCGCCAGCCGGGGGAGGGGCTCCTTGCCCGCCGAGCCGCCGCCCTCGCCGCCTCGCCCGCCCGCGCGCGCCTCTTGCTAGGCGGCCGCGATGTCTGACAAGGAGTTCATGTGGGCCCTCAAAAATGGAGACTTGGATGAGGTGAAGGACTACGTGGCCAAGGTAGGAGGAAGCGTGGGGTGGGCGAGGCGGCGCCGTGGGCTGGGGAGGGAGGGATGGATGTGCTGGGAGCCCTCAGGGCCTTCCGTTCTCGGGGCCGGCCCGGCGGGGCTGCGGGGGTGGCAGGAACCGCCGCTTCCCTGGGGACAGGCTCTGTGGGAACCCCGCGGTGGTGAGGGTCCAGGCCGTAGGGCCCGCTCCCTCACCCCCTCCTCGCCGCCGGCTCAGTTCCTGGCCTTCCTCCTTTTCTCACCCGCCTCCCTGCTCCCCTCCTGCCCCCTCAGTCCACCCTCGTGTGTTTATATGTCAGTACGGGAAACTTTGGGGATTGACAGCCCATATCCCAGTCCTGCCTCCCTAAGTATATGTGTATGTGTGGCCTCGGTTTGGTTATCCTTCCTCTCTGTGCCTCAGGGCTCATCCTTAATAGGGTGGTGCTAAACTACTGGGTGTGTTGAGGCTAAATTCATTAACCTGAAGTGCTTTGATATCCAGTTAGGGTGAGTGCTATAGCAATAGTAGACACCCGTGTAATGGGTGAAAAATCTTCAGGTACGTTGTAGTGTTTGGAGGATGAATTTTGTCCTCATTTGCCTTCACTTGTCAGTGAGGGTCATGTAGAAAAGGGCAAGATTCTGCTTTGGTGAATCCTCAGTGCTCAGGAATATTGCCTAGTAACTGTTACATCAGAGCAGAGGTTTACATGTAATTTAGCTGCAATTACTTAGATCGCTGAACAAGTTCATGATTGTCTTTGGGAGCTTGACACATGGTGACATATCTTGCTGTGATGACTTAAGTTCTTCCTGCTTCATTTGTTAACTTTGGTTGAAAGTTACCCAAACTTGTAGCGCTCTTGGCAAAAAGAAATGTGTACAAGTACTTCCAGCTGCTTTAGTACAAAGTCCAAGAGCTTAGCTTGAATAGTCTTCTCTGACAGTTTCAGCTGCTGGACTTTGCATCAAAGTGGCTGTGCACTCACATGCTCTGCTCTCTCTGTGAAGTGCTAGAGGTAATAACTGGGAATATTATAATTATCCCACTTCAGCGGTTTAAGGGTCACGTACCTATATCTGTGTAATAAAGTTGAGTACTACTTTGATATGTCTTATTTCTTCTTGGTTTTGGGTGCTTCCAGAGTGTTTCAGCAGCAGGTTTGTATTCTTGCTACAGCTTTTACAGGAGTACCATATATACCTAGAGAACTCTCTGCACACTAGTAATTAATGAATTCTTGTGTATCTACTGCTGAAGCAAAAACTTCAGGAGTAACCATCTTGAGTCAGCTTATATCTACAAGATCACTGCAGTACTATTTACAAAGCATTTTTTCTTGTATTCCCACTTCCAGAGTGGCACTGCAACTCATGTAGCAAATGGATTTATGTGATCACTCATCTGCTTCTGTGCAAAGTCAAATACTTAGTTCCATCCTCTACTGAAAGAGGCTTGAACCAGCCTGGGTGGTGCTGTAGTAAAGAGGCCGAGGGGCATGGTCTAGCTGCATTAATGAGGTAGAAATCTTTAAGAGAGAGATAGTGTCTGTGATTAGACGATTACAGTAAAAGAAGCCTACAATCCTTGAACAATCTTACATCTTAGAACTGCTTCTAATGTAGCATGTGAATAAACTGTGGGAATTTTTTGCTTATTTGTGACCTAATCTTGTTCATTCTTTTCTCCTGCTTGCAAATATACTTTCTATCACCTGTTCAGCATCCTACTTGCCAGTAACACGATAAGTCTAATGCTTTCTTTTCAGTCCATTGTGTTTTTCTTGACAGATTGTGGGCTAGTAAACTCTTAGCATGATTTCCTGTGGAAACAAAGCTTATATGAGCAAGTTTTGACTGACCTTCTTACTTCCTAGTGGCTTGTTAATTTTTTTGGCTAATTTTTGGTTTTACACAGGTGCTGGTGGGTTTTGTGAAACCAAATGAAGTAGAGGGAGTTACCTTCAGGGAAGGAAAGAGTACAAGAATGAGCTTATGTTTTACTGTGTGACAGGAAATATACATTAAGGAGGGGCATGTATAAATCCTCAGACTGAAGAAGAAGCCTCAATTGGAACTTCACATTGTTGGTTCCTAAATTCATTAAATATGTGAAGGCAAATCATGTCTTGATAGTTACAGTTCTTAGAAAAGTATCTTTTCCATGCTGCATGTTTTCTTGACTGTCTTTCTTATCTGTTATATGGCTTCTGCTCCCTGCTGCTTTGCTGTTCGAAGTATGATTTAATGTTTAGGAATTTTACTTATATAAACTTTGCAGTGGCTGAAATTTCCTCTATCTGTAATGTGGGAGGCAGTCATATATCTTACAGTCTGTTTCTTCATAAAATTCTTTCTTGTCTGTCTTCCTGAAACTTGATTTGCAACTTCTCATTTGTTTTGTTTCTTGTTTTAGTCTTGTTTCCTCATTAGTTGATGGGAAACAGTATGGCTTTTGACTACAATCTTGCAGTTTTACTGCCAATTACAATGTAAAGGGTTTGACCTCTGATTTTGTTTCATATCTGAGTGGCAGGGCTTGAAATGCTGACAGGATGACCCTGGACACTTTAAAAATAATAGTAAAAATGGATGTCATCAGTCAGGCTGTATGAGTTGAACTCTGATAATCAGATAATCCTCACTTGTGTGTAATAGGCTGTGGAGGTTCTGTCTTTGGAGTTATTAGTATCTCTCCTTTTTCTAATCTCAGCTTTGGTTAGTAGGTACCAAGAGGAGGGGAGCTTAATGGCTTGCAGACTTTGATTCAAACAACAGGTGAAACTTAAAGTGAAAACCTTTCTTCTCAATTGCATGCTTTATCCTCTTTAAGTAGAAAAGGCTTCTGCAGCTTCAGCAGTTCCTGAACAAAGAAAGGATACAGAAGCAAAAGAAAGTCTCCATTTGCATTTTATGTATTTCTTTGTAAACAGATCTTGCATTCTTCTAAAGATACTTTCTTCAGAGTTTCACAGAAGCAGTAGTTTTGAGGAGTGACAGTGAAACGGACTAATGCCAAATGATACTGTTTTGTTGCTTGGCAAGAGATCTTAGTGCTGCCAGTCTGTGCATTTGGAAGACATTGCTGGCTTCTACTTGATAAAAATGTGAAAGATTAATTGTAAAATTGGAATAGCCCTGTAAGACACTTCTTATTGGTCTCTTTCTTGACTTGTAATCGTGTCAGCTTTTTCTTTATGGTAAATGTTACTTTATCCTTAAGTACTGTAGTTAGTGTGTTACACTAACACTTAAGTATGGTGCCATCTATTTTTATGATAACTAGATGAAAAAGTAGCTTTTACTGTTTGCTTGCTTTGATGTCTTCCTTTCGAATATAGCCAGCATATGTTGTCTTCAGAGATGTCTTTGCAGGAATTGAAGGAATTCTGCACTCTTCCCACATACATCCACTCAAATTTTTAAAATTCCCTAAGAAAGCAGAAGCTTTCGTAGGAACAGATGAATCAAATGTGCAGTTAAATGGGTAAGGAGGACCCACGCAGATTAGAGAAATTTGCTTCCCTCAAGGGAGGGAACAGGGTTAAAAAGTAGTACTTAGAAGAAGAGCAGGGTGAATTAAGCCTGCAGAACTTCTTAACATGAATGGTGTTTGCTCTTTTTCCTTTTCTTTATCCTCCTTCCACAGTGGAATGAGATAAGCTGTACAACTACTTAAAAAGACTTCTCTATGAACATGTACATGTAATGTTCCAAATCAGCAGTGGATTTTTCAGGCTAAGTATAATTCCTGTTCAGTCACTGGGCACAAAGTTTTTGGCAAGACAAACTTGTAAGAAAAAGGTTACAATAAATATTTGTTCTAAAGTAATTTCATCTCCTATAGCTTAACTGAGAATTTCTCACTTCACGAGCTGCTGTAAACCCCTATATCATTGCTTCCTAAACATGCCATTGCTTACAGTTATGTTTGATAAATCATCTCTACCTTAATACTATAAGAAGATAGGACAGTCAACCAAACTGTGGCAGCATTAGATTTTTCCTGCTGGGAGGTTGAAGTGATGGTAGGCTGTAAAACAAATGTTTTTATAAAGTATATATGTGTGTACTTGCCTGGTGGCTTTGAAACAAATGTTCTTAGAAAGTATGTATGTGTGTACTTGCCTAGTAGGCATTTCTTGTATTGAGTCTTGTTTTTTAAAGAACAAAGCAAACAACCAAAACCAAATTCTTAGAAGGCCTTCAGTAACTCATCTAGAAAACAGCAACAACCTATGTATCCTTCACAAAATTGTGATACAATGGTCTTGCAGTTCTCTGGGATATAATGATGTTTGAATACATGTCTTGAAAAATGTGGAAAACTTGACTACTGCAATACTAACTGAAATGACTAAAACAAAAACATTGTTTAGAAATACCATTTTCAAAAAGGTAGCAGTCAGCAGTATAGTAAAGGTTTACGTGTTGTGAAAAAGAGAACAGACCTAAATATGACTGTGAGAAGAATTACTAGAACGGAGAAATAAGTATCTTTTAATTTTTGAGTGGTAATCTCTATTCTTTTGAATGTCTGTTGAAATGAGTTGTACTCCTTCAGAAACAAACTAAATGAAAAGGAACACTTAAATGGTCATTATATATAGATGGCTTACTTGAGTTACAGATTAACCATAGCATGGATACATTGAAATTCACCCAGTCTCACTATATTGAATTCTGCAGTGCACTTCATTATGACGGCTGCTTTGAAATCGGCATTGTCTCAGTCTGGGAAGCAGTTTTCTTGATCTGAAGTGACAGGGAGCCTGAAAGCCTTGCTGGATTACAGTGCAGCATGAATATACCTCAGTAGTTTGTCCAGGAGTATATCAGGGCTAGCACTGACCTGGGAGCTGGTGGACTGAGTTTATCCCCTAGGGAGCTTCTTGGATATCTCTGTATTGTAACTCTTCAGTGTTACGCCAATACTTGTACTGTGTGAGTTTTTATTTATCTGGAGTATTCTAGGCCTTCTGTTATTTTCCTCTTGACCACTGTTGAGTGTGCTGGAGTGTGATTGCTAAAGATAGAGTTTTGTTTTACTGCTTAGTACTACTTAAACTTGTTCGATTTATGTTGTGTAAATTTGAACATGATGATCTAAACCTTTCATTTATGAAACAGAGTTGTTTGCTACAGTAACCTGCTCTTAGCAGGTTCTATGTTCATGGTAGAGTTACTTCTAACTAAAATGCCATAAATGCACTGGAAAAAACTTTCAGAAGAGTGCAGCATGGCAGCTACTTTTCAGTAGTGTGTACATAAGACATGTGAGGTTGATGGAAAACACCTTTTCAGGATGGCTAATTAATAACCCCAGTCTGACCTGAAAGAGTCTGAGGATATGTGGCAAAGAATTGCTCACAAATATTAATAGTTTGTGCATCAGTAGTTTATAGGAATAGTATGGAGTAACAAACTCAGCTGTAAACCTGGCATTGTGGTGGAATGTGTGATTCAATAACTGAATGAACATCCCAGAATTCTCAAATCTGTCCTTTTTGTGAAGGTACAGATATAATTGATTATGAAGCCATTTTCATCTGAAATGTAAATGGATTTCATGATACGACTGATCACAAATCTGGAACTTCTAAATGTAGTAGTATCTTTCTGAGATGTTGACATCAGGCCTATGATCATTTTGTTTGTTCAGTTGGCTTCTGTGCTCTGAAACTCGCAGTGGCTTTAAGAGATTGCCTAACTATGTGACTCATGTTTGACTTTTTTATGCTTAAATAATAATAAAAAAAGTACTTCCTTATTTGTTTCTGTTTGAGCTGTTCTTACTATGCTCACTTGTCCTGTGTCTAATGGATGTTTGCTACAAGAAGTGAAGAGAGAGTGATCAAAATCAGATTTTAATAAGACATTTCTGTTGCTGAAAGTTTTACTATTGTGTTCCACCCCCTAAATTGAAAGTGAATTTTATCTCTGCTGTGAATATATCCTGTTTTGTCTGAGTTTGTGGTCTTTAGCATGATAACTACAACAGTACAAAGTTAGGAATAGGTTATGAATAACAAGCAAAGAATTCAGTGGTGTGAGGAAAACATTTGCTTGTAGTACTACTTCTTTTCTTCCCACCCTCCCTTATTCTAACCTCAGTTCTCCCTCTTGTATCAGTTTTATCTTTATTGAATCCTTGTTTTTCAAGTCTAGCTCTTGTCTTCCAATTCAGTTAGTTAATTTTGATTTCAACAGGAGGGCATGCAGAAGATGAGAAGCTGTGTAAAAGTACAAGAGAACAGTTAGGCAGTGGTTTGTATTATGTCTCCATTTGGAATAACGTGTGGAAAGATGTCTTAGTTGTGAAGATTATGCATTGAATGTTGACGTGAGTACCATGGACTTGGTAAGTCATGCAGGCCACAGAAGTAAAAATACCAAATGAATGGATCTTGCAGCAGTATCAAAATGGATAAATAGGGAATCACCTGGACGGTTCACAATAGTTGAAATAACTTCTATGTGCTTATTCTGAAGGAGCATATTCTTAGCTGTTAAGATTTCAGGACTTGAAGATCAAATACTCTAGCTAAGTTTAAGCAGAACATAGTAGACCCAGAAATGCAGGATTCTCAAGTCCAAGAATTTTTATGAGACTCAAAGGCAATTTAAAGGTGTAGAAGAAAGATTGGAAGAGAAAACTTGGGAAAGATACAGAAAGCTGGGGGACGTATAAAATTGTATTGCTGAAGTCACATACTCATGTTTTTTTTATATGCATCCCCAGCTAAGTGTTCCTAGCATTTTTTTTAATGGCTTTATGTTTGTTTGTTTGAACTTCTAAGCATGTGTGCAGACAAAAGTGTGAACAAAGCTACTTCTTTGTACCTAATTTGTACACTTCCAAAGTTGAAGGTTAGCATTAAGTTCTTCTTAATTTTAGTTCCCTGTAGGAAAAGCTCCATCTTGAATGTGGTATTTACCAGTCAATAAAATTCTGTGGAAAGAGGCTGTTGTCATTTGTGTAGACAGATCTCCTATTACTAGGACAAAAGCAGTAGCTGGTATTAAGAAGTGCCAATAACAACAATTGTTTTTCTAACAACTTGCAATTTCAGCAGTTTTGAACAATTAGAAGCTTTTCTGCTTTTGCTTCTTATGAAGAGTGGCAGGTACAAATTAGCACAACTTATATTAAAAAGTTTGAAATCTTTATTGGATGCTGGATATGCTATTGGCTCTTTTTACTGCTAATTAATGCTAAAGCCTATGTTGATTGCAACCACTGATGGTGAATTCTCCAATCACATGCTAGAGATGAGGAGAGAAACAACAGTTTTCCTTAAATGTATAAGGGACTAATATCTCAGTTGCTCTCTCATGCAGTGAAGATCTGTAGCACTCTGACTTGGAAAGCAATCAATAAGCCCTATTGAGCAAGGTACAGTTCTTGTAATTCTCAGTTTGTTTGGAACATACTTGTGTAGGTTTTGGGGTGTCTTGTTTGGGCTTTTTTGTGGGTTTTTTGTAGTTGTTCTTCTAAAATAAAGAAAAGGTCAGCAAATAACTTGATGTTATCCTGGAAGCAGTTAAAATCCTGATGAAGGAGAGTAGGGAGGGAAAGAGAAATATGGTCTTGTAAACCAATATGCACATGAGTATGGCTTTTAAGTAGCTTGGTGGACTTGGGGTTTGGTGCTTTTTAGCACTTAGCCTGTCCTTAACGGTCTTTTGTGTGCAGTGTAACTCTGCAGTTCAGTACAGATACATAATATGGCAAGGATTATTGCATTTCTCCAAAGAAAGCATTTTTGTAACATTCTTGCTGCAGCAAGAATTAGGGTATGGTCTAGATTTTTGTCTTCACTTATAGCTGTTGCTGCCTTCCTCACTGGTTACAGGCCAAAAGGGAAATGGTAAAATCATTTTACTTAGCCTTCAGCTACACTTTGAAAATCAGAGTAATTGCATGCGGTGGCTAATAAGCTGAACAGACCAAAACATCACGAGAAAAGTATTCTGGAGACTTGCTTGTCGTACTTCCAGCCAAAGTTCAAAGAATATTCTAAAATGTATCTAATTATGGAATCAGTTTATAAAACTCAATTGTGTGCTCGAAGTTTCTTATGGGCTAAGATTGGGTCTTGATAATTATTGTTAAATGACTGATACTTTCTTCCTCCAAACTCCATTAATTTATGAACTTGCTTTTTAACACAGGTGTGGCCTATAATTTAGTGATTAGTGTCAAGGGGGAAAGATGAGCTGGAAGGCTATTTGAGACCAAAGATAGAGAGCTGCCCATGGAACAGTTACCATCAGCATATCTCTTCTGAACTGATTTGTTAATAATGCTATGAATGCAAATATCATAGACAATAAAAGTTTTAAAAGGATTTTTGTTTGTTCAAACCCAATTCTGGTACTTGATTCAGGTAGTCCAATTGGGAGGAGGAGATTTCAAGTCCTTATATAAAAAAAGTCTGGTTAGGAGAGTTCCAGTGAGGTGAGATCTATGCTTCTGTATATGCCCTGTATAAAAAAATTTGCAGGACCCTCTGTATTCAAGTGGGGCATCTGGGAAAACCTTTGTTTCTTGGATTGCTGATTTGTTAATAACTTTAATAATAATATTAACTCTTCCTTGGTGAATGGGATGGATATTTAGCATGGTTTAAAAAACTTGGATTTCACCTGTAAAACATTAATATCTATTACTTAAATTTATCTTGGAGATAGTAACTTAAGAGTAAATACATTTAATTTCAAAGTATGTTCCTTTAATTAGAGTATAACATGAAACACAGTATTTAGTGTAGTTCCTGTGGCAAGTTAGACTGTATTTACTAAAGCATTTTCAATAGTAATCCCTGGTGAAATCTGGAGAAAATAGCTTTTGTATATGGATTATTTAAATTATAAAAGTGTAATATCGATATTGGTAAGGTTTAATGAAGCTGAATACTCAAGGTGTATATAACTAGTTTACGGAGCCATTCTGTGGATGTTAATGTGTGTGGGGTTTTTATGTATATACTGCTTAGAAAGCAGCATTCATTTTATGGATTTAAAAATAGCTTTCCTGATCAAGTTTTTTTTACTTCCATGTTTTGCATGATTCCAATCATCACCTGCTTCTGCATGTTATCAAAAGTCTGTGTTAAGCCACTAACTTCTAGAACTCATTAATGCTATTTTTGCTATTTCATATCTTTTTATGCATTGCTATGTGAAGGAAACAAACTCAATATGCACAGGAAAATGACTGCTTAATATGAAAACTTACTTAAGAGCTAAGCTTCATTGCTTTGGGTTTGACATAACACTTGATCTTGCCTTGGACATATCCTGTGTTCAGATTCTAGAGAAGTCAGTTGTGCTTATGATGCTAAGCCCCAATTATAACATTTAAATTAAGTATTTTTTTTTAACTATAGCAGTAATAATTTGAAGATACACTCATCTTTCTGTTCATCCTCTCATATGTTCATGGAGTACAACCTTAAGTTTGGGAACTCATATTTATTATTGTGGGTTGTTTTTTTGATATTTTTTTTGTTAGTTTTTTTGATCATGCATAGAAGTCAAAATATCAAGCTGGCATCTATTGAAACTGAAACCAAATAGCTGGTGCCTGCTGTTCTCCTAGAAGGAAATCAGTCATTTCCTGTGCATTCTTTGGACAACGTGTACTGAGGATTTTAATACAGATGTTGATGTTGGGGATCTTACAGTAACTGCAGATGCTCTAATTCAGAACTAGCAGCTAAGTGCAGATTGGATGGTAATGGCTTTTATTCTTTGCTCAGCTGGTTAACTTTTGGAGCAATGATCTCATGATGGAAACAGCAAATTTGCCATTACTAAACCTGTGGATTTCTTTATCCTTGAACTTAATATGTTACTTCAGTACAAACTTAGTGACACCAAGGAAGTGAAGCATGGTACAATGTATTTTTATCTGTTCAAACTTGCTTTCAGAATTCCACAATTAGATGATCTGACATGTTAAACTGGAGTTTGTGTGAAACTACATGAAAGGTGTGTTGTAGATTTTTTCTGTTTTGATAGTGTCATCTGTTGCCAGCCTGCTGATGGTATAGTACTGAAATACTGACGCCTCATCTGATTTCTGGTTTAAGTATGGTTGATATCTCCTGTTTAGCAATTACCTGGCACCCACATGGACCAGAATATTTTCTGCCTAGAGTAGAATATACCCTTAGTATAGAGTGGGTATCATTGAAATAGGATCACCCGAATCAGATCAAAATGCAGCAGTGTTAAAACATAGAGTCGGGCCAATCACTTCCAGAGAAAAACCCTTTTAAGCCAGCTGTGAAAATGGGCATACACTGTATTCAATGGATACAGTATTTAACACATCTCTTTAGAGTTTTATGTCAAGGTCGTTAGACCTGGCTGTGATTCCTCGGAACCATTTAACCACTAATTTTTATTTTTCGTTGTGCCACATGATCATGTCTGATAGACAAGCCCTGGTGCTACAACAAAAGTATTTTAACTTTAATTGCAAATTCTAACAACTCTAAGCAGAGGTATCTTAGAATGTGTCTGATGATCAGCTGTTTCAGCTCATGATCTAGAACATTTAGTGCACTAATGCTCATCAATTAAAGTACTACTCTGGACAGAGAGTCTCTTGTTAGAAGAAATAATACCTTTGTCTGCCACAACTTATTCTGTCAGAACCAGTTGCTGCCATTACTGTGAACTGTTGCCTAAGAGGCAAATGCTTTTGGGCCAAACTTTTAAATAGGAATTCATAAGAGCTGAGAAGCTACAAAAATGGTGCCTTCATTCCTGTTTCATCACTTGCTAATGCAAATGATGAGTGGTTTCCACTATTTGTCACTTGAGTCTTACACAGATTAAGGATTTGTCAGGGGAATAATGCGCATACTAGACATATGTGAAGCCAGGACTGTAGCACAAGTTTCTAGAAGCTGTAGCTAGGGAACAGTAGGTTCATTACTGTTCTACAGAACAACTCGTGTATCAGGTTAGTTTGTCTCTAAAAGTGCTGATGCAACAACTGAAGCACAAACAGCTCAGTAGTTCAGTTTATTTAGCAGTTGTTTCTAGACTTTGTGTTCTTTTGACTGAGACAAAGGACTTCAGATTGCATTTGGTTATGGTTGATAAGCTACATGCTTGTATACCACTAACAAATAAAATCTGAAAAGTATGCCCCTTTTTGTTGGGGTAAGCCAAAATAAATATAGGGGTGCTTATAAAAGCTTTTAGAGTACTTTAGGTACCATATCAAGACATGCAAAATTCAGTATCAGGTTCATAATTAATTTTTTTAACTTGTGTAGACCAAGTATTGATGCTTCTGTCAAATAGAATTGCAAAGTAGATACCCATTTTAAACATACATGGATATCTACATCTTTCTGCTCTGGTTGTAGAACTTGCTGCAAAATGACAAGTGGAGAGACTCACACCATCATCAGAACAGATAACCCTTTTTGATAACCCAGTGAGGGTCTTCTAGCAGGAATGTTATGCTGAAATTCCTTGAGTAACCTTTTTTTTCCAGCTTTTTAAATACTGGAGCTCAGATGGATGTGGCAAGCAAAACTAATAGCAAAGACTAGATGTGGATCCAGAACAGCAATGAAAACTTGCTACTGGTGTCTTCAGCCTCTTCCACAGAGATTTAACTTTCTGTATTCAAGAAGTTCCCTTCTCGACATCTGTTCATTTAATTTTGATTTTTGATGATCTTCAGGATTTCTTGTGGATGTTATTGCTATTTCTGTTTGTTACAGTAAGATGTGATAAGACCGAGGTGTGAAGTCTGCTTGTCCCAAATATTCCCCAAAGCATACAAGGTAGAAAGAAGACAACTGGGAGAAAATTCATTGTTGCTCCAGTTTATGAAATTTAGAGGTTGGGGAATAAAAAACCCAGAACCATCAAAAAGGTGTTATTAAATACCTCTTACCATGAACACAAAGATAATCGGTAGAAAAGCTTAGCTAATGCACTTGCTCTCAGCTGTTACACAAAAAAACAAAGCACTTCTAGATCTTCTGAAATTCTCTAAGTGGAAAGTAGTTACCACATACAATAAATGTAGGTCACTTGCTTCTGTTCAGTTGTCCACAGTTGACTGTGATCCACTCCGGCTGCAGTTGGAAAACTACTGGAATGGTCAGAATTTGCTGAACCACTAAGCAACAGCAGCACTTGTCTCTTGCTGTGGCAGGCTGAATGAGACAGGGTTATGTTAATTTATTTAGTGGACTGAAAGTAAGTAATTCTTGAAAATATAGAGGATTTAAATGAAAACTTGAATCCTGCACAAAATTTTTGCAGTTGCCATGGGAAACTGCCTACTTGCAGTTACAGTGAGCTGATTTCTCAGCTTTGGCAGGAATTTACTGCTGGTTTTTAACTGAAGAAATCTGCTTCAAAATCATAAACAATTCACAAGTTACAACACTTAATCGTTTTCCTTCCTTCTCAGCTCTTTGGACTTCACCCAGCCTTTGAGTTACTAGATATTTCAAGGTGTTCTTGCTTTTGGGTTGAATATTGACCAGGGGCAACAGGTCGTTTTTCTTGTGAATCAGAAAAGAGACAAGAAAACTTGACTCAATAATCTTGCTGACCAGAACATGTAGAAAACTGCTGCTTCTCCTTAGGCCTCCTGCATTGTTTGAGTAGCTCTTTTAACACATCAGTTTGAGTGGAAATGTGGTATTTATCTTTTTCATCTGCTCTGCCTGATTCTTAGTTCTGCAATCCCTGAAGCATCATATGTCAGGAATCTTTTCCTCTTACAGGAACAACAATTGTACAAAAGTTTAAACAATATGCTGCACTGACTTGTGTTACAAGTTGGTCACTTGAATTTTTCTTGTTTCTAATTAGTTAAAAATGGACACGAATGTGCAAATGGTATGTTACTCTAGGGCTATGATGAAATGTCCAGTACTTTAGTCAAGAAAGCCATTTTTGTAAGATTCTGCGTTAGTGGTTCAGTTGTCTTCAGGTTTGTATTGAGACAGCTGATGTGAGTTTCAGTCATGGATGCAGATATTTAACCTCTCTGCTCTACCCAGCAAAAACTGCTTCAGGCTAGTGCTCCATTTTGGTTACCATGACAAAATTTCTAGAGAAAATTGTGTAACCAGCTTGGAAGAAGAGATTAATTTATTGTCCCTGCTGCTGTTTTGAGTAGTGATAATTTTAACCCTTGAAAACTAGAAATAAGTTGTTTAGGAAAAGCCATTAGGCCTGAGTTACTGAGTTCATTTTAAGGGTGTTTACCTGTGAAAGTTCTGGTGTGGCTTTTGGTTGGCTGAATCCGTTTATATCTTGGCAGGAATGAAAACTACTTCTTCAAAGTCAATACTGCTTTTTCAACCCCGAGAGTATACTATAGGGGGCAAAAATTCTGTTGAACTACAACACCAGCTCAAAAAGCTGGAGCATAGTGGGATCATTAACTAAAGACCTGAAGTGCAGACCAGATGAATACTTTCATATAGTGAGCTCTGTTGAGAACTGGTGTTCTATAATGCTGTCAGATTTATTCAACATATTTTACAGAAATAGATATATTGGAACAAAAGACACCTACAAATCCAACTTTAAGGTTCATTCTTTGGCAGTCATAAGGCGAGAACTAGGGTTACAGAATGGAATACATATGAAGCCACTCAAGAGACAGACTGAGGAGGATGAAAGCACTTTCCATCAGGTCATAGGAGGAATCTGGGCTCTCTACACATAGGCCCAAGGAACGTTTTGGTAGTGAGAAAATTGAGATAGTCGCACTTGTTTTTTTCAGTGGTAAATCTCAATTTATTTTTTTTGTACTGGCAAAAGTAAAAACAGGGTTTTTTTGTGTGTTTGGACTCATAGCATTCAATTTTAGTTCTTAAGTCTTTCAAGAAACCCTGGTTCACAATAAGCTATTTGAGGTTCCAGTTCTGTGCTTAAGCAACTGGTAGGTGGAAGAATTCAGGGGAGGCGAGCTGTAACATTCTGTTTCTATGCTGGAAGATCAAATTGCCTTTTCTGGTGGTGTTTGAATATAGATGAGATGATACTGCAGCCTGTCTAAAGTAAAGAAGGTTAAGATGCTTTAGGGTGCTTTCTTTGCATTCTGGGACTCGCTCATGAGACCATGAGGAATGTTGAGAGAGTGCTTTTCAAGGCTGTTACTTGGATACACAACTTATGTCCCTGGTTGCATATTTTGAGGAACCTGTAATTGGTACAGAGTTACACAGAAGGTGAAAGCAAAATGGTCTATTGGAAGGAGTGTAGAAACATTGCACAAATGTGCAGGGGTGGAGGTATGACAGCCAAAGTTCAGTTGAACTTGAAATTGGCAAGGAATCTCAAGGGGCATAGAAGGGCCTAGTGCATGATAATGAAAGGAGGGCAAAGGAGAAAAGGACAATGTTCCTGATGAATCTGAGAATTAAGAACAGTGAGAAGGAAGATCTGGGGAGCTGAGGTGTGTCATCTTAACCTCAGTCTCTGGAAGGCTATGGAGCAAATCCTCCTCCTCAAAACCATTTGACACTATAAGGATGCAGCAAGTGACCAAGTTGAAGGTTGCTAGGCTGTTGGACTCAAAAGAGCTGTCATCGGCAACATCGCTTCTAAGTGCCTGATTACCAGTGGCATCTATCATGGTAGTATTGCTTAATGTTTTTATTGGTTACCTGGGCAATGGGATATCTTTACCACTCAACACAATAGGATAGAAAGAAGTAAACCCCATGCACCTGTACAAGCTGGGAATTAGTTGGCTAGGTAGGAACTTTTTAGAAAAGGACTTCAGGGTTCTGGTGGCCATCAAGCTGCATGTGAGTCTACAGTGTGCCCTTGCATTATTGAAAGCCAGCAGCATACTGGGCTGTATTAGCAAGAAAATACCAGGCTGAAAGAGATTTTTTTCTTCTTACTACTTCTGAGGCTGTGTATGAGCACTTGTATCCTGTTCTGGGCTTCCTAGTACAATAAAAGGCATTAACATACTGGAACATACTGAGGTCCTCAAGGCTTGTAGAATCCTCCATCCTCTGAGGTGTATGGAGCTCAGCTGAGCAATGTCCTAAGCAGCCAGATCTGATTGGACCTGCTTTGAGCAGATGTTGGACTAGATAGCCTCCACAGGTCCCTTTCACCCTTAAATAGTCTATGATTCCACGAGCCATTAGACTTACAAGCTTGTAGAATTAAACTGTCCTTATATTTTTAGATTATTAGTCAGATCTCAGGAAGCGTGGTATTTGCGTTTTCACCACCAGTGTTACGTAAAGATGTCATCTTACTGTTACAGCAAGTAGAATAAGGGCAAAAAAATTTTGTTTGACTTACAATTGTGAGCTTAAGGATATTGTTTTAGAAATTATAGAATGATCTCGAAGAATTGAAGTATGTAGAACAAAGGGATGTTTTTCAGTTGTTTTTGCTGTATTGTTTTTAAGGATTCTCAATCAAGGTGTTTAGGAGAAGTAACTTTTGAATTAGATGAGCCCAAGAGCTGACATGTGACAACAGTAAACAGTTGAAAAGTCTATGAACATACAACTGAAACACAGGTTAAGCAGTGAACTTTGGTTTAACTACTTAAAATACAACCATTTCAAGAATGCAAGTAGAATGACATATAACTAAATGTGTTTTTATATTCAGAGTACTTATGTTGTTTCATCCTGCTTTGGTGTTTTGTTTTGTTATTTTTTTTAAAGTCTTTCCAGAGATGGATGAACCCAGAAAAAGTTGTACTGGAGAATGACTTGAAGGGGTGTGAGCTGAGTCAGACTTTGAGAAAAGGAAAAAGGGTATTATGGGAAGATTAATACACATTAGTTCCATACCCTCCCACATCCCCACTATGGAAGTGCAAGATTGTCTGCTAAACCCTGTTTAAGTATATAGCTAATATTTTTTTTTGAAGGTGTGGTTTCTCCAAGCTTGGTCTCCCTTCAGAAAACTAAGAAATGCATTGCTCTTAAAGGAGTTCAAAGCTCAGGTTATCTATGTTCCATTTAAAAACAGAAAACTTACTTTTTCAGGCAATTAGGTGTGAAAATGAAAAATGAGTTAAGTTGGAGGGGAAGATTTCATTTGGTGGATACCAATATAGTTTTAATTATGGCAAAATATGTATTCAGATTGTAATCTATGCTGTTGTATACAGTTTACTTCTGCCAGTTTTATTTTACAAATTTAAAATTAAATTGGGACACCTGACCATGGTATTTTCTCTCAGAGGGGAATCCCTGCATTCAGAATATTACAATGTAAGAAAGATTTTTACATTTCAGTTACATCCAATAGCAATGATAGAGGTGTATCAAAGCTTACCAAGCTGTCTACTAGGAATTTATTTTTTTTTAAAAGGCATCTCATGAAGGTGAGCATAGAAAATAGATGCTACACTGACTTTCACCTCTTCGTTTCAAATGTTTCTTTGTCCTGCTTCATTTGTTAACTTTGGTTGAAAGTTACCCAAACTTGTAGCGCTCTTGGCAAAAAGAAATGTGTACAAGTACTTCCAGCTGCTTTAGTACAAAGTCCAAGAGCTTAGCTTGAATAGTCTTCTCTGACAGTTTCAGCTGCTGGACTTTGCATCAAAGTGGCTGTGCACTCACATGCTCTGCTCTCTCTGTGAAGTGCTAGAGGTAATAACTGGGAATATTATAATTATCCCACTTCAGCGGTTTAAGGGTCACGTACCTATATCTGTGTAATAAAGTTGAGTACTACTTTGATATGTCTTATTTCTTCTTGGTTTTGGGTGCTTCCAGAGTGTTTCAGCAGCAGGTTTGTATTCTTGCTACAGCTTTTACAGGAGTACCATATATACCTAGAGAACTCTCTGCACACTAGTAATTAATGAATTCTTGTGTATCTACTGCTGAAGCAAAAACTTCAGGAGTAACCATCTTGAGTCAGCTTATATCTACAAGATCACTGCAGTACTATTTACAAAGCATTTTTTCTTGTATTCCCACTTCCAGAGTGGCACTGCAACTCATGTAGCAAATGGATTTATGTGATCACTCATCTGCTTCTGTGCAAAGTCAAATACTTAGTTCCATCCTCTACTGAAAGAGGCTTGAACCAGCCTGGGTGGTGCTGTAGTAAAGAGGCCGAGGGGCATGGTCTAGCTGCATTAATGAGGTAGAAATCTTTAAGAGAGAGATAGTGTCTGTGATTAGACGATTACAGTAAAAGAAGCCTACAATCCTTGAACAATCTTACATCTTAGAACTGCTTCTAATGTAGCATGTGAATAAACTGTGGGAATTTTTTGCTTATTTGTGACCTAATCTTGTTCATTCTTTTCTCCTGCTTGCAAATATACTTTCTATCACCTGTTCAGCATCCTACTTGCCAGTAACACGATAAGTCTAATGCTTTCTTTTCAGTCCATTGTGTTTTTCTTGACAGATTGTGGGCTAGTAAACTCTTAGCATGATTTCCTGTGGAAACAAAGCTTATATGAGCAAGTTTTGACTGACCTTCTTACTTCCTAGTGGCTTGTTAATTTTTTTGGCTAATTTTTGGTTTTACACAGGTGCTGGTGGGTTTTGTGAAACCAAATGAAGTAGAGGGAGTTACCTTCAGGGAAGGAAAGAGTACAAGAATGAGCTTATGTTTTACTGTGTGACAGGAAATATACATTAAGGAGGGGCATGTATAAATCCTCAGACTGAAGAAGAAGCCTCAATTGGAACTTCACATTGTTGGTTCCTAAATTCATTAAATATGTGAAGGCAAATCATGTCTTGATAGTTACAGTTCTTAGAAAAGTATCTTTTCCATGCTGCATGTTTTCTTGACTGTCTTTCTTATCTGTTATATGGCTTCTGCTCCCTGCTGCTTTGCTGTTCGAAGTATGATTTAATGTTTAGGAATTTTACTTATATAAACTTTGCAGTGGCTGAAATTTCCTCTATCTGTAATGTGGGAGGCAGTCATATATCTTACAGTCTGTTTCTTCATAAAATTCTTTCTTGTCTGTCTTCCTGAAACTTGATTTGCAACTTCTCATTTGTTTTGTTTCTTGTTTTAGTCTTGTTTCCTCATTAGTTGATGGGAAACAGTATGGCTTTTGACTACAATCTTGCAGTTTTACTGCCAATTACAATGTAAAGGGTTTGACCTCTGATTTTGTTTCATATCTGAGTGGCAGGGCTTGAAATGCTGACAGGATGACCCTGGACACTTTAAAAATAATAGTAAAAATGGATGTCATCAGTCAGGCTGTATGAGTTGAACTCTGATAATCAGATAATCCTCACTTGTGTGTAATAGGCTGTGGAGGTTCTGTCTTTGGAGTTATTAGTATCTCTCCTTTTTCTAATCTCAGCTTTGGTTAGTAGGTACCAAGAGGAGGGGAGCTTAATGGCTTGCAGACTTTGATTCAAACAACAGGTGAAACTTAAAGTGAAAACCTTTCTTCTCAATTGCATGCTTTATCCTCTTTAAGTAGAAAAGGCTTCTGCAGCTTCAGCAGTTCCTGAACAAAGAAAGGATACAGAAGCAAAAGAAAGTCTCCATTTGCATTTTATGTATTTCTTTGTAAACAGATCTTGCATTCTTCTAAAGATACTTTCTTCAGAGTTTCACAGAAGCAGTAGTTTTGAGGAGTGACAGTGAAACGGACTAATGCCAAATGATACTGTTTTGTTGCTTGGCAAGAGATCTTAGTGCTGCCAGTCTGTGCATTTGGAAGACATTGCTGGCTTCTACTTGATAAAAATGTGAAAGATTAATTGTAAAATTGGAATAGCCCTGTAAGACACTTCTTATTGGTCTCTTTCTTGACTTGTAATCGTGTCAGCTTTTTCTTTATGGTAAATGTTACTTTATCCTTAAGTACTGTAGTTAGTGTGTTACACTAACACTTAAGTATGGTGCCATCTATTTTTATGATAACTAGATGAAAAAGTAGCTTTTACTGTTTGCTTGCTTTGATGTCTTCCTTTCGAATATAGCCAGCATATGTTGTCTTCAGAGATGTCTTTGCAGGAATTGAAGGAATTCTGCACTCTTCCCACATACATCCACTCAAATTTTTAAAATTCCCTAAGAAAGCAGAAGCTTTCGTAGGAACAGATGAATCAAATGTGCAGTTAAATGGGTAAGGAGGACCCACGCAGATTAGAGAAATTTGCTTCCCTCAAGGGAGGGAACAGGGTTAAAAAGTAGTACTTAGAAGAAGAGCAGGGTGAATTAAGCCTGCAGAACTTCTTAACATGAATGGTGTTTGCTCTTTTTCCTTTTCTTTATCCTCCTTCCACAGTGGAATGAGATAAGCTGTACAACTACTTAAAAAGACTTCTCTATGAACATGTACATGTAATGTTCCAAATCAGCAGTGGATTTTTCAGGCTAAGTATAATTCCTGTTCAGTCACTGGGCACAAAGTTTTTGGCAAGACAAACTTGTAAGAAAAAGGTTACAATAAATATTTGTTCTAAAGTAATTTCATCTCCTATAGCTTAACTGAGAATTTCTCACTTCACGAGCTGCTGTAAACCCCTATATCATTGCTTCCTAAACATGCCATTGCTTACAGTTATGTTTGATAAATCATCTCTACCTTAATACTATAAGAAGATAGGACAGTCAACCAAACTGTGGCAGCATTAGATTTTTCCTGCTGGGAGGTTGAAGTGATGGTAGGCTGTAAAACAAATGTTTTTATAAAGTATATATGTGTGTACTTGCCTGGTGGCTTTGAAACAAATGTTCTTAGAAAGTATGTATGTGTGTACTTGCCTAGTAGGCATTTCTTGTATTGAGTCTTGTTTTTTAAAGAACAAAGCAAACAACCAAAACCAAATTCTTAGAAGGCCTTCAGTAACTCATCTAGAAAACAGCAACAACCTATGTATCCTTCACAAAATTGTGATACAATGGTCTTGCAGTTCTCTGGGATATAATGATGTTTGAATACATGTCTTGAAAAATGTGGAAAACTTGACTACTGCAATACTAACTGAAATGACTAAAACAAAAACATTGTTTAGAAATACCATTTTCAAAAAGGTAGCAGTCAGCAGTATAGTAAAGGTTTACGTGTTGTGAAAAAGAGAACAGACCTAAATATGACTGTGAGAAGAATTACTAGAACGGAGAAATAAGTATCTTTTAATTTTTGAGTGGTAATCTCTATTCTTTTGAATGTCTGTTGAAATGAGTTGTACTCCTTCAGAAACAAACTAAATGAAAAGGAACACTTAAATGGTCATTATATATAGATGGCTTACTTGAGTTACAGATTAACCATAGCATGGATACATTGAAATTCACCCAGTCTCACTATATTGAATTCTGCAGTGCACTTCATTATGACGGCTGCTTTGAAATCGGCATTGTCTCAGTCTGGGAAGCAGTTTTCTTGATCTGAAGTGACAGGGAGCCTGAAAGCCTTGCTGGATTACAGTGCAGCATGAATATACCTCAGTAGTTTGTCCAGGAGTATATCAGGGCTAGCACTGACCTGGGAGCTGGTGGACTGAGTTTATCCCCTAGGGAGCTTCTTGGATATCTCTGTATTGTAACTCTTCAGTGTTACGCCAATACTTGTACTGTGTGAGTTTTTATTTATCTGGAGTATTCTAGGCCTTCTGTTATTTTCCTCTTGACCACTGTTGAGTGTGCTGGAGTGTGATTGCTAAAGATAGAGTTTTGTTTTACTGCTTAGTACTACTTAAACTTGTTCGATTTATGTTGTGTAAATTTGAACATGATGATCTAAACCTTTCATTTATGAAACAGAGTTGTTTGCTACAGTAACCTGCTCTTAGCAGGTTCTATGTTCATGGTAGAGTTACTTCTAACTAAAATGCCATAAATGCACTGGAAAAAACTTTCAGAAGAGTGCAGCATGGCAGCTACTTTTCAGTAGTGTGTACATAAGACATGTGAGGTTGATGGAAAACACCTTTTCAGGATGGCTAATTAATAACCCCAGTCTGACCTGAAAGAGTCTGAGGATATGTGGCAAAGAATTGCTCACAAATATTAATAGTTTGTGCATCAGTAGTTTATAGGAATAGTATGGAGTAACAAACTCAGCTGTAAACCTGGCATTGTGGTGGAATGTGTGATTCAATAACTGAATGAACATCCCAGAATTCTCAAATCTGTCCTTTTTGTGAAGGTACAGATATAATTGATTATGAAGCCATTTTCATCTGAAATGTAAATGGATTTCATGATACGACTGATCACAAATCTGGAACTTCTAAATGTAGTAGTATCTTTCTGAGATGTTGACATCAGGCCTATGATCATTTTGTTTGTTCAGTTGGCTTCTGTGCTCTGAAACTCGCAGTGGCTTTAAGAGATTGCCTAACTATGTGACTCATGTTTGACTTTTTTATGCTTAAATAATAATAAAAAAAGTACTTCCTTATTTGTTTCTGTTTGAGCTGTTCTTACTATGCTCACTTGTCCTGTGTCTAATGGATGTTTGCTACAAGAAGTGAAGAGAGAGTGATCAAAATCAGATTTTAATAAGACATTTCTGTTGCTGAAAGTTTTACTATTGTGTTCCACCCCCTAAATTGAAAGTGAATTTTATCTCTGCTGTGAATATATCCTGTTTTGTCTGAGTTTGTGGTCTTTAGCATGATAACTACAACAGTACAAAGTTAGGAATAGGTTATGAATAACAAGCAAAGAATTCAGTGGTGTGAGGAAAACATTTGCTTGTAGTACTACTTCTTTTCTTCCCACCCTCCCTTATTCTAACCTCAGTTCTCCCTCTTGTATCAGTTTTATCTTTATTGAATCCTTGTTTTTCAAGTCTAGCTCTTGTCTTCCAATTCAGTTAGTTAATTTTGATTTCAACAGGAGGGCATGCAGAAGATGAGAAGCTGTGTAAAAGTACAAGAGAACAGTTAGGCAGTGGTTTGTATTATGTCTCCATTTGGAATAACGTGTGGAAAGATGTCTTAGTTGTGAAGATTATGCATTGAATGTTGACGTGAGTACCATGGACTTGGTAAGTCATGCAGGCCACAGAAGTAAAAATACCAAATGAATGGATCTTGCAGCAGTATCAAAATGGATAAATAGGGAATCACCTGGACGGTTCACAATAGTTGAAATAACTTCTATGTGCTTATTCTGAAGGAGCATATTCTTAGCTGTTAAGATTTCAGGACTTGAAGATCAAATACTCTAGCTAAGTTTAAGCAGAACATAGTAGACCCAGAAATGCAGGATTCTCAAGTCCAAGAATTTTTATGAGACTCAAAGGCAATTTAAAGGTGTAGAAGAAAGATTGGAAGAGAAAACTTGGGAAAGATACAGAAAGCTGGGGGACGTATAAAATTGTATTGCTGAAGTCACATACTCATGTTTTTTTTATATGCATCCCCAGCTAAGTGTTCCTAGCATTTTTTTTAATGGCTTTATGTTTGTTTGTTTGAACTTCTAAGCATGTGTGCAGACAAAAGTGTGAACAAAGCTACTTCTTTGTACCTAATTTGTACACTTCCAAAGTTGAAGGTTAGCATTAAGTTCTTCTTAATTTTAGTTCCCTGTAGGAAAAGCTCCATCTTGAATGTGGTATTTACCAGTCAATAAAATTCTGTGGAAAGAGGCTGTTGTCATTTGTGTAGACAGATCTCCTATTACTAGGACAAAAGCAGTAGCTGGTATTAAGAAGTGCCAATAACAACAATTGTTTTTCTAACAACTTGCAATTTCAGCAGTTTTGAACAATTAGAAGCTTTTCTGCTTTTGCTTCTTATGAAGAGTGGCAGGTACAAATTAGCACAACTTATATTAAAAAGTTTGAAATCTTTATTGGATGCTGGATATGCTATTGGCTCTTTTTACTGCTAATTAATGCTAAAGCCTATGTTGATTGCAACCACTGATGGTGAATTC
The DNA here is from genome assembly GCF_001431845.1 of Calidris pugnax. Classification (NCBI taxonomy): domain Eukaryota; kingdom Metazoa; phylum Chordata; class Aves; order Charadriiformes; family Scolopacidae; genus Calidris; species Calidris pugnax. The sequence continues at coordinate 8,044,192 of NW_015090800.1, read as the reverse complement.
TCCAATCACATGCTAGAGATGAGGAGAGAAACAACAGTTTTCCTTAAATGTATAAGGGACTAATATCTCAGTTGCTCTCTCATGCAGTGAAGATCTGTAGCACTCTGACTTGGAAAGCAATCAATAAGCCCTATTGAGCAAGGTACAGTTCTTGTAATTCTCAGTTTGTTTGGAACATACTTGTGTAGGTTTTGGGGTGTCTTGTTTGGGCTTTTTTGTGGGTTTTTTGTAGTTGTTCTTCTAAAATAAAGAAAAGGTCAGCAAATAACTTGATGTTATCCTGGAAGCAGTTAAAATCCTGATGAAGGAGAGTAGGGAGGGAAAGAGAAATATGGTCTTGTAAACCAATATGCACATGAGTATGGCTTTTAAGTAGCTTGGTGGACTTGGGGTTTGGTGCTTTTTAGCACTTAGCCTGTCCTTAACGGTCTTTTGTGTGCAGTGTAACTCTGCAGTTCAGTACAGATACATAATATGGCAAGGATTATTGCATTTCTCCAAAGAAAGCATTTTTGTAACATTCTTGCTGCAGCAAGAATTAGGGTATGGTCTAGATTTTTGTCTTCACTTATAGCTGTTGCTGCCTTCCTCACTGGTTACAGGCCAAAAGGGAAATGGTAAAATCATTTTACTTAGCCTTCAGCTACACTTTGAAAATCAGAGTAATTGCATGCGGTGGCTAATAAGCTGAACAGACCAAAACATCACGAGAAAAGTATTCTGGAGACTTGCTTGTCGTACTTCCAGCCAAAGTTCAAAGAATATTCTAAAATGTATCTAATTATGGAATCAGTTTATAAAACTCAATTGTGTGCTCGAAGTTTCTTATGGGCTAAGATTGGGTCTTGATAATTATTGTTAAATGACTGATACTTTCTTCCTCCAAACTCCATTAATTTATGAACTTGCTTTTTAACACAGGTGTGGCCTATAATTTAGTGATTAGTGTCAAGGGGGAAAGATGAGCTGGAAGGCTATTTGAGACCAAAGATAGAGAGCTGCCCATGGAACAGTTACCATCAGCATATCTCTTCTGAACTGATTTGTTAATAATGCTATGAATGCAAATATCATAGACAATAAAAGTTTTAAAAGGATTTTTGTTTGTTCAAACCCAATTCTGGTACTTGATTCAGGTAGTCCAATTGGGAGGAGGAGATTTCAAGTCCTTATATAAAAAAAGTCTGGTTAGGAGAGTTCCAGTGAGGTGAGATCTATGCTTCTGTATATGCCCTGTATAAAAAAATTTGCAGGACCCTCTGTATTCAAGTGGGGCATCTGGGAAAACCTTTGTTTCTTGGATTGCTGATTTGTTAATAACTTTAATAATAATATTAACTCTTCCTTGGTGAATGGGATGGATATTTAGCATGGTTTAAAAAACTTGGATTTCACCTGTAAAACATTAATATCTATTACTTAAATTTATCTTGGAGATAGTAACTTAAGAGTAAATACATTTAATTTCAAAGTATGTTCCTTTAATTAGAGTATAACATGAAACACAGTATTTAGTGTAGTTCCTGTGGCAAGTTAGACTGTATTTACTAAAGCATTTTCAATAGTAATCCCTGGTGAAATCTGGAGAAAATAGCTTTTGTATATGGATTATTTAAATTATAAAAGTGTAATATCGATATTGGTAAGGTTTAATGAAGCTGAATACTCAAGGTGTATATAACTAGTTTACGGAGCCATTCTGTGGATGTTAATGTGTGTGGGGTTTTTATGTATATACTGCTTAGAAAGCAGCATTCATTTTATGGATTTAAAAATAGCTTTCCTGATCAAGTTTTTTTTACTTCCATGTTTTGCATGATTCCAATCATCACCTGCTTCTGCATGTTATCAAAAGTCTGTGTTAAGCCACTAACTTCTAGAACTCATTAATGCTATTTTTGCTATTTCATATCTTTTTATGCATTGCTATGTGAAGGAAACAAACTCAATATGCACAGGAAAATGACTGCTTAATATGAAAACTTACTTAAGAGCTAAGCTTCATTGCTTTGGGTTTGACATAACACTTGATCTTGCCTTGGACATATCCTGTGTTCAGATTCTAGAGAAGTCAGTTGTGCTTATGATGCTAAGCCCCAATTATAACATTTAAATTAAGTATTTTTTTTTAACTATAGCAGTAATAATTTGAAGATACACTCATCTTTCTGTTCATCCTCTCATATGTTCATGGAGTACAACCTTAAGTTTGGGAACTCATATTTATTATTGTGGGTTGTTTTTTTGATATTTTTTTTGTTAGTTTTTTTGATCATGCATAGAAGTCAAAATATCAAGCTGGCATCTATTGAAACTGAAACCAAATAGCTGGTGCCTGCTGTTCTCCTAGAAGGAAATCAGTCATTTCCTGTGCATTCTTTGGACAACGTGTACTGAGGATTTTAATACAGATGTTGATGTTGGGGATCTTACAGTAACTGCAGATGCTCTAATTCAGAACTAGCAGCTAAGTGCAGATTGGATGGTAATGGCTTTTATTCTTTGCTCAGCTGGTTAACTTTTGGAGCAATGATCTCATGATGGAAACAGCAAATTTGCCATTACTAAACCTGTGGATTTCTTTATCCTTGAACTTAATATGTTACTTCAGTACAAACTTAGTGACACCAAGGAAGTGAAGCATGGTACAATGTATTTTTATCTGTTCAAACTTGCTTTCAGAATTCCACAATTAGATGATCTGACATGTTAAACTGGAGTTTGTGTGAAACTACATGAAAGGTGTGTTGTAGATTTTTTCTGTTTTGATAGTGTCATCTGTTGCCAGCCTGCTGATGGTATAGTACTGAAATACTGACGCCTCATCTGATTTCTGGTTTAAGTATGGTTGATATCTCCTGTTTAGCAATTACCTGGCACCCACATGGACCAGAATATTTTCTGCCTAGAGTAGAATATACCCTTAGTATAGAGTGGGTATCATTGAAATAGGATCACCCGAATCAGATCAAAATGCAGCAGTGTTAAAACATAGAGTCGGGCCAATCACTTCCAGAGAAAAACCCTTTTAAGCCAGCTGTGAAAATGGGCATACACTGTATTCAATGGATACAGTATTTAACACATCTCTTTAGAGTTTTATGTCAAGGTCGTTAGACCTGGCTGTGATTCCTCGGAACCATTTAACCACTAATTTTTATTTTTCGTTGTGCCACATGATCATGTCTGATAGACAAGCCCTGGTGCTACAACAAAAGTATTTTAACTTTAATTGCAAATTCTAACAACTCTAAGCAGAGGTATCTTAGAATGTGTCTGATGATCAGCTGTTTCAGCTCATGATCTAGAACATTTAGTGCACTAATGCTCATCAATTAAAGTACTACTCTGGACAGAGAGTCTCTTGTTAGAAGAAATAATACCTTTGTCTGCCACAACTTATTCTGTCAGAACCAGTTGCTGCCATTACTGTGAACTGTTGCCTAAGAGGCAAATGCTTTTGGGCCAAACTTTTAAATAGGAATTCATAAGAGCTGAGAAGCTACAAAAATGGTGCCTTCATTCCTGTTTCATCACTTGCTAATGCAAATGATGAGTGGTTTCCACTATTTGTCACTTGAGTCTTACACAGATTAAGGATTTGTCAGGGGAATAATGCGCATACTAGACATATGTGAAGCCAGGACTGTAGCACAAGTTTCTAGAAGCTGTAGCTAGGGAACAGTAGGTTCATTACTGTTCTACAGAACAACTCGTGTATCAGGTTAGTTTGTCTCTAAAAGTGCTGATGCAACAACTGAAGCACAAACAGCTCAGTAGTTCAGTTTATTTAGCAGTTGTTTCTAGACTTTGTGTTCTTTTGACTGAGACAAAGGACTTCAGATTGCATTTGGTTATGGTTGATAAGCTACATGCTTGTATACCACTAACAAATAAAATCTGAAAAGTATGCCCCTTTTTGTTGGGGTAAGCCAAAATAAATATAGGGGTGCTTATAAAAGCTTTTAGAGTACTTTAGGTACCATATCAAGACATGCAAAATTCAGTATCAGGTTCATAATTAATTTTTTTAACTTGTGTAGACCAAGTATTGATGCTTCTGTCAAATAGAATTGCAAAGTAGATACCCATTTTAAACATACATGGATATCTACATCTTTCTGCTCTGGTTGTAGAACTTGCTGCAAAATGACAAGTGGAGAGACTCACACCATCATCAGAACAGATAACCCTTTTTGATAACCCAGTGAGGGTCTTCTAGCAGGAATGTTATGCTGAAATTCCTTGAGTAACCTTTTTTTTCCAGCTTTTTAAATACTGGAGCTCAGATGGATGTGGCAAGCAAAACTAATAGCAAAGACTAGATGTGGATCCAGAACAGCAATGAAAACTTGCTACTGGTGTCTTCAGCCTCTTCCACAGAGATTTAACTTTCTGTATTCAAGAAGTTCCCTTCTCGACATCTGTTCATTTAATTTTGATTTTTGATGATCTTCAGGATTTCTTGTGGATGTTATTGCTATTTCTGTTTGTTACAGTAAGATGTGATAAGACCGAGGTGTGAAGTCTGCTTGTCCCAAATATTCCCCAAAGCATACAAGGTAGAAAGAAGACAACTGGGAGAAAATTCATTGTTGCTCCAGTTTATGAAATTTAGAGGTTGGGGAATAAAAAACCCAGAACCATCAAAAAGGTGTTATTAAATACCTCTTACCATGAACACAAAGATAATCGGTAGAAAAGCTTAGCTAATGCACTTGCTCTCAGCTGTTACACAAAAAAACAAAGCACTTCTAGATCTTCTGAAATTCTCTAAGTGGAAAGTAGTTACCACATACAATAAATGTAGGTCACTTGCTTCTGTTCAGTTGTCCACAGTTGACTGTGATCCACTCCGGCTGCAGTTGGAAAACTACTGGAATGGTCAGAATTTGCTGAACCACTAAGCAACAGCAGCACTTGTCTCTTGCTGTGGCAGGCTGAATGAGACAGGGTTATGTTAATTTATTTAGTGGACTGAAAGTAAGTAATTCTTGAAAATATAGAGGATTTAAATGAAAACTTGAATCCTGCACAAAATTTTTGCAGTTGCCATGGGAAACTGCCTACTTGCAGTTACAGTGAGCTGATTTCTCAGCTTTGGCAGGAATTTACTGCTGGTTTTTAACTGAAGAAATCTGCTTCAAAATCATAAACAATTCACAAGTTACAACACTTAATCGTTTTCCTTCCTTCTCAGCTCTTTGGACTTCACCCAGCCTTTGAGTTACTAGATATTTCAAGGTGTTCTTGCTTTTGGGTTGAATATTGACCAGGGGCAACAGGTCGTTTTTCTTGTGAATCAGAAAAGAGACAAGAAAACTTGACTCAATAATCTTGCTGACCAGAACATGTAGAAAACTGCTGCTTCTCCTTAGGCCTCCTGCATTGTTTGAGTAGCTCTTTTAACACATCAGTTTGAGTGGAAATGTGGTATTTATCTTTTTCATCTGCTCTGCCTGATTCTTAGTTCTGCAATCCCTGAAGCATCATATGTCAGGAATCTTTTCCTCTTACAGGAACAACAATTGTACAAAAGTTTAAACAATATGCTGCACTGACTTGTGTTACAAGTTGGTCACTTGAATTTTTCTTGTTTCTAATTAGTTAAAAATGGACACGAATGTGCAAATGGTATGTTACTCTAGGGCTATGATGAAATGTCCAGTACTTTAGTCAAGAAAGCCATTTTTGTAAGATTCTGCGTTAGTGGTTCAGTTGTCTTCAGGTTTGTATTGAGACAGCTGATGTGAGTTTCAGTCATGGATGCAGATATTTAACCTCTCTGCTCTACCCAGCAAAAACTGCTTCAGGCTAGTGCTCCATTTTGGTTACCATGACAAAATTTCTAGAGAAAATTGTGTAACCAGCTTGGAAGAAGAGATTAATTTATTGTCCCTGCTGCTGTTTTGAGTAGTGATAATTTTAACCCTTGAAAACTAGAAATAAGTTGTTTAGGAAAAGCCATTAGGCCTGAGTTACTGAGTTCATTTTAAGGGTGTTTACCTGTGAAAGTTCTGGTGTGGCTTTTGGTTGGCTGAATCCGTTTATATCTTGGCAGGAATGAAAACTACTTCTTCAAAGTCAATACTGCTTTTTCAACCCCGAGAGTATACTATAGGGGGCAAAAATTCTGTTGAACTACAACACCAGCTCAAAAAGCTGGAGCATAGTGGGATCATTAACTAAAGACCTGAAGTGCAGACCAGATGAATACTTTCATATAGTGAGCTCTGTTGAGAACTGGTGTTCTATAATGCTGTCAGATTTATTCAACATATTTTACAGAAATAGATATATTGGAACAAAAGACACCTACAAATCCAACTTTAAGGTTCATTCTTTGGCAGTCATAAGGCGAGAACTAGGGTTACAGAATGGAATACATATGAAGCCACTCAAGAGACAGACTGAGGAGGATGAAAGCACTTTCCATCAGGTCATAGGAGGAATCTGGGCTCTCTACACATAGGCCCAAGGAACGTTTTGGTAGTGAGAAAATTGAGATAGTCGCACTTGTTTTTTTCAGTGGTAAATCTCAATTTATTTTTTTTGTACTGGCAAAAGTAAAAACAGGGTTTTTTTGTGTGTTTGGACTCATAGCATTCAATTTTAGTTCTTAAGTCTTTCAAGAAACCCTGGTTCACAATAAGCTATTTGAGGTTCCAGTTCTGTGCTTAAGCAACTGGTAGGTGGAAGAATTCAGGGGAGGCGAGCTGTAACATTCTGTTTCTATGCTGGAAGATCAAATTGCCTTTTCTGGTGGTGTTTGAATATAGATGAGATGATACTGCAGCCTGTCTAAAGTAAAGAAGGTTAAGATGCTTTAGGGTGCTTTCTTTGCATTCTGGGACTCGCTCATGAGACCATGAGGAATGTTGAGAGAGTGCTTTTCAAGGCTGTTACTTGGATACACAACTTATGTCCCTGGTTGCATATTTTGAGGAACCTGTAATTGGTACAGAGTTACACAGAAGGTGAAAGCAAAATGGTCTATTGGAAGGAGTGTAGAAACATTGCACAAATGTGCAGGGGTGGAGGTATGACAGCCAAAGTTCAGTTGAACTTGAAATTGGCAAGGAATCTCAAGGGGCATAGAAGGGCCTAGTGCATGATAATGAAAGGAGGGCAAAGGAGAAAAGGACAATGTTCCTGATGAATCTGAGAATTAAGAACAGTGAGAAGGAAGATCTGGGGAGCTGAGGTGTGTCATCTTAACCTCAGTCTCTGGAAGGCTATGGAGCAAATCCTCCTCCTCAAAACCATTTGACACTATAAGGATGCAGCAAGTGACCAAGTTGAAGGTTGCTAGGCTGTTGGACTCAAAAGAGCTGTCATCGGCAACATCGCTTCTAAGTGCCTGATTACCAGTGGCATCTATCATGGTAGTATTGCTTAATGTTTTTATTGGTTACCTGGGCAATGGGATATCTTTACCACTCAACACAATAGGATAGAAAGAAGTAAACCCCATGCACCTGTACAAGCTGGGAATTAGTTGGCTAGGTAGGAACTTTTTAGAAAAGGACTTCAGGGTTCTGGTGGCCATCAAGCTGCATGTGAGTCTACAGTGTGCCCTTGCATTATTGAAAGCCAGCAGCATACTGGGCTGTATTAGCAAGAAAATACCAGGCTGAAAGAGATTTTTTTCTTCTTACTACTTCTGAGGCTGTGTATGAGCACTTGTATCCTGTTCTGGGCTTCCTAGTACAATAAAAGGCATTAACATACTGGAACATACTGAGGTCCTCAAGGCTTGTAGAATCCTCCATCCTCTGAGGTGTATGGAGCTCAGCTGAGCAATGTCCTAAGCAGCCAGATCTGATTGGACCTGCTTTGAGCAGATGTTGGACTAGATAGCCTCCACAGGTCCCTTTCACCCTTAAATAGTCTATGATTCCACGAGCCATTAGACTTACAAGCTTGTAGAATTAAACTGTCCTTATATTTTTAGATTATTAGTCAGATCTCAGGAAGCGTGGTATTTGCGTTTTCACCACCAGTGTTACGTAAAGATGTCATCTTACTGTTACAGCAAGTAGAATAAGGGCAAAAAAATTTTGTTTGACTTACAATTGTGAGCTTAAGGATATTGTTTTAGAAATTATAGAATGATCTCGAAGAATTGAAGTATGTAGAACAAAGGGATGTTTTTCAGTTGTTTTTGCTGTATTGTTTTTAAGGATTCTCAATCAAGGTGTTTAGGAGAAGTAACTTTTGAATTAGATGAGCCCAAGAGCTGACATGTGACAACAGTAAACAGTTGAAAAGTCTATGAACATACAACTGAAACACAGGTTAAGCAGTGAACTTTGGTTTAACTACTTAAAATACAACCATTTCAAGAATGCAAGTAGAATGACATATAACTAAATGTGTTTTTATATTCAGAGTACTTATGTTGTTTCATCCTGCTTTGGTGTTTTGTTTTGTTATTTTTTTTAAAGTCTTTCCAGAGATGGATGAACCCAGAAAAAGTTGTACTGGAGAATGACTTGAAGGGGTGTGAGCTGAGTCAGACTTTGAGAAAAGGAAAAAGGGTATTATGGGAAGATTAATACACATTAGTTCCATACCCTCCCACATCCCCACTATGGAAGTGCAAGATTGTCTGCTAAACCCTGTTTAAGTATATAGCTAATATTTTTTTTTGAAGGTGTGGTTTCTCCAAGCTTGGTCTCCCTTCAGAAAACTAAGAAATGCATTGCTCTTAAAGGAGTTCAAAGCTCAGGTTATCTATGTTCCATTTAAAAACAGAAAACTTACTTTTTCAGGCAATTAGGTGTGAAAATGAAAAATGAGTTAAGTTGGAGGGGAAGATTTCATTTGGTGGATACCAATATAGTTTTAATTATGGCAAAATATGTATTCAGATTGTAATCTATGCTGTTGTATACAGTTTACTTCTGCCAGTTTTATTTTACAAATTTAAAATTAAATTGGGACACCTGACCATGGTATTTTCTCTCAGAGGGGAATCCCTGCATTCAGAATATTACAATGTAAGAAAGATTTTTACATTTCAGTTACATCCAATAGCAATGATAGAGGTGTATCAAAGCTTACCAAGCTGTCTACTAGGAATTTATTTTTTTTTAAAAGGCATCTCATGAAGGTGAGCATAGAAAATAGATGCTACACTGACTTTCACCTCTTCGTTTCAAATGTTTCTTTGGTCATAAAATCCCAGGAGGATTTTTTTTTTGTTACAGCATACACTTTAAAGTGAAGAATGTTGATAATGTTGCATAAAGGAATGTTACATGTGATCCTTCTGATACAAAGGTCATGCACTGTAATATGACAGAGAAACAAAAAGGCACAACACCTAAATTTTACTTATTCTTTCATCTGCACATATTTGCCTGTTGTTCGTACACCTGAGTAGTGCTCAAAACCCAAGATGCTCCTTCTTTCCATGAGTTGAATTCTTAATATCTTTTTCTATAAATGTGTGCAATGAGATTGCTTGGAAATACTTCTGATGAACTATCTCACTTAATATCTTTGAATTTTTAAAAACAAATATAACCAATGTGAACAAAGGCCTGTGGGGAAGATAGTAAAATATAGCGTTCAGAAGTAGTATTCTCAATAAGCAGTAAGGTATTCCAAATATCTCATTCATACGACTTAAAGTTTTTCTTTATGGAAAGAGTTCTCCTCTCTTCCTCTTTCCCAGTCAGACAACAACAATAAAGTTATTGCTATATTTAAAATGTCAGAGTTACTTAATACTCTGTAAGAATGGCCAGCCTTTGAATGTGAAGAGATCGCAGTAATGCAACGGACTCTGCATGTACAGTGAGTTCATCTTTTTCCAGAATAATGGAGACAGGAATTACCCAGTAGTGTAGTTCCTGTAGGATGCTTCACTGCAGGACTGTAGGACATCCGACTGCATGGAATCTGGTTTCCTTCATTAAAACTGGAATGAAAGGAGTGCATGAAATGGGGAGACAAAGTTATTTCTGCTTGATAGGATAAGTACAGATGGGGATATGAAGTTGTTCCTAAATCTGAAAGAGCATTTTAATGCCACCAGTATTACAGATACTGCTGTACTAATACAGTTAGCCTATACAACAGGATTTAATGAGGTCACAGTTTTGAGTTTCGATTCCTGTGGTAGAACTGAAATATAAATCCCAGCTACTTATTTGTGGTGTGTTCCAGGTGCCAAGTGGTGAATCAGATCAAGGAACAGATTCAGCTGGAAAGAAGAAAATGACCAAGTTAATTTTCAGACTGATTAGATCCTTCATTGGATTCATCATTCAGCCACGAGTTCTGATGCAGGGGTGGGAAGGAGCAAACTGGCTAGGAGTAGGGATACTGTAACTGCTACACAGGAGAAAATTGATGCTAAACTGATGGATGAACTGTGCCATTAATAGCATGGCAGTAATGTTCTAGGGCAACACTACTGGCAAACCACGATGCCAAAATGAATAGCAGGTTTGGATTTGGTTTCAGCTGGTGCGCCACTTCAGAGTAAGCCTGGGATTGAAGCACATTGAGTATACTGTAGGGATGCTACAGTGACACTAGATGAGTTTAGTTTAGCTTATTTGGCTTTAAGTGTTGATGCTTTTGAAACTGGCAAGAACTTGGAAAAGAGGGACCTAGCAGGTAAAGCTAGACCAAGGAAGGCATGGAATACAGTCTGTGAAATAGAGCCTACAGAAAAGGCAGGGGCTGTTCAAGGACAGTGTCAATTTGGTGTGGTTAAATTAATCTGCCTGGAAAATAATGAGCTTTAAAACTTGTAATTTATGTAATTTATGACTAAAGTTGTTCATTCAACATTTTCAATGAGCTGATGTCATAATGTGCATTAGGGACAAAGTCAGTGAAATCTGATTCATTCTTTTAAGTAGGGCTGCAAAAGAATAAGGAATTAAATTTGGCAGAACTTATTCAAGGCGGCTATTAAGGTGCAAATCCTTCCAGATTACTCTGGGACATGCAGCAGACTTGACAGGAGGGCAGCTTGGTGGTCACGGAACTCCTCTCTGAGCTCAGATACAAAGAGGGAGGGAACATGAAAAGGTGGGATTGGAGTTGGGTACCCAGGAAAAACGCAGGCCCTTTCCCAGGGTGTGCAGGAATGGAATTTTAAAAAGCCAAAGCTTGACTGGAGTTAAACTGGAAAAGTACGTGAGACACTAACAGGGTTTTTGTCAAGGTATACAGGCAAGAAAAGGTAGAGCAAGGAAAATATGTGTGACACAGGCTAGTGGAATAATTGAGTTCAAGACTAACTCGTTTTGACAGTACTCACTTAAGGTATTAGTTAGAACAGATCTTTTTATGGATTGAATTGTACCATTACAGAAAGTGGGTGATAGCTGCATTTGGAGGATGCTATAATGAATCCTACTAATAGTTATTTAAAAGGAGAGAAAACTCTTGAAAGTATTTAGAACTGGCCTTTGAGTTTGTGGTGTTTTTTTTCTGTCCTCAGTAAAAAGTTGATAGCCAGCTTTGAACTGAAGCTGTTACTTTAAGTTCTTCTAAAATATTCTGCTGTTATCCATGTATGTGAGTTTTCGAAGTAGGACATAAGATCAATGTGTTATATGAATCTTCTTTCATGCTGTCTTGTTTAGCAATTGGAGATTCACAGAGGGGCTTTTCTCTACCTGTAATCAGATTTTAATAGAGGGGATTAAAGTAGATACCTGTTAACTGCAGGTTCTGATGTTTCATGTGTTGAACCAGTTTTTAGTGTTACTGCACAGCTGGTGCTCTAAGTCTTTGGTCTGCAAAGAAAAACGTTATTGATGTGGTTTATGCCAGATTTAGACTTAAATGTCTAAGTAAACTCAATGTATTCTAGAAGGTTATTAAAGAGGTGATTGTCTTTCCTTTTGCAAGGGCAAATTCTTTTCTGAGACTGTGCACAAGCATTTGTGCAATTGTTAGTGAATGTGTAGGTCCACTCTAGAAAGTGAAAATAAATAGACTTCAGGAGAGATGTGACCTTTGAAGGTTTTATTTTGAGGTGATATGATTGATTCTGACATAATTAAGTCTCCTTCAAAGTACCCTCATAGCTATTAGTCTTGTAGCTGCTCTGTTAGGCTCTAAAAAATGGCAAAAAGTCCCATAAAACTTCCTGGGATAATTCTTCTATCACTTTTGGTCTAATATACATAAGACTTTCTTCTGCAGGTGTAAAGTAAAAATCATGCTTCTCTTTGGCAATTCGTGCGGGTTATGACCATATGTCTTTGCAGAGTATGGTCTATTTTAAAGAAAAACTTCAACAGCTATTTGGTACAGTCTTTGTTTCAGCCTAAAAACATATTGGTTATTTTGCTGTCTCAGAGGTCAGTATTGAGAATTGTCACCCAATAAGATTGCTGATACCCAAATTCATAACATTCAGTATGACAACTTTGGCCAATATTATTCAAAACCACAGTAATTTCAGAAAACTTTACATAGAGATAGCTCTTTGAATCTGTACTTCCTGTGCAGTTTCCTGCCCCAGCCTGTCACAGGGCTTGAGATACCACTTTGTCTCATTCTGTTGATGTAATTAGCCACACCTTCATCAGAGCTACCTTATTTATGAGACGGGGCTCAAATTTTGACTTATTTTATTAAGATGTGAATTAGCATTTGGAGGTTGTTGTTATAGCTACAATATCTAATTTCTTTCCTAATAGGAATCCTTGTATTCTCTAGTGCTTTCTCTAGTTGGTCACTTTATAGATGACACCACATAGAGAAGATGTGTTTCCTATACAAAATGATCTGTCATGGCTGGCCATTCTGTCAACTAAGAACCCAACTGCACATGTAACCCTGGCTCAGCTGAACAGAATACTTCAAGTGGAAGAGCAACAGAACCCAACTTGGAGTGCTCATCCAGTGAAGACAAATACCAACAGCCACAGTATTGAATTGTATATCCTAAACTTAAAGAACAGCAGCTTGTTTAGATAATCTTTGGCAACCTTATCTAGAATGGTAGATGTGGTTCACATCACCATCTAGCCAAGTAAGAGGTTTATTGTTGCAGCTGTTCTAACTACTATCTTTGGCACTGATGCACGACCAATTTAGATCATGAGGGTTCAAGAAGTTTTCTGACTTCCTCATTTTATAGCTGATTTTTATATGCAACTTGTGTCTTGGAGCCTTTTACTTAAGCACATAAATGGAAGCTAGTGTAGATAAAGATTGGAACTTTGTATCTCTAATTTAAATTCTATTAAAAGTCAATATTTCCATGCCTATAGGCACTTTCCCTTTGCAAAAGGGTAACTGTAACAATATTCTTGCAAGGTTTATAACAGTTCATTTTAATCTGAAAAACTTGTGTGTAGAGGTAAGGTTTAGGGGTTTTTTAGCTGACCTATAAAATTTCCACTGAAAGTGTTTTGTCTTTCAGCATGAAACTCCCTCTGAAAATATATAATTTATTGTTCCATGGATACAGATAGAGCTGTAGAACAGTGGTCTCCAAACCTTTTTGATCATGCACCCCTATCAGTAAAAAAATAAAAAATTGAGCAGGCACCAGCAATACTTTCTTCTCAGTGCATTTTCTTGCACACCTCTCCAGGTTTTCACACCTCATTTGGGAGTTCTACTGCTCTTCCTATGGGAAGATGCCCCAGGCAATATAAATAGGAGATGTAAGGGCCAGAGAAAAATTAACTGTGAAGAGTCTGCAAGTTTTCTGATGTGTGTTAGAGGCAGCATTTAAAGCAGGTGCTTGTGCCAGGGTTTGATCCCTGTATCTGAAATGGTTTGTTTTTTTTTTTTTTTTTTTTGCTTTCCTTCCTACTTCTATATGTCTTGGATAGGGAGCAGGAAAGGCCAAATGAGGCTTTATAACACTTGGTGATTTGTTTTACAGTGGCTTTTCACACCCGTGAACAACTGGATAATGGACTTTGTTTATTGCAGACCTTAGAAGTACTTGCCTTTTTTTGTATTTTTGTAATTTATCAGATATCTTTGTTCTGTTAATTTGAACTAAAGCATTCTGATGTTTGACTTCGAATGCCATCAATATATGTTCTCAGTGCCAGTGTTCAAATCCAAATAGTCTGTGTTCAGGACATCTTTGTTTGCAGACTTTTTGCTAGAAACTCCCCTTTATATAAACAAGCTTTCATTGTCTTTAAGGGAGACTTAGAAAACTTGGTGTTTGGGTATTGGTTTAATTTTTGGTTTTGTTTTTTTAACTTCCAGAAGTTCATTGTCCTGCAGGAATTTATTCCACAGTCAGTTTAGGAGAGAACAGAGGGATCTGTGGTATATTCTTTAAAAAGAAAAATAAAATCCTATAGTGTAAGCCAATGAGTCAGATAATATTTACATGCTTAAGGAAGGGGAGCTTTGTTGGACTGACCTAATCTTAAGACAGGATGATTCTAAATTTCTTTTTGAATGTGAACTTTGTAGCTTTACTGTGTACTGTCCCAGGAGTTAGCTTGCTTTTCCTTCTCCCTTAACCCCTTATGTAAAATGTCTTGGCATATGTCAGACATTACAGGAGTTTTTAGAGACTGTTTTGGGGTAGTGCCTGCATGGCTTCTGCATGGTTCACTTCCTAAACTTATGCACCCCAATCCGTATGTACTTGAAAACAACATGTGTTATTTAAATGCCAGTTGTTTTTAAATTGACGGGAAGTAGCAAGGAGTGATTAAGAATATGAGGAGAGCTTAACTTCCTAGATAAGCTAAGTAAATGCTGCTTCCTTATGCACTTTTCAAACCAGTGTGGCTGTTTGTATGTTGTTAGTGTATTGTGATCTGGATGATTTTCTGTTTTATTATTGGAACACAGTTGTTAAAGGACTTCAGCAAAAAAGAAGTTACATCACAATACTGTTTACCAGTACAGTTGTTGCAGATAGTCATATTGAAATTTTACATGTTAAGCTATTATTTTGATAGTCCGCACAGCTGAAGCTGTGGTGGAATTCATTTAGAAGTACAATTTGTTGCTCTTCTGAAAATCATAGATAAAAGTAAAGCTATCTTTTTCCTTATGTCCAACATACTTCAGAAGCCATAGCGATATTTCAGAGTCAGTACCAGCAGTTGCAGAGGTTTTTTTCATTGTGCTACTTGCTGCTACTTCGTGCTACTTTGAAGCCAAAACCTTCAATAGTAGGAGAACCAGGTCCTGACCTCTGGGACCACAGAATGTACAGCCTTTTAGTTAAACACCCAAAGTTAAATGCTGTTGTGTTGCTTTGACTTTCAGCAGGGTGTATGATGAGAAGAATAGAATATTGTATTGATAGGAGAGGAGAATTCTGAGGTCGTCTTGTTATTTGGCTGGTAGTATAAAACTGAAAATATACAACAACAAATGCAGAATAAGATTTCCTTCTGACAATCTCCTGTTCTTAGGAGGGAGGTGGTGTCTGGAAGATGTATGTCAAGCCCTCTATTCTGTGAACTTTCTGGTGATTTGGGGCAGGAATGAGAGAAGTGCAGGGTCTCAGAGAAGTATGAATTGTTGGTGTAGCTGAAACTTTTGATTGTTTTTCTGTGGAGATGCAGGCCTTGAGGTGTGTTGCTAAACTTACCCACTCCTTAAAATACTAATGTTACTTGCACATATGAACAAGAAGTCACTTACCACATAGCTTGTCAGTGTTTGGTTTCCAGTAACTTCTTGTCATTACTGAAGTACAGCAAATCAGTTTATCCTTAGTTGCACAACCCAAGGTGAAGAAACAAAGCTGATTAGGCACTCACTAAATTAAATTTTGTTTACGCCTTAAGAGATGTCTCAATCCACTAGTACAAGTGGCATTAGAATACAGCTTCCTGTGTCCTGATTTGGTTGACTGCCTTCAGACTTTTTTGTGTTGCATAGAATTGGCAGGTGCTATTTATAAAACAGAATGGACGGTTCCATAATTGAGTTTTAAGTTATGAATGGTCTGTACTTACTGCTAGTTACGATGCTGACTTATTTCAATGCGTCTGATTTCTTAGTGTGCAAAACTGACCAAGGTTGTCTTACAGTCTTAAGTATGTAGATAAAGGAAAGGAAATGGAGCAACTTAATTTTCGTTTTCCTTGGGAAATTTCTTAAATATTTGGATGGAAACATTCTTCAGCATATTGAAAGGTGATGTTTTTTTTTTTCAAGCTCTTCTTGATGTGTTAGCTCTAAAATTTTGCTAATTAGATTATGTTTATATTGAAGGGTGAAGATGTCAATCGGACGCTTGAAGGTGGGAGGAAGCCTCTTCACTATGCAGCAGACTGTGGACAGCTTGAGATTCTGGAATTTCTGCTATTGAAAGGAGCTGATATTAATGTATGTGTATCAATTTATAAACAGATCTTAGGGCTGTTAGGGTCTCTCTCTCCCCCCATACACACACGCATATAAGGGATTGGTATAAGTGCCTAAATGGTTACTGAAAGACTTAAATCAAACTAAACAATTTGATGGGCTTCAAAATATTTGAGAGGTGGTGTCTTGGAGTTAAAAGCACAAAATTACATCTATTAAATACTTTGATTCTTTTTGGACACACTAGGAAAAGTTGTTTGTAGCTACAAAAATCTAAATTTAATTTGACCATGATTAGAAGAATAACTCCAATAATCACATCTAAAGAAAGCCTGTATGAAAAACATATTCCATTTATTGGAAGAGATTTCAGAAGACAGTACAATGCATCCTTGGCCAGCGCAGGATCCACTGTGTTTAAATTGGTATGCTTCTCTCTTTTTTGGAGGCATTTTTACTTGTACAAACTTAGTCATTTTGTTGTAGCTTGGAACGCATGGCCTTTTGTCTTGAAAAGACTTGGCTGAGCTGTATTGACACTTAAAAATAGTGTAGTTCTCCATAAAGCAAAGTTTCTAAATAGTTTAACCATGCACCCCAAATGCTGTGCTGTAGAATATATTTGTCTGAAAGTTAAGGTACAGCGCATCTTAGCTTTAGTCCTTAACAAAATGACTTGGATTTTTTCCTTGGTGTCTGGAAAGATTATCTCTTCCTCAGGTGTTCTAACCAGAGAAGAATTAAATGAGAACACTTCACTTGCTCCATTTCTTATTCTTTCCAGGACTATAGCTTAGAGAGGAGAAGACAGCCCAATGTTTCAGCCAAAACTGGTTTCTGAAGTCAGACTGGCTGAGAGATGGGAGAATTAGGAGTACTGTTTTTAAATTGGGCGAAATCTGTGAGCCGAAACCCCACAGTTTCTATCATTGATCTAAAAAAATAGACAAACTTAGGGATATTGACAAGTCTTATGGAAGAAATATCTTACTGTTAACTGACAGGTTTTTAAACAATGACTTTTTTTTAAAAAAAAAAAAGGAAAGCAAAAAATTCTAAGGGAATGCATTTCTGGATAATATCCTTAAATCTTTACCTTTGCTTTACTGTTGACAAAACAAAATTGAAAAGTTAAGTGAAACCATTTAATGCTGTGTTAAATTGTGCTTCAAATAACTGTGTCTCAATTTGCAGGCTCCAGACAAACATAATATCACACCACTCCTATCAGCAGTCTATGAGGGCCATGTTTCCTGTGTGAAATTGCTTCTGTCAAAGGTGAGACAGAAATGTTGAGAATGAGTTATCCATTAACAAAGTGTATTACTATGATTTATTTTTTTAATAAGATTACGATGCCCCAGGTAAATTCAGAACATCAAATTCTGAAACAAATGCCGTTTATGTTGCTAAACCAAAGAAGGTACTCTGATTATGGAGAAGGTAGGTGAAGGACAAAGTTCCAGGACACTTGCAACGTAGCAAAAGTAACAGTGACCACTAAGAGTATTGTGAATTCCAGCTAGAGAGCAGTTAACAGCAAAACAGGCAAGAATAAAAATACACATTCCTTCAGCAGACAGGGAGGAGTGGGATTTAACTTTGGCAGCTGTTTAAGTGTTTCATGTGATGGAATCTCCACTGTGAAGTTGCTCAGAGGTGTGGTTTCCCTCTGCTTTTGCCAGATGAGTGAAAATCCATCTGGGTTGGCAGAGTGAGGGGAAGTAAAAGTAGGAAGATAAGCTTTCTCTGTTAGAGAGCTTGTAAATTTTGACCTGGGGAGAATAAGCTTAATCTGTTTCTATTCTCCTTTTGATTCATATTACAAAGGTGATCCGTTTTAGAAAGCAATAGTTAATTCCAGCAATGCTTTGTCTCTATTTGTATGTACTCCTTGTTACACTTCACTTACTTTGAAAAGAGGAGGTTAACAGTGCATTTTCAGTATATGAAGCCATTTAAATCATTTGGCCAAATGATTTCGTGTTGTGTAATGTTTTCATACACCACTTCCAAGGCAAAATTGTTTTCCGTTTAACTGCCTTAATGCTGCATCAATTTCAACGTTTCTTCACATCTCTCATCTTGTCTAATGTTAGTTATGCCTGCCTGTGAATAAATGCTCTGACTTAATTTAGGATTCAAATGGTGCATCCGACTTGCTAAAATTTATTGTGAGGAATGATCCTTCATTTAAGATCGTTATAGACACTTTACCAAAAAAAAGGTATCCTCTATTCCATGTTGTATTTCTTTCCATTTCTGTTTTGAAGTGTTCTGCATTCTAAATAAGTTTCTCAAATAATAAATAAGATGCCTCAAAATTTGAGTTTATGCATTAATTGTCTGGCAGCTAGTAAGAGTTGTGTAATTATTGTAGCCTGTGTCAGCGAGGGTTGACATTAGGGTGTTTCCTGAACCAGCTGCTTTTCACACAGCTTGTGTAAATGTATTGATCTCTACACTTGGTACAACTTGAATGGAATTGGTTACACTTAACAATCATAAAGATAAGGAAATCTTACAAAAATGTGCAGAATGTTATAAGAAAGTGAACTTGGACTAGGAGATGAGTTTAGAAAAATGTTACTACAACTGGATAGTTTGGGAAAGCTTGTATTTTCAGGTTTCTTCATGCAGAGCTAAATGTTGTACCACATCTTGCTTCTGTTCACATGGGCTGGCTGATGAAGTATTTATGAACTACAACTTTGCTCATCAGCTCATTCTGTTTGAGGCAAATCTTACATTAAGAGGTAGTTCTTTCTCTTAATACAGTTATCGTATGACACTTGTTTGAACATCTGTTAACACACCTTGTTTGTAACATAGTGGGGTTTATGTTCTTTGATAGCAAATACCTAGGAGATCAAGTAGTTCAGTCCTTAGTGAAAGTTCTAAAAATTACTGACTGTTTAACTATGACTGTTCAATACTCTTCCTAGTTACTGTTGGAGTGGGGTGTATTATATTGTTACTCCAAATGCAGGACAATATTGAGTGTCTGTTAGTGTATGTAAATAGTGGAACTGCAAATGATCGACCAATATATTTAAGATTTTCCTTCAAAGCTGCTCTTTGTTGCTTTTGTAAATACTACAACTCCACTTTCTGCTAAGAAGCTTCATTATTGTACGTTCACCTACTTTCAGCTGCCTTCATTTACCCTGTTAGTTGATCTCTTGCATGCATGGCCTCTGTCATAGAATATCCCTTAAGCTGTTGGACTAGAAGTTAATGACCTCCTTAACTATTTTTAAACAGGAAAACAAAAATACTGAATATTTTTTGTACTTTCACAAATTTTGAGAGCCAATGAACATATCTCCTGTGGCAGAAGTAAAAAAGTCTAGGCTATTATACCTGCCAAAACAGAGCATACCATGCTGCTACCTCATGTGTATTTTAAGGGAACTGTAACTGATTACTTCTGGATAAGTTTAGATTTCATACATCTTATTTGCTGCTTCTTCCCTCTGATCCCCACTCTAAGAATGCATTTAAGTTCTGTCTTGAGTCAACTGTGGGTCCAAATTATGACATAGTTAACATTTTCTAAACTACCTGGTGATTCTTTAGCATTTGGCTAAATATTAAAACTGGAGTGATACAAAAACTGCAGGAGAGCTCCTTCCTTAATCTTGTGTGTGCTGTGACACTTATTCTACCTTTTCAAGTTGCTATCTGTGGAGGGGTATTAAGAGCTCCTTAAACCACGTGGTTTAGCTCAAAGTTTCTTCTAAGAATTCCTGCAAGCACTTAAAACCATTCTGTGGCGGGTAATCCCACAACTTTTGATTTGACCTTGGAAAGTACATTAATTAATCAAAAATGGTGAATTAAGTACTGTGAAATTCCCTCATTTGGTAGAATGTCCTGGTGCATTTTACAGGAAGTGTTTGAAGTTGTTGACAATGTTTTTGGTTTAGGTTTTCTTGGTTTTTGTTTCCAAATTTTGACTTACTGTAATGGTCCATTTGATCCTCAGTATTCTGGTTTTATTTTTTTTTTTCTGTTCATGAAGCATAGCAAAAAATGTTTTGTTGAATTATGTTTTTGTTTAAAGTATTTTGAACTGTAGCTTCATACGTTACCATGATTTGTACTGGTACTGAGACATTTCTTCCAATATGAAAAACACATATAACCAACAAACAGTCATTTTAATAAATAAAACAACTTGTTTAAAACAAAATGAAATAGTAATATAATTTTGCTCTCATAATTGCAGTACATACATAGGATTACTGATAAACACCTAACATGACTCAAGGGTACATATCGTGTATTCTTCCAAAAGTAGTTTCTCAAAGGAACCATTATTACACACTTTCTTCTAAAGTTATCATTTCAGTGCGTACTTCCTGATGCCTTGTTTAGATGTTTTAATTTTGGAATTTGCTTGGTTTGATTTATTACAATATAAGAAGCTTAGATGTAGTTTGAAAACTTCAAAAGTTGAGATTATAAATTATTATTTTCAAGCACTGCTGTTGTGCTAATCATAGTGATCAGCCATAATCAATTACTACTGTGATTTTGAGAGATTGGATTCATTAAATGGTTTTTACCATAGTACATTTGGGGTCATCTCTGATGGTTCAGGCCTGCCCAATATCAACTAAAATAAATCTTGATAATGTGGTGAATTAAACTTGAAGATCAAAACCAAAGTTTTTGTTGGCATGTTTAGCATATTCAAACAGTGTCACTCCTTCCAAACCTATGGGGATTAAAGCTTTAATGTTGTCCTGTGAGGAACAGGGAGTGGGACTTGATGATCCTTATGGGTCCCTTCCAATTTGAGATATTCTATGATCCTATGACATCACCCATATGTTATAAAACTATAAAACATAAGTGTGAAAAAAAAATTAAAATGTGAGGTTCTATACTTGAAAACTGTCTGTATGTTAGGAAAGACTTTACCTTCCATTTGGGCACAGGATTTTAATGTTTAGGTAAACAAACAGCTGCTACATGTATGCTATATCAGCCTCCAAAAAACTTAATTAACCTACTATTGCCAGTAGATAATAATACATCATCATGTTAATCCTCAAAAATTTCAAGATCCCAAGTATTGAAATGCACAGTGGGTGAAGATGATTTCTATTGCCCTCAACAAGGAATGGGTGAGTTTACTAAAGTAGAACTAATTCAGTCTTAAAGTGTTCTGCCTACCAGAAGTAGCATAAGCCCTCTAGATCAGAATTGAGACATGCTTTTCTAATTAACGCTTTTTTTGGTCAGGCTAAAGATTAGTATGCTGTATCCTTAAAACATATATTTTGAAGAATTCATTTTGCAAATTCCTACAAAACTGCCCTTTTTTTTATAATCCTTTCTTTTTAAACTGTCAAGCCTTACTTACACTGTATATAGCCTTGAAATGCTTCTGGGAAACCTGAGTTTATCTTTGAAGTTTATGAAAGTGTGTGGAATGTCAGACCATAGACATCCTGAAGAATAGACCTGGAGGTTTGCAGAGTTGATACCTAGAACTCCTCTGTCGGCATCTGAGTTTGTTACAGATGTTTTGCTCACACGTACTGTAATACATGAAAGTAATTAGCTTTAATCTAAAAAGCACTTTGTGCTTAAAGTTCAAAGGTAGGGTTTGCCTTACTACTACATTAACAGTAATTAATGCTTTTTATTGATCTTAAAATTTTTCTGGGAATTTGAGGCATATTAAAATAGCCTTTGTAATTTTAAACAGTAAATTGATTTGCAGCATGTTGTGTCTTCAAAGTGAAGCAGAAATGTCATTATCTTGTGTTCATTTTTTCATTTTTACCATTTTCAGTATTATTTAAAATGTTAAATGACATAATAATATTGGAAGATACTCTACTATTAAGGGGGAAATTAATTTTTAGTAGGTTTTGAAGAAAGCGACAACAGATTTGTATTTCAAAATGCCGTGTTTTTATTTTGCCTTCTATGAGTTTGACCTTTTCTGCTCACTTATTCCTCTCATAGTAGTTGTAATGCAGATTTTGGAGGTACACACATCTATCCCCTTTAAGAAGTGTTTATAGATTTTTTTTTTTGTCTATGAATTCATCCATCTCCTTTTTGAACAAGCTGACATGTTCCTCCATACCTTCATCTGGAAACTCATTCTGGAAGTTTGCTGCTGTTTCACAGGATTTGGTGACAGCTCTGTGTTGCCTTTATCTGTTGCCTTCATGTTTTGCTGTGGTTTGTTTTTTTTCCCCCCTGAACTGCAACTGTACCCTAGTAGCTATTGTGCTGCCTTCAGAGCATGTTTAACATTTGTAATTTGCCCAGTGGCTTAAGAGGGCAAACATTCTTGTTTGTTATTACCCTACCAAAGAAAGAGAGTTTCTATCTATATTGTTGTCTTGTATTTTAAGAAAAGAACATAACACAAAGTCTTAATAGCTTTTACTTTGAGCAAGTAGAGGATACTCTGGAAATCACTTTATTTTTATGCACTTTTCATTAAACCTACTTCCACGCAGTCTTGAACTTCTGAAAATTAAAGTCCTCTTGACCTGAACTTTACTGTTTCCTTCTTGTTCTATTGAATGCAGGCGGGAATCTTTCTGCCTAGCAAAGGGGCTATCATTCTAATTTATTAACACTGAGCTTATTAAATGGTGCCCTCCTTAGGTAGTCATGACCCTCTTAGCCTACATTCAGTGAAGCTGGTTTAGAAACTCAGGTCTTGTGAGCCTCCAACTTTTCTAAGTACAAACATGCATAAGGGTGGAAAGCAGACCTATGTCTAAAGTTCTCCTTGTACTTTAAAGTTACTTCAGCTAACAGTTATCTTTTGTACTCTGAATGCTGATACATTGGTGGAGAGTTTTATAAGTTGAAGGTCTCTACACTATGATTCAAGATTAATACTGGTAGGTCAGTTACTGCATAGTCTTTTTTTTTTTTTTCCAAGTCTGTTTCTTCAGGTTTTCTGAGTTTAACATGTAAGAACAGCTTTCTAGCCCTTTTGATTTCCACATGGACAGTAATCTGAGAGTGCTATCTAAGCTGTAGAAATTGCCAACACCTACAAAAGAAGCCTTTCTTCTCCCAGGACAACTAGAATGATAACTGTCAAATACTTGTTAAATATCTCAGGGGTTTTTTTTAGGGGGGGAAAAAAAAGTTAAGCAATGATTTTCAGTAGTTTTGGCCTAAGTGTGTGTTGGCAATGACCAACTAATCATTTCTTGGAAACAGACTGATCCAGCTCACCTTCATACCCAACAGAACAGTGATGCTGCAGCACACTGCATACTCTTTGGGCTGAGGATGTTACACAGTGACAGGAAGGAGTTAAATGTTATGACCACTCCTCTCACTGGAGTGACTTTATTGCATATCAACAAAATTTATGCCTGTATTCTGCTACCTGAAAGGTACTAGAGAAGGTGAAGGAATGAATTCTAGAAGGTAACCTGGTCCAGTGGAAGGCAACCCTGCCCTTGGCAAGGGGGTTGGAACTAGGTGATGTTTAAGGTCCCTTCCAACCTAAATGATTCTGTGAATCACTGCAATTATTATAAATATCCCTCCCTGAATTCTTTACTGGAGTTCTCAAGACAATTTTCCCTGGCTCTTTCGTGACAACTGGTCTGTTTTCCCTGCCCCAGACCTGACTGCCACCAAACAAAACAGTCTGTTCAGCTCATGTCTTGTACTGAGAGTCTTTAGGGGCTGCAAGGAAGATGCACGGCCACAGCAGGATCAGTTTGGCCAGTAGACTACAGAATGAGCACTGCTGTCTTAAAAAAACCCTGTAAAGCTGTCTTTTTTTTTTTTTTTTTTTAGAATGGCAGATTGAATATTTACAGGTGAGGAGAGATTTCAAAGATAGAAGTATTCTGTTATGAAAAGTAATGTTGGCAGCAAATCGTAGTAATGTCAGATCCAGTTTATTAGATTGTTAGAAACAGTTGCAATGGGAAGTTTAGCGGGCTGAGAGTTGTCTTGAACAGATGTAGTATTATGTATGGAAGTTTCGTGGGGTTTTAATGTGCATAATCTTTTATCAGTAAAGCAGCTCTTGAAATTCTACGCCCATTATGTTTTTCAAAAACTATTAGGTGTCCTTGACTATTAATCTGCACTTCCCTCCTTGTAATGTAATTGAGATTTGTATGTATTCAATGGGGAGTTTATATGTAAAATTTAAGACAAATCTCTGCAGTACGTGCTTTTGCCACTACACTGTTTTCCTTGTCACTTGACTGAGGATATTTTAAAGTCAGACTTGCATATCTCCTCAAAAGGAGATGTTCTGGAATCTAACTTATTTTCAGGAAACATCTTTCAATCTCTGTAGTCAGTCCTGTGTTCTCTGATAAGTTTTATCCCTTTATTTAACTACCCAATTTACAATTTAATCTGGTTTTTCACTTTTATGTATATGACTACACAGGGCTCAACGCAAACATGACTAGTTAGTCAGTCTTTGCTTCTCTTTTGCACTCTTGCCATGATTTCTGGCACTGAGGCTGCACTTGTGCTTACTATTCTGCAGTTTGTCAAGTTAATGCATTTTTATTCTCTATCCTCCTGTTGCCTTCCTAATCTGTTTTGTTGCCTTTGAGGTGCAGGCATAGTTTATTCAAGGCAAACATGATCAGTTTTGGACTTGGAATGATTTGGGTTTTTTTTCTATGTAGCAATAGGATATTTTTTTCAAAATGGGAAAGAGAAGCACAGTCCTGGATGGATGTAGTCTTTTATGATATAGAAAGAAAATAGTAGTGTGATTTGTTAGTAAGTAAGCTCTTCTAGAGGTTACATGTTTAATTTAGCATGTGAAAAAGGTTGCTGCACCATAGATTTCATAGAAATGTGTAATACTGAATTCTTGGATCCATGTGAGTAGTTGCTGTAAACAAAAAAAAGTTCTGCTGTTTCTATCCAAGATTAATTGATAATTTGTTGATTGTACAACTTCCTGTGTGACAAAGATTATGTGACTTTTCCTTTTCTGAAGTAAATTCTGAAATGTAGATTAGCTGCATACCAACTACCTTTGTACATAAATCTTGCATGTTTGGTTTCTAAATGAAAACAATGCACTACACTAAAAAGCTGTATGTAATCAATACAATTATCCAAGGTAAGTAACTTCTGTGATACACTTAATATAGCCTGGCTTCATGAATTGACAGTCCTTCTCAATATCTTTACAGGGTGCTGATAAGACTGTGAAAGGCCCAGATGGACTAACTGCCTTTGAAGCCACTGACAACCAGGCAATCAAAACTCTTCTTCAGTGACGGATGGACTGATATCTTAAATGTCTCTCCTGTGGCCTCACACTGCTGCCTGTCTGTCACTCTTTGCATCTTCCAGCTTCTTCAGCTAAATACTTTGGGGGGAGGGAAATTCTTTATGAATCAGACTAGTTAGGGGCTTGTATTGAAGATAATCTATTTGGAGAGGATTGAAAACTATTATGAACAGTGTCCCTCTAGGACTTCTTTTCAGTGCACAATCTCTTCCCGTTTCTAGTGAAAATGGAAGAAAAAAGACAGACCATGATCTTGAATTTTTGGCTTGTAAACCTCCTAGGTTAGTACTAAGATTTTTGTTGAAAGATTCCTTTAGATGGAAGTACTGTGCTACGTACCTGAAACTAATTGTGAAGGAGACAATAGTCCTATGCTATTAGTGTCTGCCATAATCTGAAGTGTAGTAATGTAGGTGGCTGGGTTGCTTTTCTCTCTTCTCTCTCAGTGGGTAGCTTTATTCTTCTTCTGCCTGAAGCTTACGTTGCAGTTTTGAGGACTTTTGATACTAGTTATTGGAGCTGTTCTTTATATTAACTAATTGGATGTCACACTAATGTTTTTCTGACTCTTGAGTAAACCAGGAAAGATTATTTGAGGCATGGTGGTGTTACACTCCATAATATCTACCAAGGTACTTTTGGATGCTTGAATTTGACGTTTTTCTTTCCCATGTTTGTTGTAGTCCAGGACAGATGTTTTAAGCAACTGTTTTTAAGAGGATTCAAAATGTCACTGTAGTTATTTCCAAAAGGATTGTAAGATGAAATTTCTTTACTCACCATGTCAGCATAAAATTTATAGACACATGTGAAAGCAACAGGCTGTTTGGTACACAAAGATAATCAAGTCAAATACGGAGAATGAACGCTAATTATTTAGACATTCCTATCAAGTGAAGATTGTTGCTAAACTTTTCTGGTAAACTTACATGTAAGCTTTCTGAGTTCAGGTGTTAGGAACAGGGAGATGTATAAGTAGAAGTCTTGTCTTGCTCTAACTACTGGAGGAAAAAAATCCTTTTAATTGTGCATATCTTTGAATTGGTGTTTCATTGCTGGCTGAAGGAACCTCTTAAATTTCATCAGGGCATGGGGCTTGTTCTGAAATTTCTCAGTGCAACCATACCACATTAAGCATTGACTTTTAGATAAGATTTCCTATACCAGTGAGTACGTCAGTACTATGACAGCCTTGATAATTCATGGGAAGGTATTTAATGACATTGTAGGGATTCCTGTCACATCTTATGGTCCTCAGGAATGTTTGAGCTTCTGGCTTTCATCTTGGAAATTTTCATTAGACTGCTGATTCACCCAAAACTGAATAACAGGTTTTATAACCACAAACTATACATCTTCCTCTTTTTTGGAATACAGATTTCAAACTTTCTGATAACATACACAATACAGAAGACAAATGTATATACAGTCTCATGCTGAATTCTTAAGTAGCTGATATTATTTTGATATCACTGTTGAAATTGAGAGGATACGTAGAAGTAGCCTGGTGACTACCACTCATATTTAATGGAGACTTAGTTTTACTTGAATCATGTTGCATATTATGATTGAATGTCTCAGCTATAAAAAGCCTTGCACTTAGACTGTAAAAGGAGAGTAGAAACTGATTTACATAGAGACATCCTGTAAGAAAAGCAATCCAGAAAACAATCAATTCTGGCCATAAAGTGTACAGTGCAATTACTCTTTGCATCTTGGAGATGGGTGGCAAGGAAGAGCAGAAGGGTTGCAAATCAGTGATAAATCAGTTGGTAAGCTGTTGATAAAAGAACAAGCATGTTTGGTGAACAGTGCTTTTAATGATTATTTAAAGAGAACTCTTCAATCTTATCTCTGATCAGTGCTGGATTGTCATGTCATTGTAATAGTGTGAACACAGACTGTAGGTTTAACTCTTTATTCAGCTATGGAAGTAACCATCTCTGGCATAAATTTGCATCCATATTATGCTGTTAAATAATTAGCTATTACAATACTAGTCTAGAAAACTGCAATCTCTTTTTATGTGGAAAACTTGATTCTTCAAGTTTTTTGTGTTTTAGTGTCAAGTTGTCTGGCCATAGTGTTTTTGGGTTTTGAGGTTTTTTTTCTCTGTATTTTTTCTTGCCCTTCCCTTCAATTCTCGTTTAAGTGAGCATTATCATAGTAAAGAAACATCATCTTTGTACTAACTCTTCTGGTGATTCACTGAGGCAATTTTGCCTCCCTTTTTCTACAATTATGTGGACACCTTGGTTTTTTTCTTACTTCACTTGAAGAAAAAAAAAATGCAAGCAAACTTCAGTGAGACAAGTGTTAATTCGGCTGTAATATATACCCAAGCTGCCTTTCGAGATAGTTGAAAGATGGCATTTAATGTTTGGCTCATAAAGAAGAAATACTTTTTTTGCTTTTTGCACTACATCAGAGGTGAGGGATCATTTTGCCCAGGACTTAAAAAAAACCTAAACAAAAATGTATTATAAAAGCTTATGCTTTTGTCTAGAAACTGGGCTTGTTTATTTGTTCCCTTCTTGTTGGCTATATTGTTGAAAAAATAATGGGTGGCTGCCTGTATCTTTGAGTAGGACCTAACTAGATGAAAATACCAACCTGTACATTGGAAATCCACTCTGTTCTTCAACCTTTTTCTTTGAAATTCAAGCTTAATAAGTTATAACCTTAATTAAATTTTGGATTTTGTACCCTCTGCCCCATTTTCTTAACGGGGACCAAATGGGAAAAGGAGTAAGATAGTTAAATGGAACTTTATCCTTGAACATAACATCAAATTTTTTGTAGAAGAGGCTGGTAAGAATGGAGTGTCCTAGGTCAAGCAATTGCAGTGTTGCATGCAAAATTTCAAAATCAACTTGTCTTAATTATATTTTGTAAATGGATAAACAATCATCTTTCTACGCAGTGACGGAAGAAAATTAGTGCTCTGTGCATTTTGATATTTGACTTCCTCTTTTCACCATTGTTAACTGTTTTAACACAGTTGGGTTCATCATTATCATGGTTCAGACATCAGAATGCTAAATGATACTGTATTTTTAAGTTTGTGTTGCAAGAATGAATGGAATAAACTTGAATTGTGCGATAAGAGAATGTGGAGTTTCAGTTTCCTTTCTGTTCCTGTGTTTGTTAATCTCTGGCTACAACTTATTTGCCTGGAAGACATCTAAGGCATAGCTCACATGTACAGTGATTAAAATCTTCAGATACTTATAAGACTTAAATGTGGAATGGAATTTGGTTTGAGAACTAAATAAAATTGGTTTTGTTTTGGTTTATTACATGCATTTAAAAGAGGCTTTGATTAACTCTCTTATCTTGTAGCGTGCATTTCCTGCTTAAATGGCAATCCGTAGTGTTGAAGGTCTCTAACTGATGTTAAATTCTAAGAGACATTTTGTAGATAGAGGGATATTCCTCCCATTACCATTCCATCATTTACTTCATCAAAGAAGCTGAAACAGTTATTTACAAAAAGCACAGCTGAAGTATAAATAAAATGTGTATTTATTATTTTTGTTGCATATTGATGGTGACTTTGTTAGAACTTTCTATTATAACTTTGCTTGTCAGTAGAGATTTAGATCTAATTGCTTGAATTGTTTGCTAAGTTTTATTTTAAAATGCACGCTTTCAAAGAAAAAGTCCAGGAAGGTATGATGAAGGGAAAAAAATATAAATACAGAAAAAAATATTTCAAAAGAAATTTATTTTGTCTCATTCTCTCCTAAACTTTGAAAACAGGGACTTCTAGCACTATATGCACAGGCTTTCAGTCAAATATTGAAAAAATTAGGGACATGTTCATTGTTAATATCAAACCAGTTCAAACAATGTGATGGCTAG
Organism: Calidris pugnax; assembly: GCF_001431845.1. Lineage (NCBI taxonomy): Eukaryota > Metazoa > Chordata > Aves > Charadriiformes > Scolopacidae > Calidris > Calidris pugnax. Next base: position 8,014,761 of record NW_015090800.1, on the reverse strand, counting down.
TGGCAGTTGATGTGTTTCACTTCCTGTGTTCATCTTACTGAGTTTTTTTCGTTTTTAATGGGCAGCTGTTCTGTAGCAGTAAATACTACCTAAGGTTCAGAATGCAGATTTCTTTCACTTTCCTCAGTGCCTGCTAACCAAATTCATCTATACGTGTAAGCACTTTCCTTTGTATTTGTTTATGGCTGATCTTTTGGAACAAATGGATTTCTCATCTCACTTCCAAAAGGAAGTTGGCCCAAGAAAGCAATTTTTTTCAGTTGGATCATTTGATTGTTTCTCTGTTTTTAGAAAAGTGTTTTCTCAAAAGGTCTCCTCAAAATACTTTTGTTCTACTTATCTGACATCTTGGAACAGCTTTCAACTAAGTTATGCGATAAACTTACTAGATGCATTGTTTGGAAAGCACTTTGTTTCAGGTGTTCCTTGAAAGTCTTCAAAAGCATGTAGTGTTTGCCTGCTCTGGGAGGTGAATGAGCGTTTTTCCTAGGAGCAGTGCTGCTCTCTCCCTGCCTTAGCAGTCAAAACAATGTTTCTAATTTTAAACTAAGAAAAATTTCATTTAGATACCGTTGTTATTGTGATATAATGTTAATTTGGAGAGCCTGCCTTCAATTAGGAGAAGTCCTGGAATCTTGATTCTTCACTCTTCAAATTGCACTTGAAAAGCACCTGTGTGCACGTCTCTGTTCTTCTGTGTCCTAAATGTCTCTGTTTTCAGGAATACTGCAGAATACAGGATTCTTTCCTGTGTTTTAGTCTGTAAGCTAATTGAAGGGTCATCTCTCAGGATTAGACACACCTTAAAGGGGTTTTTTGTGTGTTTTGCAGTTGGTGTCGGTAGCCTTCTCAAAAGCACAGAAGAGCTGATTTAGAGAAATATGAAACAGATGGCAAGTACATCAATTTCTAGTGTCAGAGTTACAATGCAAGAACAAAACCCAAACTTATAAATTAATGAAATTTCAGGTGCTAACTAGAAATTAAATATTTACAAAGCCATATTAAAGAATAACTTGAAAGAATAAAGACCTAGCCTGCAGCAATAAAACTGCATAACCTTTATACTTAATAAGGAGGTGCTTCTAAAGCTGTGTTCTCACTATAAGCAGCTGGATATATATTGTTTAAAAAAAAAAAAAAAATTAGCACTTAGTAAGCAGATGGTTGCTTTGGGGGAAAGAGGATTCCCTTGTTCCCAATTTGCAAAGCTCAGAGGTTGGGTTTGAAAGTTATTTTTTTTTACTGTCAGAGGTGAGATTTACAGAGATGTACAGAGAGTGAAATGTACTATAAATTAATGTCAGAATTTCCCTGAGTGGTTTCTAAAGGTCACGTTCTGTCAACTGCATTTGTTCTCCACATGCCAGAGCTGACCTGTGATATGTGCACCCATTTCCTTATCTTTATCTGCCCTTCCTGAATGTATGGCTTTCAAAAGCTGTACTTTACCCTCCTGACAGCTTTCCCTTTTTAATAGGTGCCTAGAAAGTAGGCAGAGAACTTGTTTGTAGATGTTACTGGAAAATACTCCATGTAAGGCTGTCTGTCATTTATAACAGGAATGGAGTAATTAAAATCACAGGAGGAAAGACTGAGGAAAAATTACGTAAAAACTTTTCCCCATCCTATCTCCTTACTACTACAGGCTTGTTCTCTACTTTAAATGTTATGATAGTATGTCCTATTTCTTTTTTTATCAGATGTTTTATCTCCTTTTCTTCACACCAGGTGTACGCTGAGTCGTTGCAGGATTGGAATTGTATGATTTGCTTTCTCCTTGGTGTGGGGTTTTTTGTATGTGTTTGCTGAAAGCTACTGGAAGACGAAGTGGCTGCGTAATACAGTAGTATCAGTGGTGCCACAGAGATCCTTGGTGCCACCCTGAAGTAACATAGGTGTAACACAAGTGTTTTAACCAGCACATTGAGTTCTTGACACACTTTTGACTGCTCATAATGCTACGGTTTGGTAGGAAAAAAGTTAATGACTCTTTATTTTGTTTCAACCTTTTGAGCAATGTCATTTTCTTAAACTTGCAAGGTACTTAATTTACACGCTGAACTGTTGATGGTTGATAGATCGTACTGCTGGCAGAAATAGAAGACGTGTCATGTGGTTCTACGGCATTTTACAGTGTAGTTGGCCTTTCAACTCCAATTTTCTTGTTAGTTGTGATACAGTGCAATTCATAATATACCTGGGCAAATGCACTCCTCCAAGATTAGGCATTTTAATAGCAGGATGACTCAGCAACAAACATCTTAATTTTAATGAATTTGACAAAAAGATATAGTAAAGATCAGGATTTAAAAGACCAGCTGTAATGCAGAAGGGTAAAAAGACGGACCTAGAAGCCAGAGAGGAGCTGGAGTAGGCTTTGTAGTATTTCAGAATTTTGTACCAACAAACAAAGGTAAGTGAAGGATATAAAGATAAGATCCCATGGTGACTGAGTAGTTTTTCATAGACTGTTTTCTATTTCAAGCTTATTTCTTCACAATTACACTTTTTGATAACAATTATAAACCAAATTCACAGACATCTGAACTTCAGACTGGGGAGGCAGTGGGCAATGGTCATTGAGTTGATAAGACAAAGAAAGGTATTACATTCAGGTTTTGTGTTAAACCAGCATTAGGTATTTTTATGAATATGATTTGTGTGTGCATGTGAGAGATAATCCATAATCCCAATGACAAATTTGTTGGCTTTTCTTATCTTCTGACTTACAATGTTCTGTAACACTTTTGTGTGTTCATGCTGAAGATGTTTATTGCCTTCCTTTATTGCTCCAAAACAATAGGTGCAACATGCTCTATGAATTATTTTTTTGTTGTTTTGTAATTTTTTTTGGAAAAGCTTAGCTGTCTGTTCCTGCTCAGCCATTTGGACTGAGAAATGCTGCTCCATTGAGTTTTGCTATGAAGGGAGGGCCATGACAACGCAGAGCTGCCTGCTGCACACACAAGCATTTTCACAGCAGAGAGGAGCTGCGACACATTGTGGACTTCCAAATGGATTTTTGCCACTGGTGGCTGTGAAAACCCATCAATAATTTAATGGCCATGTAGGCAGAAAACTGTCACCTTTTTAAAAAAAGGTTTCAACCACGTTATTGTTCCTTTCACGTAGTGACAACTTGCCAGAGTGAGGAAATGATGATTTCAAAGACGTAACATGAGCTTGACTTGTCGAGTGTAAATCTTTTACAGAAGAAAATGTGTATTACTGGATCGTCTCCCAAGGAGATGTTCAAACCATTGCCAGGTAGCAGGTGGATGCACCTGCTGAATGGCCATGTTATCTTATCCATTTACTGGGGATTTAGAATATTTGTTCAAATGTTCTGCTGTTAAAAAGCTGATGACTGAGACCAGCAGCCTAAAGCTGCCGTTGTCATTCTTGACAGCAGTTGTCTTACAGAAAAGCAATGATACTTGCTCTGGATGCATGAGTGATAGGGTAGCAAGTTTCTTTTTATTTAGTGTAAGAGCAGCGGTGATAAAGGCTAATAGCTAGTAAGGGAGTTGACCTATTCAGGTATTTGACTAAACGAAAATATAAAACTTGTCTTACAGAGGTTTTGAAGTTACACTAAATTTATTTTTTGACAGAAAAAAAGGAAACACTGTCACATTTTGTTATTTGTTATTGGCAGTTAGGGTTTTTCCAGGCTTTTTCTTGTCATAATGTGAACTCAGTTGGCTTTTTCCTTGTGTTCAGAAATTTATCTATCTGTAATGGGAGATGAATTGATTATTTCGTCTCTCACTTCTGTTTTAAAACTAGGATATCTACTTTTATATGCTCTTTGATTAAAATAGAATAATCCCTTGTAGCTTGGGGGAAGCTTCTGTATGTGTAAATAGACAGAGTAACAGCTAGTACAGAAGTTTCTTTTTTTTTTTTGTTTGCTTTCTGTTCAGGGAGAGGGGATAATTTATCTTACTCATGGACCGTTGATCACCAGGTAATAAGAGGTAGGAATTATCCCTGATCCCTGGACTTTGCTGCAATTTGGTGATTAAAAATTTACACCTTCATCAGTATATCTTTAGCAGGGTTAGTATAGCAAGAACTGATGATATTTTTCTGCCAGTTGAATTCTACGTAAATGGATCACATCAGACATCTTTGTTATCACAACTGATACCTAATGTGTAAGAATTTCTTCTTGAGAGTCGAAGAACTCAGGGTAACTTGTTGTGAACGCATGAGGAGTTAAATGAGTGTACTTGGCTTTGAGTGGCAGCTCATAATCAGCTGTGGAAATAGTCATGGGAGTCTTCTGCTTCCTTTGCAAAGGCCTGACTAGAACTTCTCCAGGAAAACTTAAAAAAAAGAACCTCAAAACCAAACTAGCAAAACCCGAAACCGAACAAAAATCAACTAAACAAAAGACAAAACCAAACTCACAAAAAAGCAACCTACAAACAACAAAAAAAACCCAACCAACCACCACCAACAAAAATATCAAACAGCAGAAATGAGCTCTGTGTTCTTGCCTGAGAAAGTTGGGAGATTAATGGCTTGTCCACCAAGCTGAGAACTGCAATTTACTCCTTATCTGTGTTTTGATACAGTATCATATAGAAGGTCTTGTTGTCCCCATGCTTATGCCAGTACTGGCAGCATCTTAAAACCATTTTCCCCAAAGGTACGTGGCTGCACCAGAGAAATGTGAGATATTAGAACTCAAAGGTTTGTGTATTAGCAATCTGCTCTCCGTTTTCCACAGTGTCTTCAGGCAAATGTTTCCATGTCATATTGTTTCAAGGGATAGCCAGGCCAAGTGCCTACAGTAGGCTGGGTCTTCTCAAAAACGTTGCTCTTTTCTATTCTATTTCTGTGAGATGTAGTGCTTTCCTTTCTTCAGTAATATTAGGGGAAAATATTAGGGAGAGTGTTAAATGCTTTCACTGGTTTCATCTGCAGTGATTTGCTTTTGTAAAGCTAAAGTTGAGCTCTGCGTGTTTTTCCTGTAATAAGCTATTTTTGCAGTAAAGGAACTAGGGAGGTAAAAGACCCCACCTATATTTGTAACATAACATATAAATAAGTCACCAGAAAATCTGTGCCTCCTTCAGTTTCATGGTTATTTAACAAGGTGCTCCTTCAAAACATCGGGTTTGACGTTGCCAAATATAATTTACCTCTGGAAAGAGATGATTGAAAGTAGGAATTACAAGTGTAAGCACTGTTAACCTGTGTGATACAGCTACCCAGGATATTGCTACCAAGTTAAAGAATTCAGAATTTGTCCTGCTTGCATGCCAAGAAATGGTATTTGGCTGGAAAATGAGACATGGTTAAACAGTGGAGCCAACGGCAGGGAAGAATTTTCAACAAAGGCAAGATGAGAAGCTGAAGGAGGGTGCAGGATCACATGCAGTGCCTGTGGCTCTGCTGTCAAAGTAGCTGCACTTGGTAGGTGAAGATCACTTTTTCATGACTTGTGACTCGTCACTGAGAGTAAATGTCCTTCCAGAACTAAGGATGCTTAGAGGGACTGGGACTGCAGTCATTCAGCTGTATCCATTGTACCTGCTAATCAAGGAAGAAAAATGTAGGATTGAGTGAAACTGAGTCTCACTTAGACCTGTGCGAGCTGGGAACACGGAAATAAACATTGTCATCCTGGCTTGGGGAAAGGGTCCAAACCATTTCTTTCTCTTTGATTATGGATTTTGGAGGAAATCACGTTGTAAAGTGAAAGCTGCAGAGAAGATCTCTAGAGGTAATTTATGAGAGGGGTAAAGCAGGAAATTTTTAGTTTTATTAGGGAACACAGAGAATTACCAGGCAACATAAAGAAAGGGCAAAAATAATACAAAGTGTGCATTGCAACAACACTTGGGGAAAAAAGTGCAGAATGGCAAAATACGGCCAGCATTTGTATCCACAATTCTTACAGCAAAGCTGTCTTTATGACCAGGGAAGCAGAAAGACTTTATAAGAAAGGAAAGCAACTTATGTCTGTTGCAATGCATTCACTAATAAACTTCAGGTTCACACAGTCCAATAGTTTCTGCTCCAGAGGGCATTAGCTCAGTATGTTAAAATGAGAGTTGAAAAAGGTTGGGGATTTTTTTTTTTTATGCTGTAATTTAGGAGAGAGCAAAAGAAATAAGTCTAAAATTTAGGGTATTAGTTAGAACCTATTTTCAAATGAATGAATTGCACTTTTTCATTTAGTGTTTTTTTTTTCATTTTATTTTAGTTGTGATTCTAAATACACAAAAGCTGAATAAGTGAATGCTGCAGCTTTGAAGTTCTTTGGCTCGATATTTGCTTTCTAAATGGTGCTATTATTTAGTCTTGAACTGTAAAACCATTATATTATGCAGGGTTGAAATAGCATTGTGAAATAATAGCATTGCAAAAAGCACAGGAAAGCAGTTGTAATGTTTATTCCTGAAATAGGAGAATGCAGCAGCCCTTCTAAAATGCAAATGTGTGTTTAAAATTGGCAGCATATAAGTGAACAATTACCAAGCACTACTTTTCACAGGCTTTCTACGCTCTGTCTCTCTTCTCATTGGGAATGACCAAGTTGCATTTATTTATTTATAGCTGGTTGGAAGTTGTGAAACTTTCTTCTGTTTTGATGTAGACTCCTTATACAGAAAAGTTTGAGAACCAGTCACTCAATCCAGTAATCCTTAATACAGAAATAACAAAGATAAATGTATATTTCAACAGAAATAAACAAGCTCTAAAGTCTTTCCATTTTGTAATAAGCAATCTCACTTGAGGTTGGGAAGTACGAATTTATTTGGCTGAAGGTCAGCTAATCTGGTGTGACAAAGCTTTGGGTTCTCCTGTTAGGGCCCTGTCCTTAAGGCAGCTCCCTCTGTTCTACTCAGAGTGGCAGGAGTGCCTGTGTAGGCTGGCTACAAATGACTTCATTTTTCACAGCTGTCACCTCTAGGTTTGCTTTAAGCACTGCTACAAACACCTTTTTAGTCTATAATCTTGCAGGCCTTGCTTGATGAGCTTCTGTGAGCTACAGCGGAGGAAGACAATCTCTATTCAGAGGAGTCTGGTGTAAAGGATTCTTATACAATTGGTATGAAACACAGTGGGGTAAGCTGTCATGGCTTTTACCAGTGTGTTGCTGTCATTGCAGCAGGAGTGGGACAATTACAGGGTACAGAAAGACACGGGGGGCAGCCAGTAGATTACTGCTGTCCATCGCTTTCCTCTGCTGAGAAGGATGATGTTCCAAGTGGCTGTCTCCAGATTCAGGAGAGTGGTTTCTTTATGTGACAGGTTGTGTTTGATCTTTGGACAAATCATTTGTGCTGCAGTTTGATGAAACAGTTAAAGTAGCAAATGCTGCTGAAAAAGGAGATATTTTTTTTTTTTTTTTCCTCTGTCTGAGGAAAGAGGCTGAGCCCCAGCCTCTTTTCCTGCATTAGCACTAAAGCTCACTTGGTCCAGAAGAGAGCTGAAACAACAGAGTATGTAGCCTAACAGCCATAACAAAAATATGATAAGCTTGAGACGGTATTTTAGCTCTTCTTAGGGAGAAGAAGCAAATTTTTCTCTCTTAATTTATAGCAGTGACAAAAGTTATACATAGCTATCTGTGGTTTCATTGCATCTGGCACATTCCCCAGCCTTGCTAGGTTTCTTGTAATCCTTACTGGCCATAAGAATCTAGAATAATCAAGGGGATGTAGTCACCTTGCTCTTCACCTTCCCTTTCACTTCACTAATACGTGGGTTGAATGTCCTCGGTCCAGTCCTAAGGCTGGTCCCTAGGTCATTCTAGTATTAACCTCTGTCAACAGTAAAAAATAGCTACTTATGTGCAAATCTCTCTTGCTCAGGTTTTAAACTGTGCTGGTAGCCAGGTTTCTTCAATAGCTTCTCATGAAGGAGGCTATAAAAAGTCTTTGGAAAGATTAAACATTTTCTATCTGGAAGCTTATTTAAAATCAAGTGGATATTGAGGTGGGGGGGGCAATAAAGAAGAAACAATATGGGCATTTTTTTTATAAAGCAAAGTCCCTTAACAATCAGTAATTATCTTGTAACTTTACAGTCCTTCAGGGCTCTGGACTCTAACTTCAAAGGGAACAGAGGATGCAAGCATCCCAAACACATAAATAGACAGGCAATTAAAATCCAGCCAGAAGTTCTATTTTTCCCCAAAGTCCTTGTGAAGCATCCTGCTCTATAAACTGCACTTTACAAGGGTAAACATATGCTTAGGGGAGTAATCGATTCCTTTTCTGAATGAATTAATTGATTCCCTGCCCTTGCCTCTTGTAACAAACAACAAATTACCAGCTACTGTTAAGGCAACTTCAATACACGACTTCATCTCCATCTAAACTAAGTTTGAACAGATCGTTAATAATTCAAGCCCAGGAATGGAGTGAACTTGTGCCTCTGCAATACTTTTCAGAAGTCCATTGCAACTGGAAATCCAAGGTTTGCCAGCAGCCTGACAGTTCAAAGAGCCTGTGATGAGCCATCAGACTATCTTGCATTTCAATTATTGATTGCCATTCTGTGAATATACCAGACAGGTCATTAGAATTTAAGCAAACAAGGTGTAATCTTTATTAGAGTTAACTACTATAACGATAGCATGGGCAAACAGCTGAAAAATATAATTAGTAATGCCTGGTTCTTATGCACCATTTTGCACGTGGGAGGTTTTACAGAGGAAGAAAACACTTTGAGATAAAAGCATCGTGGTGAAGGACAGAAATAGAAGGAAAGATTGTCCATCTAAAGCTCCACTGGAGCTTGTCGCTACCAAATCTATTTAGTGTATTATGGTAGAGTCCAGAAGCCCCAGCCAAAGACTGATGCACCTTTCTTCTGTGACACAGTGCCAACAGGTAAAAAGGCTGTAGCAAGCTAGTGTTTTGCATCCACTGCTATTTCAAATAGCTCTGAGAGATCAAAAGTCCTGGATTTCGGTAAGGTAAACTCTGAACACTCTTCACACAGAGGAGAGAGCAGCAAAAATGAGCAAAAGTCCAGAAAACAGATGCAAGACCCCACTTTCCAATATGTAAAACACTCTTGCAAAGATGAAGGGAAGCCAGCCATGACTCTGGTGGGCAAGATAAAATGGGTATAAACTCTAGTGAGGAGTCTGACGTCAAGAAATAGCGAAGTTCTGAAACTGAGTCCTGAGATGCAGTCTCCATCACTAAATTCCTTTAAAAACAGAAATGAAGGAATTTCTGGGTTCTTTTTTTGGTCAGAAATTACTTATGTAAGCCTCTGGGACAAGGTGAGGCCCAGATCACTTTTTCCAAACTCCTCTTAGGCCTGAAATTTTGTGAAGTTTCATCTACTTGAGGGATGTATAATTTTAATACAGATAATTATATCTAAAAAAAGTATTAAAATACATGTCAAACAAAAAATGCATAAAGGAAATATTTATGCCATTTACATGGATTTAAACATTTTTAGTCATATTTAGAATGATTAGTTAGGTTGTCTTTCTGTGTGATTTAAAGGATGAATTTGGATTTGGTGTCCTTTGAAAGCGAGTCATTCAGCGTACTTCATAGGTATCTTCATCGGATATTGTGCTCATTGAAGGCAACCTTTCTGTATAACGTATTAAAAAATAATGGTCTTTTATAAAAAAGCAAACCAAAGACTTGAAATTCTAAAAAGAAAAATATAGAAAAACCTTACAGGTTGGGTTTTTTTTTTTCCTCTTTTTTTCTGAGGACACATCACCTGCAACTCTTTGCATTGATCCTAACACTGACTACTCTGCAGAATTCTACTGAGTCACTGAGACAGCTCAGTCTATGAAAAAGGGGTTGCAAGCAGGCTGAAAAATAGAAAAACCTTGCTCTAAGAGCCATGCTGGGTGTTGAGCAGTGTCAACATCACAAAGCTGTCCAACTGATTGAAGTCCAGTTCTGTGCCTCATGTGGACACAAGCTACATACTGGTGTAGTTAAATTCAGTTAAAAGGATAATAACTTTTTTTTAATTTGTGTTCACACTAGCTTTTTTAGTACTCCAGTGTGAAAATAACAATAGTTTATTTCCATTCCTGCTTAGAGATGATGTCTTCCATCATTAACTCCTTTTCACTAGTTTCGTATTTAACTGCATCCACATCACTAAGGTTGTGCTTCTGTAGAAGTACATGTGTATCTATATGTGAGATTTAGATATCTACATGTGTATCTAATCTACATATGTAGATAGGGCTACCTTTTTTTTTTAAATAGATTTTAGTTTCCTTCATGATGTAGTGTTGCTGATTAATGGATCTTTACTCCTAGGAAACTGAAATTTATACAAACTAAGCAGCTTGCCAACTGACTTTGGAGATTTCCCCCATTCATTTTACCTAATTGAAATTATGAAAATTCTGCAGCTTCTTAATCAGAGATTTCTCTGCAGAGTACCACTTCTGGTGATGCTTCACAGCTGTATATGACTTCTGCAGATACAAATAAGCTGTATCAAGAAAAGTGTGTTTACAGGCCCCATTAATTTAAAATAACATGGCCTGGGGTATTGTGGTATCCCTTGATAAACATATGTGGGTTGTAATAGACTTTTTCCTCTCCAAAAAATAATCATTTCAGGATAATTTATCTTCTATGATTCATTTGTGCTTAAGGTACAAATCCAATAATATTATTGTCTTTTTATATGTAACAAATGATGAACTAATACAAGAAAAACATCGCGACCTGCATGTAAACATTATATTTTTCAAATGTGAAACCAGATGATAATTTTAGCTGCAGGACATGCCTACATTACCAGGACTACTACTGTGCTGTACTAGAAAAACAGTGCAAGAGTAAACAGCTACAGTAGGCAAGCTGTCATTTCTATTAGTCCAGCCACAACCCTGAGACAAAAAAAAAGCCCCCAAAAAAGGAAAACAAAAAACTAGCGAAAATCTCATATAGCAAGTTATTTTTCATCAGCTTTGATGACCAAATATGTCTATTAGAGATCACATCCCTCCTGGTGGCAAAGCTCTATTTTCCACGGTGCATGGGAAGATGCACGAGGCCACTCTGTTTCAGTGTTCTCCAGGAACTCCCAGGAGAAAAGCCAATGCACAGCATGTGTATTTCAGAGACTGGGGCTGCAACTTATTAGCAGAGGCATTAGAGCTGTGAATTAAACCCAGCAACTCCAGAGGAACTCTGGAGAGCATGGGGAGCAAACATGAGGAACTGGACGTCTGCAAGCAGTTGCAGACCTATGGTCTCATTGGGATCACAGGGATGTGCTGCAATGGGTGGGTACTGGCTTTTTACGAAGGACAGACCAGGACGGTGAGGCAGGGAGTTGCCTTTTATGCAATAGAACAGTGGGAATGCATGCAGCTATACCACAGCATGGGTGATGAGCCAGGCGAGAGCTTGGAGGTCAGGATTAGAGATCAACATGGGCATTGTCATGGTGGGTGTCCGCTGCAGCCCATCTGATCAGAAGAAATAGGTGAGGCCACCTTCAGGCAACTGGAGGAAACCTCATGATCAACACACTGGTCCTCATGGGAGGCTTCAACCACTCCAATGTCTGCTGGAAGGACAAGGCAGCAGCGTACAATCATCTAGGAGGTTTCTGGATATTTTGTTTCTAATATAATAAGAATATAAAAATCTGAAGGCCAACCTTGGTTACAAAATATCGTATCCTCAAGGGGCTCCAATATGAATAAGCACATCAACCAAAAAAGTGGCTTCCTTGAGCTATTTGTACATTACTAGGGAGAAAAATGAGCTGTGAACAGTCAGAAAGGTCATTTCGCCTGTACTTGCAACAAAATGTCAGTTAATTCTTAACTTTATTGTATTGCAAGCAAACCCACGCCTTTTGTTCTATACTTACAAGGTTTTTATTGAGTTACAAAAGAGAAAAATAATTACAGCTCCAGAAATGCCTGGAAACACGATAAAGCTTTGACTTTGCAAGACTTTTAACTGTACTTAATTTTAAACATCTTGTCACCTTGCTTGTCAACTGATAACACATCAAACACTTGTTTCAACACCTAACAGTGTTGTTGCTATGACATAATCTTTCCTAGAGTAATGATCTTCTTTGCTGTACTTGCCTGTGACAACTGTAATCTCTTGATGCGATAAAACATAGGTTTATAGGGTACATGTTCCTTGCCATGCATGATACACAGCAAATGATCTGAATCTTCTAGCTCTCTGTGTCATTTTTATAACAAATTTCTTTCTCCTGAGGCCGACAAAGGAGATGAAGATCAATGGAGAGAAGGGGAAAAAAGGGGAAGAAAAGAGAAAAATGGGAAACCCATTTCCCATAACCTGGAAAAATTGGTTATGAGACCTTAGACGTTCGTGTACAGTCTTCAGTGAGCTGAGAGCAGTTTTGCCTTTGACAGCAGACTTGTCAGTGGTTGATCTGTGTAAGAGAATGTTTCTTTTCCAGTATTCTTGTTTTGGTATCTTGAGAAGTTATTTCATCATTTATAAAACTGCTCCATCTATCCTCATAACAAATAGTTAATGCTGTGATATTAAATGTCTGATGGCTCTGAAGTGAAAGTTCTCTGTTTCAGTAATTAAGAGATATGCCCCTTTCATTTTTTGAGAGCCCTCTTAAAAACACACAGAGAAATCTCAGAGGTAACACAGGTACCTTATTTATCCCAGATTTTTTATCCAGCTAGATTTTTTGCTTCCTGTTAGCTTGGACATATTTAGTTTTCTTTTGCAGGCAGCCTCTGTGGGGGAACTAAAAGACATCAAATGAGGCTGAAGTTGAAGAAGGGACCTCCTATACCTCAAGGGCAAAAAACTCACTTGATTAATGGGCATTAGATGAAGGTAAGCTGTCCTACCTGCTGAAATGGACATTTCTGATGTAACTATAAAGGAGGAGGAAAGGAAGGTAAAATAAAACCTTCGAATACCTCAAAGCTTTAGCATTTGTTGCTTTTAAAAAGATATAATATTGAAAAGGCCATTATTGTTGTTTATTATTGCAGTAGTATTATTATTTCCCCAGGTGTTCAATTAATTATTTTTATTCCTGTAGGTGAAAGAAGTCTGGATTACTTCCCAAAGTGCCTGGGAGATCTCATATCCATGGCTATCAAAATTAGGAAAACAAAACCTGACTTTAAGATTTTAATTATTTCTACAACTCTGTTAGCAGTGTGAAAAGCTACATGGGCTCTATTCATAACTTACCTTTAAAGCAACTCATATTTTGATCTGGAGAGGAATCTTTATATTTGCAGTGCCAGGTATGTTTCTATGCAATGTAGATCTTGGGTTATCTTTTCATGAAGATTCACCACTGCCCTAGTTTTGAGCAGAATATCTGACAATGAGTAAACTTTTTTAGGTTTGGAGATTTCATTTGAGTAAGATTCCCAAAAGCTTTTAGAGAATAAAAGATTTTATTCTTCCTCTGAATTTGCTGAGGACAAAGTTGCTTGGTAAGCTTTGGTTTCTAGGTATTTTTGGCTTGGCTAGAAATAGTGTAGCTTATTTTGTATGTATTTCCACACTTCTTATTTCAGGCAACGCTAGAAACAAACAGTGCAGGAGCAAACAGCTATGGCAAAGAAAATTATTTGAAAATTAAGCAGCTTAATTTTTCTGTCTCCTTGCTTTGCTTTTTGGAATAATGGATATAGTTCCTTTTGAATGCAGCCATTGTCATTAGTTAGGGTATTAAATGTTTGTGAATGACTTAAAAGCCAGTTTCAAACATTTTAGGTAACCTGGCTGTCCCTTTCCCTGAGTCAGTCACACCCAGAACCTTCTGGATACATCACAAAAAACTGAAATGGAAAGAGGCAGAACTTTCTAAGGAAAAACCTTAACGTTTTCTTGTTTAGGGCTCCAATAATTCTGCTTCTTTGCCTGCCCCTGTCCTGCTCCCTTCTCTGGTCAGACATTGGTGCTTGTGTGACAGACTGAGGAAAAGACTATAAAGCTACTGAGCATCTGAGCCTGTGAAAACTCTTGACTTTTTGGGGAGGATGCCAGGCAACACTGTCGGTTCCTGATGGCCGAGACACCAGGGCTGTTACAAAGGAGTGGGTTGGACTGGGGGACACCTCCGAAATGGATCCTATGAAGCCTCTGTGTAGGTGTGCAATGAATTATTTAAGTACTGTTATTAAAGTTGCAGGCTAAGTCTGGATTAGAGGCAATACTTGGATTCAGCAAACTGGCATGACATTTAGATAATCAGAGCCCCTAAACACAGCATTAGAGAACACTGTTAAATTACTCAAAAAATAGGAAAGATTAAGGATTAAGGTGCAATTGAATTCAGCTTCCTATTTCATTATTTTGTAGTTTTGCCTAAAATAATCAGTCTGGAGCACTAAGAGAACTAACAGCTCTCTAACTCAAAGTCCTGTACTAGGTTATACAACCACAGCCACATGATCTAGTTAAGGGTTGGTGTTTTCGCTTTTTATGCTTTTCATCTCATTTTATTCTGCAACAAACTCTTATTTGCAAAGAAGGCCTTGGTCTTAGGAAAGGCCTTCACCTGGACAGCATTTTGAATAACACAATTCATTTCTCTAGCGAAGATTTCAGGCAACTGGAGCACTTTCTTCTTCAAAGACACCACCTTTGGCAGCATCCCAGCTCTGCAGCAGCTCTTTCCAGGCACAGGTTCCACACTTTTCATGGCTCTGTGGGTGACGGGATGCACTGTATCCCAAGTGAATCAGTGAGGATAAGGGAAAGCAAGAGGGTGCTTTGCTGTGCACTTTGCATTTGATGTTTGGAAGGCCCGTGGCTGGGGAGTTAATATACTGGCTGCTGGAGACCTCTCATCATTTCATTGTGACTTATAGACCAGCAAAGTGAATCTCATTAAAGACCTGACCTGCAGATGAATACAAATCTTGCCTTTCATTATAAACGACATCTTTGAAATGCACCTTTGCTTCCTAGCAGGAGAAATAACACTCCAGCTCAATACTAATTCAGCAGCCCCATCCTGTCCTGTGATGCACAGTGATCAATTGCTTGTTCTTCTTCTGCTGTGGATGTAACACATCTTCCTTTTGCAGTGAAACACTTTATTCTAATGTGTGGATTTAATTTTCCCATCATTCTTTCTGTTCCGTAGAATGTACGTCTGAACTATGGTAAAGAAATTTAATTTTTTTTGCAGGAGTCTTTGCCTGGGAGGAATGATTGAGAAGTGTACAGCTGTAAGGGGCTTGTAGCATTAACTCCTTCATGTCCTGTTCAAGATACCCTTTCTGATGTTCTGTGACATGTAAGAATTATTTCCATGTTACGAAGGCAGGGGCTGGGTACAACATGAAAACCCTTTTTTTTTCTCTCGATTCAGAATCTACTTCTGGTAGTGCTGGCAGATTTTATGCACTGACTGGAATTAGTGGGGATTAGATCAACCTATGACTGCTCTTTTTCCTGTAGGATAACTGGTTCCTCCCTAATGTGGATTTAGTAAATTATGAGTCACATATGCCTGTTACTCTTTCTGGAGAAAGCTTTGCTGTTTTTTAGAGAATGTCCAACAAGAATTTTTCTTCCATGTAAGTTAGAAGCTCAGTGAGCTGGTTGCATAGGACCATTTAAAGGAAACAGAAAAATAGAGGTCAGATAAAAAGCATAGAAATGCACAGTTCAACAGGTCAGCTTTTATTAACACCAGCAAGAGCTAGCTTCTAAACTAAAGTTTCAGTATTACTCGGTAGAGAGTTTGCACGGGCTTGCAGAGGGCAGCTTGACTTTCTGAAAGCCTGTTAAAATTATCTTACAGAGGGGAGTGGTGCCTTTTAAGAGAAAAAAAGTGTTGTCAGCCTTAGAAGTGAGGCGTGCAGGTGGGGTTTCCTTTGTGGCCACATATCTCGTTCCCTTGATCTAAAAATAACACGTGACAGCAGATTTTGTTGTAGTTGCTGATTTATTCTCAAACTCAGGCAATTTGCTTGTGCTTCAGAAGCGATGGGACACCTTGAACTGGATCACCTGGTATCTGTCTTGCAAGCAAATTATCCCTCAGGGCTGGAAAGCTGGGCAGAAACCAAAAGAAAGGGTTAATTAGGAAAGAAAGGATAATTATCTGGCTTTTTCTTTTTTTTTTTTCTGTTGCAACCTTCACTGACCTATAGCTACTGTTAGTTCATTTCCCATTCTGCACTGCTACCTCTGTGCATTTCAAATGGCTTTGCCCATTGTCTCCCTGCTTCAATAAAACCCTAGGGATTCTTCAGCCTTTAAAGAAAATTACAAAAACCTTTGCATACTGTGCAATTACCTCTTCCTTTATTTTTCTAAATTATGCATTCAATACATCCCTGGCAAGACACCAGAATTAGCATGTCAATATCACAACATCTCTCTGTGGGCGTAATGTTGTGTATGTAACATTCTGGTCCAAGGTTATACATTTATAGGCGACACCACATTAAAATGAGTTGTTTGCACTAGTACCTTCAGGGGAAGTAAACAGTGAGTAGGTTGTTCATTCCTGTCCTGACTGCAGAAACCGTTACAGGCACTAAAACAATTGTGATTTAGGTTGAGAGATTTTGGAAGAGGTAAACTCATTGTCTCTCCAACACGCTACCCACTGCTGCTGGTCCCCAGAGTCCTTTCATGTAAGACAGTCTCTTCTCTACCATTAGCGTTTCCTGGAAACCAATATTCCTCTTCCAGCTTGGTTTAAGCAGTGGAGCCCTAGCAATGACATTTTCATTTTCCACTCTTTTTTCAACATTTGCATCTTCGCTAACGAATGTTTTTCCTGGCATATGTACGGTGTGTAGATAATGAATCCCTTCTAAGAAAAAAAGTGTGTATATATATTTTCACATATATGTGACTTCAAAAATATGTCATTCTGGGAAATATCTTAGGGCAATGATAAGACATTCATACAATGGTGTGTTTGAAGATTAAATGTTCTAATTAAAGCTTGTCTCTAGTTCTCAATCAGCTGACTTGCACTAGAAGTCACAAATGTGTCTGCATTTTTCAGCTTACATGTTGGAAAAAAAAATATTAAGAACACCATTTTTGAAAGCTCTGATTCTGTTTATACATCTACATATACTTCCAGAGTAGATAACAGTCTTCTGATTAGAGGCAGGTAAAACCAAACAATGGGTACAATAGAGACCAGCAACACCCAGAACCTGGTGAAAGAACAGTTTTCACCCAGGAGCCCTCCATCTCTAACCTCTAAGCCACAACTTTGAAGGGAAATCAGGACAAGCTTGGGAATGCCTATGCTTATAGCGTTACTGCAGAACAAAATCATGGACTAAATGAAAACACCTTACCTTCCAATTCTTTTTGAAATTGTTAAATTAAATATCATAACAAGACTGACTATCTCTTAACAGGATTGCTTAGCCCCTTTTCAGCTGAGGTAGAAGCATTAGCTGTGTCTGTCTCTGACTTGGTTGAAAATTTGTATGTCCCAGATCTTATTTTTTTCCCTTTCTTAATGCACTCGGTTGATTTTAGAAAATATTTTTGCTGTCCCTTCAAACCATACCTTTCAGAAAACATTAGCAGCACTGATGACATTGCAGTTTTTGTTGCTCCCAACTAAAGGGAGTTTGGGTTGTGCATGCCTAACCCTGAACAGCATGATTCTCTCCTTCATTTGTGTAAGAGAATAGAAACAGCTTGAGCAAACCTGTAGCCGGATCAGGCTGCATCCTTGGCCCAGTCATCTCTCCTTCCTGTGCCTCAGTTTCCTCCTTTGGGAATAATGATACTAATCTCCTTGTCACAGTACTTTAAAGAAAAGAATTATAGAGAGCTGTTTTTCTCACCAGAGCCTGTACAAGAAGTCTGGGCACCTAGTTCAGAGTATCTGCTGCTCTGGGAGTATCACCAAGTTACTTTTTGGTACTCAAACATTCTTCTGGGTCTAGATCTGCAGGTCCTTGGAAGATTTCAGTGCCTCACCCACTTCAGTTGCTAGTGATTTGCTTGTTCATCCTTCTTCCTTCCTTCCTTCCCTGCTAAGAACTTGTGAAGATGAAAGTTCATTTATCCCTAAACATGTTTTCTCCTCTGTTTTGGTGTTAAGAGCTTCAGAGGATCCTCAGCCTCAGCAGCATCCCACTCCCACAGCTGCTGCGTTTGTCACCGCTGCTGCCTCTAAAGGGAACCAGAACACTTAATCCAACATATGCACTGACTTATTTATTGTAGCTCCTGGGGACTCTCGCAGAGGCAGAGGCAGAGGGACCCCAGCCGTTGTCAGATGTGGTTCATGAACAGAATGAGAGTGTGGGTGTCCCTGTGCCTAAAAGTTTACAGCCTGACCAGGCAAATCAAATCACATGATGAAAGAAGCATGCCAGCGGCTGTCTCCAGGTAGGAGACAGACACAGCAAAATAAAGTGATTTGCCAAGGACAAAGGTGGGAGTTATATCATTTTACCTCCCAGGGGAGAGCTGGGTATGTACAGACAGAAGATGATGTATGCTCTCTCTGGATGAACAGATATTTTGGATTTTGAAGTGTGTTTATTCCTCCCCCTTCCCCTCCCCTCCCTTTGACTCCCTTTACCTCCTTCGTTCTTTAGTTTTTTTCAGGCCTGCTCTTCATATCTCTATATTTGATTATGTTCTCCAGGGATAACGGCTGCTTCTTTGCTAAACACCTGCTGCTTTTTTTGTGAATGGATGGAGGACAGACACACAGCAAGGCAGAAATGGAGGGAAGCCAGGCCCTGGAGAGCTTCAGCCAAGCGCCCAAGGAGGGCTCTGGTGACTGGATGCCTTGGAGTCTCCTGCCTTTGCTCTCCTGCTTTCACACCACATTTGGCATTCTCTCTCCAGTCAAGTCACCAGGTAAAATCTATCACTCCCCAACCCTTGGTTGTCTCACACAAGGGCTCGCAGGCTGCTGGTGCCAATTCTTCTTTTCTCCAATAATAGTGGAGATCCAGTCTGCCTTGGCCGTTAATTTTGGTCTTCCCAGAAAAACTTGACACTGCTAGTGGCTGAAAACAAAAACTACTTGTTCATGTCTTTATGTCTCCTCTCTTGTATCTGCTGCTGTTTACAATTCCACCTGCTCTCCCCTCATCTTGCAGTAATCTGATCATTTTGTCAGCTCTCCTGCCCACCCTGCCAGGGGCTGCACGTTCACAGGGAGAGAAGGAGCCTGGAATAGAGAGATACCGCATGGTTTTTCGGACAATGGTATTGAGTCATTTATCACCAGCAGTATCCCTGCTGGAAACAAGTCATCAGCAGTAAGAAGGGTGCATGGTTTTCCCCTCTGAACTCCAGAGCAGCAGTAGGGCTCAGCACTGAATGCTAATGGCTTCGTGCAGGGCTCGTTGTCCTCTGTCTTTGTTCTGAAGTACAAGAAGAAATCTGCTTCCATAGGAGAGCATTTTCAGCAAGGTCCATAGAGGTGTTTTGTAGAGCCCCACAAAGGGTCTTTGTAAGTCCTTCAGGATTTTGGAGCAATTGAGAGTTTCCACCAAAAGGACTCCAGCCTAAAACTGTCTCTGTGCACAAGAGGGCAGCTGGTGCAGTCTCATTGCGTCGTGCAGTATCAGTGCTCGCTTTGCTGTGGTCAGACACTCTTTGCAGTTGCAGCACTTACGTCTGTGAACCACATCTCTGAGCCTACATTTGAATCACAACTCTCCGGGTTTCCATTTTAGTCACATGAGAAAAAGACAGTTTTGTTAAAACTTTGTTCCTGTAAAGGGTGTGTGGGGAAGGGTCTGCTCTTACCCTTTTGCAAGAAATGCATCTCTGCAGAATACTGCTGCTGATAAACTGCCACAACTCTTCTCTTTACCCCATGCAATTCCTCTCCCATAAATCCCATACAGATACATCAGAGTTCTCCACTCCAATGCAGCGTAAGGTATGCATAGCACAAATGTCCAGAGACCTTTCCTATAAGATCTGAGTCCTATGCCTTAATTGATACATTGGCTTTCCATTCAATACCTCTTGATATTAAAAGTCTTTCCATTCATTTCCCCAAATCTCTAACTGACTGGACTTGAGTTGTCTCACAGACTTGTCTGCTTCAATGACCAAAACCAGCCTTGTTGACTAAAAGACAGAACATTTTTTTTTTCTTCATTTTTCAGAGAGAGAGGTGCGTGGGACTGCAAGTCTATTGTCTGTGGTCCAAGAGCTAAAAACAGTCACAAACTTCTCCACCATCTGGATGAAAAATTACAGCTCATCTTGCTGCTCTTTCTCCTTCACCAGTAGGAAAAATAGTCACTTTTAATAGGGTTTATCCATTTATTTTTTTCTCTGCCCGTAATTGGGAAGAAATCACAGTGGGATCACAGATTTAGACTAGCTACCAGATTTACAGTCCTGAGAAATGTTCACATAACTGAGTGATGCATCAGTCAAAATATGTAAATAAGCTTTCCGTGGGGAGCTCTCAGACTCTGCCTCAGAGGAAGAGTTTTGCTTAAATAAGCACAGAACAGCTTTGTTGTTGCAACTTTATGGAGCTTGTCCCTTAAGGCAGCAGCTAGTTCACAAAGATGTGCAAGTCCTGGCCAGGCTCACAGATGAGCCAGCAAATGTGTTCAGCTCCAGACACCACCTTTCCAGCCCTGCCAGGCTCCTCTCCCAGCTCTGACAGAGGCTGCCACCGCCCTTCACAAAGAATACAGGGCTTACATGTTTTTTCAGGGAAGGGACACAGGACATCTGGGTTGTGCACGGTGAGGGCCATTCTCAAATGCATTTTTTGTGGGACTAAATTATAATAATTCGGCTTTTGGCTTGCTTTGAAGTTAGTGCAGTCATGCGATGACAATTGTGGTTCCTTTTCTTACCAAAAATATAATGCGAATTGTCACTTAAAATTGCTACTTTAAAGCACTGCTTCTCTGCAGTAGTCCCCTTCCTGAGAGAGAACAGTGGCCTTTTTTTGCCGTTCTTTTTTATAATTCTTCCACCTATCCCTATTTCTTTATAACGGGGATTGGAGATCTTCTGTGCCAGCATCAAGAACTAGGTTCAAACGTAAAGTTCAAAATTTTAGATAAATTATTTTCAGAATAAATTATTTTCAAAATATTTCAGAAGCAGATTCTTTTCAAGACATCCAGAGAAAATAGTAAGGAAAAACTAATATTATACGGTACAAAAAGGAGGAGGATGCAGACGCATAAGAACAGCAGACAAGATAGAAGCAGAAGAGAGGGAACAGAAACTGGATGAAATCAGGATATAAAAGCTTATAACTCTCTTTATTTCAATGTGCAAAAAATACCAAGTCCTAAAATACAACACTTTCCTGGCAATGACCACATTGTCTAGAAGTTTTCCTTTTGGAGCAAAAAGGGTGGGTATACCTAGTGGTGTTATTCCAGCCTTATGCTGGAGATCTTTTCTTCTACGCCCATTTCAAGCCAGTGCTGGTAGAGGCCACACATAGGCACACACAAACAGTTCAGAGAACAGAAGTAAGCATTATTTCAGATGATGAAAATAGAGCAAGTTTTGCACGCAGATGCCCTCCTTTGAAATCTGGCTTGCTTTCGACACGTCAGCATGGCTGTCTGAGTTACTGTGACAAGAGTTGACAATGGATGGATGGCTGTTTTACCGCAGTGTTTGATAGCAATTTTCAGAGATTAGGACCGTTTTGGAAAAACAAGTTTTAGTGTCTGCTTTCAGAAGGTGCTTGAGATTAGAAAGTAATTTAAGCAACTCCGATATCTCCTTCAAAGATGATAGAGGTTGAAGGAAAATAAGTAATAAAGAAGAACTGAATTTGTTTTCTTATCACATTGCGCTTGTTTAGGGAGGGCTTTTTCACGGGTTTGTCAGAGCCAATTTCATAGCATGCATTTCAACAATGAGAAAGGGCTGTGGTCAAGGGAATAAACATACATTTTATGTTTATTCATATACATATGAATATGCACTGCACTGGCATAGAATGAGGCCCTTGCACTGTTTGGAAGGAAATGGGATCAGCAGGCAATAATACAATGTCTTTGATTGTGCTCACACTAATTATTCACTTCTAAACTTTTTTTTTTTCTTTCTAATTTTCAGTTCCCTTTTTTGGCTTGCTAGTGTCCTAGGTTTAGGAAACAGTGTCCTCCTGATCTCAGTCATCAGTCTCCCTGCCCCAGTGGGAAGTCACTTCATTCAGTCAATGTGGTAAATGCTGTGTGGCTGATTTCACAGAAGAGTTATGACTGCTGTTAGTATTAATCACTGTGTTATTGAATTAGTTTTGTAAGGCATTGTCTGCAGAAAGGAGAAGAATCATATCCATGTGACAAACTGCCATAACTCTAGCGACATCCGAAGAGAGGAGCTGCTTAGCTTAGCACTGACTGGGGTCTCTTATTTCATTTTAGAATACATTACTCTTCCTTCTGACATTCACGCCTGCTTTAGACTAAGTAAAATTATGCTTTCTGTTGAACTTGGGTCACATCCGCAGAATCCAGTGGTAAATGAGGGAGTGAAACTACAGGGGATGTGTTCCTTAAACACAGTGAAGAAGGGAAAAGTTAGTGTGTCCATCAGCAGTTATTGTCTTTCTCTTGTGCTATTCACTAGTGATACAGGAGCTTCCCCAGGCCTCACATTTTTGATAATTTATTTGTGTTGTAACTCCTTATGGTAGGTATTTCCAGGAAAGCAAGATCAGTAGGGAGAGGCAGCATCTTTTACTAGCCTTGCTGATGTATTTGGAAAAATCAGATACAGTGTCAGGTTCTTAGACCCTGCAGGTGACTCTGTGCTTGAAAATGTTTTATATCTGCTCTGGTGAATAATGTTGGCTCTGCTCCAGGCCTCACTTTCTCTGGCCCTCACAGTTACAACACCACTGCTATTGAAAAACACACACAGGATCATTCTTTCCCTCCAGGCCAGAAAAATTATTATTGTATGTCCCTTAAGATGTTGAGAGGGAAGAAGCAATGTTTTCTATATCAGTGGGCAACACTTTCTCTCCAGCTGTTGTCTGGTGTTGTCCTTTGATCACTCCAATCCCTCCTGCTTCACAGCAGCTGTGATAGCTCAGGGCTGAAATTGTGCACTGAATCCTCCCACTCGCTTCTGGATGCAGCCCCCACACAACCCACCGTCAGCCCAGCAGCTTCTGCTCTGTTTAGACACACATTTCATAACCATTAACTTCTTATATCAGCTTTTATAGCCATATAAAATAGCTTTTCTTCCCCCACCACCCATATGCTGAACTGCCAGATTACGCAGATGCCCTTTTTAAAAGTTCTAATTTGTAAAGTCTCATTCAATTAAGAATTAACTGCACACTGAGAATTAAATCACTTATCTGTCTTAAGCAATGCTAAGCTGCTACGCAAACTGTTTTCTAGGATTTTGACAGGTCATTTCAAGGCTGGGTTTACCTGAGCCAGTGTCTGGTTGGGAATCTGCGAATCCGTGGCCCAAAAATCACTTTTCACTTACATGGAACTAAATGCCCAAATGGACTTGCAGAGGAATCTTGGTGCTGAACTTCTGCACCTTTGATGGTATACCTTACATACTGAAGAGAAACAGAAGAGAGGAGAGAAAAGGGTGGCCAGGGAAAGGCCCAAGGTCAAACAGAGGGTGGGATCCAGTGCAGAGCTGCCCCGTCTCAGCTCAGCTGTATGCTCCAGGTGCTGGTGGTGAGCCACCTCCCTCCTTCCTATTTCCTAACTGCCATTTACCGGGACTTCACAAAGCTGGGCCTGCCTGTGCCTCTGTGGGGTGAGGGTATTTGGAAAGGACAATACAGAATTGTATGTTTTTTCTCACTCTTAAGTTGTAAGAATAAAGCTTGTATTTGGGTTTGTATTTATTCATGACAATTTTTCCAGGATGATGCAATATATTAAATGCAAATATTTACACTAATGCACTTTCATAGTTCCCCTTAAACCAGGAATATAAGGAATGTTTAACAAATCTGTTAGTTGGCTATGGCTGGTGTTTTTCTCTAAGGTCTACAACAGTGAATTGTAATGTTCATTTAAATACCAGAGGCTTCCCATCTAGGGTAGGCTGGCATCCTGACTTCACTGACCTCCTGTTTGCACAACAATCAATCGGTCTATATATGCCTTGCTATATTTGCACTTAACCTAGATACAGCTATGCTGCTGGAAGAGCAGTGTGTCACAGCTTAAAATGGCCTTGGCCAGCGCTGTGCCAAACCTTACTAGGAAGCATGTACATATAGCTTCCTGAGGTTTTGATCAGTATGGTTATAGCTATTCCAGAGAAAAGAAATGGTATAAAAAACACACACAAACGCAAAGTTACCAAAGCCACTATTTGTAATGTGGGCCAGATTTGATTGATTTCAAATTAACAACAGACGAGCTAGCACATCTGCTAAATGTTTCTTTTTTTTTCTTTAGAAAGTAAACAATCAAAAATCTCAGTGTTAGATACGTTCACATTTCTTCTGCTTCGTTAGCTGCCCTGTGTGTGGGCCCTGTGAGTTTTACAGTCTATCACAGTAACAGTAACGCGGGATGGCTTATTCTTAGGAACACAAGATTGGGTGAGTAGAGACTCCTTATTTTGTGGGCTTTCTTCAGTTTAAACAATTTTCTGCAGTTTTTTGCTGTGTTTTTATGTCCTGAAGAAAAAGAAGGTAACATCTGTGAACAAAGCCTTCCTGTGCTGTTTTTGTCTTCATCCCAAGTTGAGGAGCTTTTTGACTCATTGTCCACTGTATTTCCATGTTTGGATTTGACGTATCAAGTTAGGACAGAGACATAGCCCAGATCTGTTTTCACGCTGTAAGACTTCAAAAGTTAAAATGTGTTCATCTCTGAGTACTCCTTGGATGCCATTTTGTGGTAGCTTTATAAAAGTATGACTCAGAGCATGTAATTAATCCCTAAAGCATTTCATTCTTTCGCAAGTTTTGCAACAAACGAGACTTCACAATAATGGTGAAATCATTTTATTTCCAAAATGGCAGAAGGAGTTCAGCTGTAACATTTCTGCTGGGGCTATAGCAACATGTTTATTTTTGTGCTCAGGAAAAAAATAATCCAATAAATGTGGATGTATTCCACTTTAAAGCAAGGAAAGAACTGTGAGATCCAAGAATATCTGTGCTTATATATAAAGTTTATTATAGATTTCTTTAGTTAAATTTCTTCATGATTTGTTAAATAGGGAGAAGAGCTGGAAGATCTATTACCTTAATGATTGCTTAATGGGAGAAGACTACCGAAGTTCTGGGACAGTGTTCACAGAATTATCTACACTGCTTGAAGGTAACTATCCATATTGCTTTTAAAGTCTGAATCATCAAATATAGGAACGTCAGTGCAGCATCAGAATAAAGATTAATTTAAGTAATTTGCTGTCTGGGGCCAGTAGCAGATGCTTAGAAATGAGCACCAGCTTATGGTTTCATAATACAGCCGGAGCCAAGATAACAGCTCGCTACTGCCAAGAGGGAAAGGTCCTGCTCTTTCTTTCAGCTTCTGCACCTCCAGCTCCTGGATTAGTAAACCCCAGCTTGCCTGTGCATTTCTGGTGCTCATCCAGACACACAGTAAGCCAATTCACTGAAATGGCAGAAAACTCAAATAATAATAAAAAGAAGTGCTTTTGTCTTTGGTGATTTGAGCTGGCTTGCCTTATGATCAGTCAGGTCGCGGAGCCAGATGGAGGGGTCACGCACTTGGGTTCAGTGGATGTAGGAGGAAAAAGCTTGGAAGGCTGGATAGGAGGAGGAATGAAGGAAAGAACTAAAGGAGGGTAGGGGGGAGTGAGGGCTCCCATTTGTGTCAGCAGTAAGACATTTATTTGGCTAAAATATTTATTTTTGCTTTTTTGACACCTACTGGAAATTCCAGCTGATCTTCCCAGAGAAACATTTATAGTGGGTGGAAGAGCTGTTTCCTGAATGGAAATAACTAATTTACAATTTATCAACAAGTCTGTACAGGGTTGTGGGGTTTGGGTTTGTTTTTTTTCCATGTCATTGGTTTACACTCATTGTCCTTGAGTTTTATTGTGCATTTTATTGTCAGTCATTCAACATCATGAAGTGTAGGCCACACTCAATCTTAGTATCCAGAAGTTGTTTTATCATCTGTCATGACACTTTTTATCCTTTTTCATCTTTTTTATTTGTATGTTGAAAAGTACAGATCCCAGCACTGAAGGTAGGAGTATCATGACAACAACTGCCTTTCCACTGTGAAAACTGTCTGTATATAGTTCAATTCTTTCCTACTTTTTAAGGAGTTATCAGTCCTTGAGGGAATCTTTCCTTCTAAACTGAGAGGACTGAAGGGTCTTCCTGAAGGAGCACTGTTGCCACCTTTTTTGGAGGGTGACAAACTGACCATTTGAGCATTGACTCTGTCCGTGTGATGGATGTCTTCCCTGAACAAAAGTCATGTTGATATATATATATCAAATTTCCTATTCATTTTCTTCTTTGTTTCTGTCACTGCCTCTTAAGGAGTTTAAGATTTTTTTCTGCAATTTTTACCAGAGGCAGGGAGCCCTTGTTAAATATTGGTGCCACACTGCCACCTTTCAATCCTCTAGTACTTCATCCGTGCTAAGCTATAGATCACATCATGGCACATCCATAGCCTAAGTGCTTGAAACTCTAAAATAAATATAATCTGTTCTGGGTAGTTTTTCACCATTCGGTTTCTCAATTTCTTCCAAGTCATCCAGTATTGATTTGTTAAGTTGTGGCAGTTCTTTTTGGTGAAGAATATCTCTGTTGTAGGAAATTCATGGATATTTTAGTGCCATTAGATACTTCTGAAAATCTCTGAGGTTCTTTTGTAACTTAGCAATATGTCCAATCACAAACTTAAAAAAAACAGTAATAGGCTAAAAAGACCCCAACCCTATGAATGCTCATAAGCAGCAGATAATTGTGTGCATCTCTGTGTGGTGGGTGAAAGTCTGAACATTCCAGCTGGAGGAAGACCTTAGAAAAGGGGGAGATCAATAGAGGCAGATGCCAGAGGATGCCTAGGAACCTTGGCTGGTAACACTGGAGACTCACAATTGCAAACAGACACATAGCAAGAACCAGCCTGACTTGCACCCTGACCTTCCCAGGCATCTCCCAACTGAGGAGGGAAGTGAAGACCTAGAAAAGATAGTGCTAGGGGCACAGCAAGCAAGTGAAAAGTATGTGAAATAATCATATCAGGGAAAAGGTGTAATCTCATTGGTTCTTAAATAAAAACCAGTATCCAGATCGGCTATGGGTTGTTATTTGCTCCATCTCATCCATGGCAGGCATGAGTCAGACCCGCTAAAGCTTTCCTCTTTTTTTTTTTTCCAGTTATCTTACAAGAAAAAGTTGGGGGTTCTTTTTGTTCTTCATTTTTTGAGTCTTGAAATGCCCTTTGGTCATGTTTTCAACTGTTGCTTCTCAACTAGTAATATAAGAAATCTACAATATTTTCAGGCAAGGTTGTATGTTCCCCTGTTTACCTGATTCCTGTAACTGGAGAATAAATGAAAAGCTTTTTTGTTATTCATCTTGCCATAAAAGTTGAAGAACTGTCAATACTGGACCAAGAATACAGCTATATATGCACTCAGATCTGGCTCTATTATTATTTAAGCGGAAAGTAATTTCCTGGGGTAAGAGTACATTTAATTGATCTTCATTTAAATTCATTTAAATTCAAGTTTTATTCTGTGCAATTAACTCTCAACTTGTAAGCCAATCTTTATTAGTTTATTCTACTGCAAGACTAATCTTTAGAAGAACGGTACTGTTTTTTCCTGACCTGAAACATCTACCACAATACAGATAGAAGTTTAATATAGTGACCTGATTTTATATTAATATTTCACTTTGTGGAATGTGTATAAGAGAGAGTTGATGGTCTTTGTCAAGTGCTGCTCATTAGATTACCTACTTAATTTTTTTTTTTAAGTGCCTCTGAAATTTGGACCCCAAATGCTTATTTAGACATACAACGAAGCTGCATGAGGTGATGAACATTTACCAACTTCTGTTGCTGTTCAGCCTTTTTTCTGTAACTCAGAGCCCTTTTCTTGTACTTTACAGACAGGCAATCTCTGGTTTTACCCAGTCCTAAAAGGAAGACAGAAACTATTTCATTACTACCCCTAACCTAAGTCAGGTGCTGTCAGTGCTCAGCTATCCAGCTATTCAGCATGCCAGTGAAGGTGGGTCACCTTCCCCAGATTGCCAGCTTCAGGGCAAGGAGTCTTGTACCCCAGAAGCCTTCACTTTGAAGTGCTGCTCCTGAGGCTGACTTTCTTCTTAGACTAATGGCAAGTACCCAGCCTTGGACAATTAGTTATTTTTTTTCTGATAAACCTGAACTGGAATGTTGCTTTGATTTGTTAGTTAATTGCCAGTATTTTGCTGCCTTTTTTTTTTTTTTTTCTTGGAACATTTTGGGGGTTTGGTTCCTACTGTCCTACGGAAACTGCTTACTCACTCGTTTATCTCTTAGTTTTCTTCCAGTCAGGAACATAATGAATAGCAGCCAACATCATTGTAACAGTATTACAGATATCTCCAAACTAAATGCCAAGCTGTATATTAAGATTTTGCTGTGGAAATCAGAATTTGAAAAGAATAACATTCTTCATTTTTATGGATTCAGTTATAATAAGAATTAATGTCTGGGAGTTAAATCTAAGCAAGTCCAGGATAGTGAAAACATACTGATTTTAATGGTGAGAACGACTGGTCACTGAAACAGATTATCTGCTGATTGGAGCAGATAACCTGCAAACTAAAAATATTTGAAACAAGGTTGCGGAGATTTTTTGAAGGATGTAAGGATGTACTTGCTTCAGCCTCAACAAAAACTGTTACAGGAGAGAGTAATAGTAGGGATCAGTTTATATTACACCAGTTTTCTCTTTTTTGTCTTAAAAAGTCTATGGATTTTATTTCTTGGACTAGAAATCTTTTCCTTCTGAATTATTTACCAGTTTCCTTTTTGTATCATCTTTCTTTACATCTTCACTAGCATAGTAAAAGAATAAGTAAACAAAAGTTTTGGACTTTTATTTCCGGAGGGCAGAAAAACATCCACAACTTTCAGGTCACAGTCAGCTCTCCCTCTTCTTTCACCTCCTATTTGTTACTGATAAGGACAGATATGTATTCCTCTACCTAAGCAAGTGCTAAGCTCAGATATTTCACATCTTATAGCTATCTCTAGAGATAAGTGTTGTATGCACCATGGAAAGGACTGGAGTTTTATTATATCGGATATTTTTTCTGTGTAGCAGGGTTGGTAGAAAGGGTAGCAAAGCAAACAAAATTAGTATACCCTAAGGTGGAAATAACATCACCCAGCAGACCAAATATCCTTGCTATAAGAGCTTTCTTCCTCTTCAATTCTGTTTCAGTTACGGGCAGGGATGCTGAAGTAACAGCTCTAGGACTTTTACCATACTCAGACAACTTTACCTCTATGTCATCAATTTGAACCTATGGCGAGTTCAGAGATTCACTAAAGGAAATGTTAGTTTCAGTTCAGTTCCTAGTAAAATGTGCATACCCATGTCACACTGCCAGCTGTCACAATTGGTTAGCACTCTCATCTCTTCAAACCCACTCAAAGAATCACAGAATGATACTCAACCCTTACACTAAACCCTTTCTGTTCTGTGGAAATCTTTGCTTTAATACTGAAAAGTGATCTTTAATAGGGTTTACTTAAGTGAACAGGATACTGCTTCTATACTCTTTCTGTTAGTGTTTTGATATCATTAAATATTTCCTTCTCCACTAATTTTCCCTTTAAAATAGTCAGCTCTTTGCCTTCTATGGTTAAGGCAGCTTCTGGAAAACAACATGGAAAATGCACCCTTGACATCTTAGTTTGATCCTAGCTCAAGCAAAATTCCTTCCAGGTTTCTTTAAAGAATTGTGGTTTTCACCGGTCAGTGTCATTTGATTGATTCTTATTAAGGTTACATCCCTAAAACATTATTGTTTCAACCAAGTTTTTCCGGTCAGAATGTAAAATTTAATCAATAGGTTCAGTGTTAAAGAATGTGCAGCCTTCCTTACCCTTCTGGCCCGGGAGACTAATCAGAAGATATCTCAGTATACTTCCAGTAGCAATGAATGTTTTTTCATATACTGAGTAAAAAATGAGGAAGTGTGTGTGTACACACATTCTCATGCAGGTGGTTTCTGACAGCCTGGGCATCCAACCAGCTGTTTTCTCTGTTCCCTTCTCGTGGCTTTTGCAGCAAATGTGTTATTCTGAAGATTAAGAATTTCATGAGGGAAAATAGGAAGTCCCTAAATAATTGTTTTCCAGCAGACTGCATGGCTGGCTGGGGAGCATAAGATGTGTCTACTCTGACAACGTACTGTAAAGGGGTAAAATCAACTAATTTATTTTCCACCGACAGCTGAAAACCTCTAGTTTTTCTCCCTTTCCTGCCTTCCTTGTTTATGCTTCTGATTGCAGGGGTCGCTGCAATCTAGTTCCAACTGATTGCTAACAGCTGTGCTGTTAATTACTTTATTGGCCACCACAGATCCCAGTGGATAACATTTTTGCTTGATTCCCTATCTCTTTTCTATGTTTCTCCTTGTCTCCCCTTGGAATCAAAACTTTCCCAATGCAAGGGGTGAATTCTTAAAAGAAAAATGTATTTAATTGCAAAGTATTTTTTGAAAGGAAAAAAAATGCATGGCTCTCAGACATGGCTCTCTTTGAATTACAGCCTAAAGGAAGATATTTCTTCACCTTTTACCTCTACAAAGTATGATAGAGGGTGGGATCGTGGTGATCCCTGGAATTGTCTGTTTTACATTGATCATTGTCTTCCATCTCCTAGAAAGCCAAATTTTATAGAGTCATACAGTTTTAAAGCCAACTATTATAGGCTTGCTATAGGGACAGGTTCATGAATTATAGAAGGTGTATGGTATAAAAGCACATATAAAACAAGATTATAACTTTAAGGCATTCATTCATTTGAATGGATTGATGAGGTGCAGTTATGTCAAGGCTCACAGTAAACATGCCTTCATCGAGTGGTTAGCCCAAGCACCATCTTCATTTTCTCCCCAGTTCTACTACCTACTTGGAAAAATCTTGTACCAATGAGCCAATACATCCTCCTCAGTGGGGCATGGGGTGTCTACCCTCATAGAACCATAGAATGGTTCTGGTTGGAAGGCAACCTTAAAGGTCACTGAGTTCCAACTCCCTGGGTTGGAACCCTCTCGGATCCAGGTGGAAGCTATTTAGAAATCAGTTAGGAAGCAACTGGGACACAATTCTCCAATTCCCTTCCTACAAGTCCCCCAGAAAGAAAGACAACTTTTCACCCAATTAATAAATGCTGTATCTGTGTCTGGGGTTGTAGGAGCTACTTTCAGAAGTACAAAGGCCAGCTGCTCAGGTAGGGTTTTGCAAAGAGTATGTTTCTTGACTGTATTCTACTACTGAGGATGCTGGGCATCTGTGCTAACACCAGTTGTAGATTTCTGCTTGAGACACTAGCCTCTTTCTAAAGCTTTTGTTCTCTTAACAGTTGAGATATTTTGCAAAGGAAACCTTAAAAATAAAAAAACCACTACCTGTATCAGTAAATAACTGCAACTAGTAACTCAGAGTGGCAGCCACCCTCTTCTGATATTCTGTAAGGCAAATTCCTTCCCAAACAAGAAAAAGGGACCATTGAGGAACGCAGCAGAACCTCCTGGTATCTCCATGCCCTGCTGAAGTAAAGTTAAAATTTTCCAGAAGGGAAAAGGGAAATTCAGTTATTTTTCCTGAGAATGAGTGAATTTCTTAACAAGATCATTTAAATTTAACTTTAATTGCACTAAGAAAGATGGTGATAAAGCTTCTGGCAAAATTTATTGCTAAAAAATGTTACTAAAAGTATAACAAAACATAGTAATAATTTATCTGGTTGTTGTGGTGTGCCCGTTAAGAGTGGCTTTTAATAATACATTTGAGTTAGATAAACATCTGTCAGTGTTGCAGCAGTACACTAGATCTTGCCTTGGGGCCGATGAATAAAATAGTTATTTAGACTGAGGTCCCTTCCAGCCCTAATTTTCTATGATTTCACACCATCCCAAGCAAAAAGGCTCCTGTGCTTGTCACCCATGCTATGAATGGTGCTGTTCTGTATGTCTGAAGCCTTGTTGCGTGCCCACATAAAAAGTGGGACAGTAGGGAGGCGAATGGTGTTTCTGCCTGGCGGCTGACACGACTTTTACACTGGCAAAAGCAGTGTAATGCTGTCCCCAGCAACAGGCTGAGCTTGGGCTGTGGTGTGGAGTGGAAACCCTTGACAGCTCCTCAACAGGCAAGAGAGCTGGGAAGGCAAGCATTTTGTGGAACACCAGAAGCAGCGATTTTGCAATATATTTCTTCTGTGGAAGAGAACCTCAGACTTGGGGGAATACATCTGTGGGTGTTGCATCCTGCTGCACTGCTTATTTATCTGTCTGGCAACACAGAAGTGTTCTGATATTTAATTTATGTTTTGAATTTGCTTTCAGGGAGTTGTCAGAAGGTCCAAGAAAATTTGTTCATTTCCTATTTAAACACTCCATAGTCTGTGGAGTGTAAAGCCATTTGGCAGAAAAAAAGGATCATATAGTTGTTTAGGTTGGAAGGGACCTCAAAGATCATCTAGTTCCAACCCCCCTGCCATGGGCAGGGACACCTCCCACTAGACCAGGTTACTCAAAGCCCCATTCAAGCTGGACACAGTACTCCAGTGGGGTCTCATGAGAGCAGGGGTCTCACCTCCCGTGACCTGCTGCCCACACTTCTTTTGATGCAACCTAGGATGTGATTGGTATCCTTTAAATAGTTAAAATGGTAAATCAGGTTTTCATAGGATACTTTTTTTTCTTCTATTTTAAATCTGACTGATTTTGTATTCCCTATTTATGTTGGATAGGTGTACTAAAAGTTTCTTAAGCATGTGAAATGCTTTATCTACATCATTTCTGAAATGAAGAAAGGATAGATGCTGTTAGCAGCAGATAAAGAACATCTCACTTAAGGTTCATTTGTATCGTTTGTGTCATCCCAACAAATTGCTTGGCGTTTGCTTTAAAATTTGTGCTGGAAGACAAAGTAAGTACAAGTGTAACACTAATGGAAAATTAGATTTTACTGTTGCATAAAACTGCATGACAAAAAAATCTACAGCTGAATGGACTCAAACTAGAAATTTCCTCATGTTATGCTTTCAAATGGAACTTTTAACTGAAAGAAGTGGAATCAAATGAAAATTCATTGTAGAAGTGGTGGGTTTTTTTGGTCTTTAAAATAAAATTACAGGGTCCCAGATGTTTTATCACGTAAATAATCTAGGTTAGCAAAGATTTTCTTAATTCCTTACATTTACATAGTTCTGTTCATCTGTAAGAAATGCATCCTCTGCTGATTTACTTCCTATTCACTTTGCATATGTACCAAATTCTAATCTAAGCAGCAGACCAAATGTTCTTTATTATTGCAGAAAAGGATTAGGAAGCTAAAGATCTGCCAGGAAAATCATCATAGGTATATGAAATCTATGAATGGAAATGTTTTCTTTCATAGTCACCTAGAGTCTTCTTGTGTCCACTGCTGTCACAGAATGAAGCATGCTCCAGGAGAGCGACTTTTTCCTTCTCACTGATGGTCATTTATCCTGAGAGCAGGCCATCTTGGTTTCGGAGAGCTAAGAGGCAGCCAAAATGACCATTTCTATTTGCAACTCTACTGCAAAGGCTTTATCAAAGCAGGGTAAATCAGAGTATGTGGAGTTTGGATTGGTCAAAATATGTCCTAGAAGCTGATGTCAGGAAAAAACATCAAATGTTTACTAGAAATGCAGGTACCACTTCCAGTCCCAATGGACCTATTTTTAAGAGCAGGAAGACTTTAGAGACGAAAGTTTCCCCCGTATTTGTCTTGGTTTTACTCTAAATGGCTGCTACCAGACTGTCAGAAAAAGGACAATGAGGTACATTGTCTGATGTGCTTGTGTTTCCTGCAACAACCACAACTTTCTTTGCTGGCTCCTTCCCTGCCTTACAGAAACAGTCACTGAACCAATCATTTGCTGGAATAGAAAAATGAGGAAAACGATTGAGCCTCGAAATCTCTGTCTGTTCTGCTCCCTTCTCATTTTGCCGTTCTCCTAACTGCACATGGAGCTCTATGTAGGAGCGTCCATACCACCCACAAAAGAAGGCTGGCAAGTATGTTGATAAGATTGCTGAGATAGCATCTCTAGGGGCATGAGGGCCAGTGTAGCAGCAGAGTCAACAACAAAGCTACAATGTAGAAGTCAGTCTTTCTCTCTTTAAATCTTATTTTACTAGGTGCTTTAGCAAATATTGAACATTAAATATTAAATATCCCATTGAAACCAATGTAGAATCTGGAAATGGGACCTTTGTCAACAGAGCTATTTATGTAAGAAAACTTTCCAAAGAGTGCAAGTGAGTTACTGCATGCAGTAAAACAGATGAGCTGATAGCCTCTGGCTCCTAGAGGGGAATAACTTACAATCACTGCATGAGTCATGGAGACAGGCAGATACAAATGCCCTTGTTAGCTCAAAGTGAAAAAAAAAAAAGGTTCTGCTCTTGGAGATCAGCATTCCCATCAGGCCGCCACCCTGCCACATCTTGTACATATTCCTAGCTCAAAGCAGATAAATAGGTCATTTGGGAACAATGGACTCCAAAGAATTGCAAAACTGCAGTAAAGGGCATGGACTGTCAAACCACTATTCTTTTTCATTACTTTCAAAAATACTGTTCAAAGGTTTTGTTTCAGATTTAAATATACTATGTCTAATTCAAAGTAGAAATTCTAAGGTAATGTAATTGCAACCTAGTGAAGGGTTGCATCATCCTTTCTCAGACAGCTGAGTGTAGATAGCCATTAGGGATAAGAATTGGTTGCTCTTTTTCTCTTGTTCTCTGAAAGGAAGTCTTTTTGACTTCTCAGAGTGAAGGCTAAAGTTCCTGCCAGTGTAGAGAGCAGAGAGAAGGAACAGAAATAGACTGATAGAGTATTCTGTGAATTTGTCTCATTGTTTCTGTAGTCTGCATATACCTTTGACCTCCTGAGCTTCCATTGTAGACATTTCTACAATGCAGTGTGAGGTTCTTCATATTTTTTGTGTTGCCAAAAAAAAACCCCCAAAACCTCATTTTAAAGCCTCTGGAGATGTGTTTACCTATGTAGCTTTCCTGCTACATAGCTGTTTTTAACAACAGATGGATTCAGCTATTTGGACATGGCAAATGCTAAATAGTGAATCATTCTACCTGGTTACTTGAGTTATATATCCATGAACATTTGAAATATAATGCACACAGAGAAGAGGAACTGATATAAAGTACAACAGTACAGTCATAGGCAGGGAAAAAGGAGAAAAAATTGGCAAAACAAAAGGAATTATTTCTTCAGAGTTTTAGTTCTAGATTTTTTTGTCAGAATCTGGTTTTAAAACTTCTCAGAGGTTGTTCTGTAATTCCTGTTTGGGTCACGTCTCTTGTCCATAGAGCTGGTCAAACAGGCTTTGACTGTCTGCAGTAGTTACCAGATGCTCCTTCCTCTGGTCTGTTTGCAGGTTACAAGAAACACAGGGAAATGCTCCAGGCTAAAATAAGAAATAAGACAACAACAGTATTGATCCAAACACATACCTTCCAGGTGGCTTTTATGGGAACCAGTAGTTCATGAATGTGAAAAGCACCCAATCTTTCCTATCTTCACTGCTGCCTTTTCAGTCCTAGAGAACACAACTACTTTTATCTCTCCTAATGAAAGGGAATTGCATCCACAGCTCTTCTAAGTTGACATATACGGTGGATACATTGAAGTACCCACTCTGGTGTCAGCAGGGCTTCAGGCTTGTTTGGAAGAAGAGTCTAGCTCAGGTCATTGAAATACACGTCCATGTGGATACCATGTACAAAACATAAAACAGATATCAGATGGCTTGTGAGATATTGCAGCAGTACTTCCAAATCAGGTTAAGAGATCCACAAGAAACACTTCAGAGTTTATTCCCTGAGGTTTGGTCTGACTACTTTGCAATTGCTGTAAGTAAAAATGTACAAATAACAGCTTACAACAGTAGCTTGCACTAAGAGGTCGTCTTGCTTTTGTTCAAGTTTCTCTTTTTTTTTTTTTCTTTGATAGTTGCGATTTCTGGAACCTACAGACAGAAAAAGACCTCTCTTTTGAGAAAAGCAGAACGTTGCCTTTTTTTTCCCCCAATTCCTCTGTTCTTCTGGGACAATGAACTGTCTCTGCAATCAGTCAGTAGCTAACAAAACTAAGGTACAGTAATATGACAGGAACAGTCACTTGTGCTGTGCCATTTACCATGTAATCCTTTGAGTACCAGGCAGAATCTCTCAGATAGGCTGGCTTGCATTCCCTCTCTTTCCATATGTCATATTTGCCCTAGAAATGTTGTTCTGAGATTACTGTTATACCTCTGATAATAAGAAATGCAATGTGAGCTTGATTTTTACATATTAAATATTGC